>NW_027457617.1:2341250-2642500 GCF_050624435.1 Tenrec ecaudatus
AGAACAAAGGGAATTCACAGAGGTTGATGATCACTTATTAAAGTCCCGTTTCTCTATGAGGCCCACTGATGACACTTCTACATCTGAGGGCAAAGAGCTCGTGCAGCATGATATTCTCATTTCAGCCACGCCGCCTGCAGTTCCTGCCTTGCAGAAAAATCTTTCCCAGTGTACTTCTTTAAAATGCTGCAAAATAGTGGGACAGAAGATTTCGGTTTAGCGTTAACTTTAAACGGGCATAGGTACAGGCATGTGGGCATGTTTAGAGACAGTGTTTCACTGGTCTAGGGTAAAGGGTGAAGCGCCTGGGTTCCCGTGCTTCACTACTGTATGGCCTCAAGATGATGTGTAGGCACAGCGGCAAATCCATCGGTGGCAATTCTCTCATATTGTCATTGCGATGGGAAGATTCCTTATTCGCTAGGAAATGTTTTACCGTGGAAGACGGGTCACCACAGAGCTGTCTCTTTTGTGTTGAGACAAACTTTGCTGAATTTACCTGCCAGCAGTTGCGTGTCCTCCCTTTCTTTTAAGGCCGATGGAGACGCACGAGTGTAAGGAGAACGGTGAATGGTGGCCGTTCATAAGCCAGGATCATCAGAAACCGCAGAGTAAATTTTAGGAACGTAGACGTAGGACAGCGGAGAAAACTTCACTCAGGGACTTCAGTGAACTCTCCTTACAATGCTGAGGCCTGACACGCCTAGTGCCTGGGGGCAACCCGGCTCCTGCCCGAGGTAGTTTTGTTGAGCGTGCCTCCCTCAGGTGGTGCCTTTTCTCTCCCAGCAATATTGCTCCGTGAAATTCTGCCGATGATCAAAACTGTTTGCCATGGCTTTGTCCTTTCACCTCATTGGCCTCATCTTTGAAGGACAAATGCTTTTCTACACGGGTGCTGCCTCCCTGAGCTTTCCTTTGTCTTGGCTCAATCGATGCAGATTCCTGTGCTGAATACGCCATGGACTAGCACAGGTGGGTTCTTGTCAGTATACCGGGCAAACGCAGCAATTTCGATTGTCAAGACCCACCTGGCTTGATCAAGGTTCTTTATTCCAGTGAAAACGATTTTTATCCAAATTCTAGAGGAGCACCAGTGTGCCTCTGGGAGCTACACGCGGGCCTGCTGAACAGAGGCTCCGGAGTTTTCATTTTCTGACTAAAATTCAACACGGAATTTCATGGATCTAAGGAAACCGTGAATTGTGGACGTACCAGATTCTCACATCTTCATTGTCTAATGGAAGCTGCAGTTTCCCAGTCTGATCCGGCTGCCACTTCATTTCTGGCAATGACCATTCAATTGTGGACGTTCAGCCCTCTTCGGAATTCTCTTATGCCGGCATGTTCCCGCGCCACATAAAGACCACTCGGTGGAGGTTTCTGTGACTCAGGACAACTCTTTATTTCAGGCGTCTAGAACAAAGGGAATTCACAGAGGTTGATGATCACTTATTAAAGTCCCGTTTCTCTATGAGGCCCACTGATGACACTTCTACATCTGAGGGCAAAGAGCTCGTGCAGCATGATATTCTCATTTCAGCCACGCCGCCTGCAGTTCCTGCCTTGCAGAAAAATCTTTCCCAGTGTACTTCTTTAAAATGCTGCAAAATAGTGGGACAGAAGATTTCGGTTTAGCGTTAACTTTAAACGGGCATAGGTACAGGCATGTGGGCATGTTTAGAGACAGTGTTTCACTGGTCTAGGGTAAAGGGTGAAGCGCCTGGGTTCCCGTGCTTCACTACTGTATGGCCTCAAGATGATGTGTAGGCACAGCGGCAAATCCATCGGTGGCAATTCTCTCATATTGTCATTGCGATGGGAAGATTCCTTATTCGCTAGGAAATGTTTTACCGTGGAAGACGGGTCACCACAGAGCTGTCTCTTTTGTGTTGAGACAAACTTTGCTGAATTTACCTGCCAGCAGTTGCGTGTCCTCCCTTTCTTTTAAGGCCGATGGAGACGCACGAGTGTAAGGAGAACGGT
Source organism: Tenrec ecaudatus (assembly GCF_050624435.1). Taxonomy (NCBI): domain Eukaryota; kingdom Metazoa; phylum Chordata; class Mammalia; order Afrosoricida; family Tenrecidae; genus Tenrec; species Tenrec ecaudatus. The sequence continues at coordinate 2,343,234 of NW_027457617.1, forward strand.
GAATGGTGGCCGTTCATAAGCCAGGATCATCAGAAACCGCAGAGTAAATTTTAGGAACGTAGACGTAGGACAGCGGAGAAAACTTCACTCAGGGACTTCAGTGAACTCTCCTTACAATGCTGAGGCCTGACACGCCTAGTGCCTGGGGGCAACCCGGCTCCTGCCCGAGGTAGTTTTGTTGAGCGTGCCTCCCTCAGGTGGTGCCTTTTCTCTCCCAGCAATATTGCTCCGTGAAATTCTGCCGATGATCAAAACTGTTTGCCATGGCTTTGTCCTTTCACCTCATTGGCCTCATCTTTGAAGGACAAATGCTTTTCTACACGGGTGCTGCCTCCCTGAGCTTTCCTTTGTCTTGGCTCAATCGATGCAGATTCCTGTGCTGAATACGCCATGGACTAGCACAGGTGGGTTCTTGTCAGTATACCGGGCAAACGCAGCAATTTCGATTGTCAAGACCCACCTGGCTTGATCAAGGTTCTTTATTCCAGTGAAAACGATTTGTATCCAAATTCTAGAGGAGCACCAGTGTGCCTCTGGGAGCTACACGCGGGCCTGCTGAACAGAGGCTCCGGAGTTTTCATTTTCTGACTAAAATTCAACACGGAATTTCATGGATCTAAGGAAACCGTGAATTGTGGACGTACCAGATTCTCACATCTTCATTGTCTAATGGAAGCTGCAGTTTCCCAGTCTGATCCGGCTGCCACTTCATTTCTGGCAATGACCATTCAATTGTGGACGTTCAGCCCTCTTCGGAATTCTCTTATGCCGGCATGTTCCCGCGCCACATAAAGACCACTCGGTGGAGGTTTCTGTGACTCAGGACAACTCTTTATTTCAGGCGTCTAGAACAAAGGGAATTCACAGAGGTTGATGATCACTTATTAAAGTCCCGTTTCTCTATGAGGCCCACTGATGACACTTCTACATCTGAGGGCAAAGAGCTCGTGCAGCATGATATTCTCATTTCAGCCACGCCGCCTGCAGTTCCTGCCTTGCAGAAAAATCTTTCCCAGTGTACTTCTTTAAAATGCTGCAAAATAGTGGGACAGAAGATTTCGGTTTAGCGTTAACTTTAAACGGGCATAGGTACAGGCATGTGGGCATGTTTAGAGACAGTGTTTCACTGGTCTAGGGTAAAGGGTGAAGCGCCTGGGTTCCCGTGCTTCACTACTGTATGGCCTCAAGATGATGTGTAGGCACAGCGGCAAATCCATCGGTGGCAATTCTCTCATATTGTCATTGCGATGGGAAGATTCCTTATTCGCTAGGAAATGTTTTACCGTGGAAGACGGGTCACCACAGAGCTGTCTCTTTTGTGTTGAGACAAACTTTGCTGAATTTACCTGCCAGCAGTTGCGTGTCCTCCCTTTCTTTTAAGGCCGATGGAGACGCACGAGTGTAAGGAGAACGGTGAATGGTGGCCGTTCATAAGCCAGGATCATCAGAAACCGCAGAGTAAATTTTAGGAACGTAGACGTAGGACAGCGGAGAAAACTTCACTCAGGGACTTCAGTGAACTCTCCTTACAATGCTGAGGCCTGACACGCCTAGTGCCTGGGGGCAACCCGGCTCCTGCCCGAGGTAGTTTTGTTGAGCGTGCCTCCCTCAGGTGGTGCCTTTTCTCTCCCAGCAATATTGCTCCGTGAAATTCTGCCGATGATCAAAACTGTTTGCCATGGCTTTGTCCTTTCACCTCATTGGCCTCATCTTTGAAGGACAAATGCTTTTCTACACGGGTGCTGCCTCCCTGAGCTTTCCTTTGTCTTGGCTCAATCGATGCAGATTCCTGTGCTGAATACGCCATGGACTAGCACAGGTGGGTTCTTGTCAGTATACCGGGCAAACGCAGCAATTTCGATTGTCAAGACCCACCTGGCTTGATCAAGGTTCTTTATTCCAGTGAAAACGATTTTTATCCAAATTCTAGAGGAGCACCAGTGTGCCTCTGGGAGCTACACGCGGGCCTGCTGAACAGAGGCTCCGGAGTTTTCATTTTCTGACTAAAATTCAACACGGAATTTCATGGATCTAAGGAAACCGTGAATTGTGGACGTACCAGATTCTCACATCTTCATTGTCTAATGGAAGCTGCAGTTTCCCAGTCTGATCCGGCTGCCACTTCATTTCTGGCAGTGACCATTCAATTGTGGACGTTCAGCCCTCTTCGGAATTCTCTTATGCCGGCATGTTCCCGCGCCACATAAAGACCACTCGGTGGAGGTTTCTGTGACTCAGGACAACTCTTTATTTCAGGCGTCTAGAACAAAGGGAATTCACAGAGGTTGATGATCACTTATTAAAGTCCCGTTTCTCTATGAGGCCCACTGATGACACTTCTACATCTGAGGGCAAAGAGCTCGTGCAGCATGATATTCTCATTTCAGCCACGCCGCCTGCAGTTCCTGCCTTGCAGAAAAATCTTTCCCAGTGTACTTCTTTAAAATGCTGCAAAATAGTGGGACAGAAGATTTCGGTTTAGCGTTAACTTTAAACGGGCATAGGTACAGGCATGTGGGCATGTTTAGAGACAGTGTTTCACTGGTCTAGGGTAAAGGGTGAAGCGCCTGGGTTCCCGTGCTTCACTACTGTATGGCCTCAAGATGATGTGTAGGCACAGCGGCAAATCCATCGGTGGCAATTCTCTCATATTGTCATTGCGATGGGAAGATTCCTTATTCGCTAGGAAATGTTTTACCGTGGAAGACGGGTCACCACAGAGCTGTCTCTTTTGTGTTGAGACAAACTTTGCTGAATTTACCTGCCAGCAGTTGCGTGTCCTCCCTTTCTTTTAAGGCCGATGGAGACGCACGAGTGTAAGGAGAACGGTGAATGGTGGCCGTTCATAAGCCAGGATCATCAGAAACCGCAGAGTAAATTTTAGGAACGTAGACGTAGGACAGCGGAGAAAACTTCACTCAGGGACTTCAGTGAACTCTCCTTACAATGCTGAGGCCTGACACGCCTAGTGCCTGGGGGCAACCCGGCTCCTGCCCGAGGTAGTTTTGTTGAGCGTGCCTCCCTCAGGTGGTGCCTTTTCTCTCCCAGCAATATTGCTCCGTGAAATTCTGCCGATGATCAAAACTGTTTGCCATGGCTTTGTCCTTTCACCTCATTGGCCTCATCATTGAAGGACAAATGCTTTTCTACACGGGTGCTGCCTCCCTGAGCTTTCCTTTGTCTTGGCTCAATCGATGCAGATTCCTGTGCTGAATACGCCATGGACTAGCACAGGTGGGTTCTTGTCAGTATACCGGGCAAACGCAGCAATTTCGATTGTCAAGACCCACCTGGCTTGATCAAGGTTCTTTATTCCAGTGAAAACGATTTTTATCCAAATTCTAGAGGAGCACCAGTGTGCCTCTGGGAGCTACACGCGGGCCTGCTGAACAGAGGCTCCGGAGTTTTCATTTTCTGACTAAAATTCAACACGGAATTTCATGGATCTAAGGAAACCGTGAATTGTGGACGTACCAGATTCTCACATCTTCATTGTCTAATGGAAGCTGCAGTTTCCCAGTCTGATCCGGCTGCCACTTCATTTCTGGCAGTGACCATTCAATTGTGGACGTTCAGCCCTCTTCGGAATTCTCTTATACCGGCATGTTCCCGCGCCACATAAAGACCACTCGGTGGAGGTTTATGTGACTCAGGACAACTCTTTATTTCAGGCGTCTAGAACAAAGGGAATTCACAGAGGTTGATGATCACTTATTAAAGTCCCGTTTCTCTATGATGCCCACTGATGACACTTCTACATCTGAGGGCAAAGAGCTCGTGCAGCATGATATTCTCATTTCAGCCACGCCGCCTGCAGTTCCTGCCTTGCAGAAAAATCTTTCCCAGTGTACTTCTTTAAAATGCTGCAAAATAGTGGGACAGAAGATTTCGGTTTAGCGTTAACTTTAAACGGGCATAGGTACAGGCATGTGGGCATGTTTAGAGACAGTGTTTCACTGGTCTAGGGTAAAGGGTGAAGCGCCTGGGTTCCCGTGCTTCACTACTGTATGGCCTCAAGATGATGTGTAGGCACAGCGGCAAATCCATCGGTGGCAATTCTCTCATATTGTCATTGCGATGGGAAGATTCCTTATTCGCTAGGAAATGTTTTACCGTGGAAGACGGGTCACCACAGAGCTGTCTCTTTTGTGTTGAGACAAACTTTGCTGAATTTACCTGCCAGCAGTTGCGTGTCCTCCCTTTCTTTTAAGGCCGATGGAGACGCACGAGTGTAAGGAGAACGGTGAATGGTGGCCGTTCATAAGCCAGGATCATCAGAAACCGCAGAGTAAATTTTAGGAACGTAGACGTAGGACAGCGGAGAAAACTTCACTCAGGGACTTCAGTGAACTCTCCTTACAATGCTGAGGCCTGACACGCCTAGTGCCTGGGGGCAACCCGGCTCCTGCCCGAGGTAGTTTTGTTGAGCGTGCCTCCCTCAGGTGGTGCCTTTTCTCTCCCAGCAATATTGCTCCGTGAAATTCTGCCGATGATCAAAACTGTTTGCCATGGCTTTGTCCTTTCACCTCATTGGCCTCATCTTTGAAGGACAAATGCTTTTCTACACGGGTGCTGCCTCCCTGAGCTTTCCTTTGTCTTGGCTCAATCGATGCAGATTCCTGTGCTGAATACGCCATGGACTAGCACAGGTGGGTTCTTGTCAGTATACCGGGCAAACGCAGCAATTTCGATTGTCAAGACCCACCTGGCTTGATCAAGGTTCTTTATTCCAGTGAAAACGATTTTTATCCAAATTCTAGAGGAGCACCAGTGTGCCTCTGGGAGCTACACGCGGGCCTGCTGAACAGAGGCTCCGGAGTTTTCATTTTCTGACTAAAATTCAACACGGAATTTCATGGATCTAAGGAAACCGTGAATTGTGGACGTACCAGATTCTCACATCTTCATTGTCTAATGGAAGCTGCAGTTTCCCAGTCTGATCCGGCTGCCACTTCATTTCTGGCAGTGACCATTCAATTGTGGACGTTCAGCCCTCTTCGGAATTCTCTTATACCGGCATGTTCCCGCGCCACATAAAGACCACTCGGTGGAGGTTTATGTGACTCAGGACAACTCTTTATTTCAGGCGTCTAGAACAAAGGGAATTCACAGAGGTTGATGATCACTTATTAAAGTCCCGTTTCTCTATGATGCCCACTGATGACACTTCTACATCTGAGGGCAAAGAGCTCGTGCAGCATGATATTCTCATTTCAGCCACGCCGCCTGCAGTTCCTGCCTTGCAGAAAAATCTTTCCCAGTGTACTTCTTTAAAATGCTGCAAAATAGTGGGACAGAAGATTTCGGTTTAGCGTTAACTTTAAACGGGCATAGGTACAGGCATGTGGGCATGTTTAGAGACAGTGTTTCACTGGTCTAGGGTAAAGGGTGAAGCGCCTGGGTTCCCGTGCTTCACTACTGTATGGCCTCAAGATGATGTGTAGGCACAGCGGCAAATCCATCGGTGGCAATTCTCTCATATTGTCATTGCGATGGGAAGATTCCTTATTCGCTAGGAAATGTTTTACCGTGGAAGACGGGTCACCACAGAGCTGTCTCTTTTGTGTTGAGACAAACTTTGCTGAATTTACCTGCCAGCAGTTGCGTGTCCTCCCTTTCTTTTAAGGCCGATGGAGACGCACGAGTGTAAGGAGAACGGTGAATGGTGGCCGTTCATAAGCCAGGATCATCAGAAACCGCAGAGTAAATTTTAGGAACGTAGACGTAGGACAGCGGAGAAAACTTCACTCAGGGACTTCAGTGAACTCTCCTTACAATGCTGAGGCCTGACACGCCTAGTGCCTGGGGGCAACCCGGCTCCTGCCCGAGGTAGTTTTGTTGAGCGTGCCTCCCTCAGGTGGTGCCTTTTCTCTCCCAGCAATATTGCTCCGTGAAATTCTGCCGATGATCAAAACTGTTTGCCATGGCTTTGTCCTTTCACCTCATTGGCCTCATCTTTGAAGGACAAATGCTTTTCTACACGGGTGCTGCCTCCCTGAGCTTTCCTTTGTCTTGGCTCAATCGATGCAGATTCCTGTGCTGAATACGCCATGGACTAGCACAGGTGGGTTCTTGTCAGTATACCGGGCAAACGCAGCAATTTCGATTGTCAAGACCCACCTGGCTTGATCAAGGTTCTTTATTCCAGTGAAAACGATTTGTATCCAAATTCTAGAGGAGCACCAGTGTGCCTCTGGGAGCTACACGCGGGCCTGCTGAACAGAGGCTCCGGAGTTTTCATTTTCTGACTAAAATTCAACACGGAATTTCATGGATCTAAGGAAACCGTGAATTGTGGACGTACCAGATTCTCACATCTTCATTGTCTAATGGAAGCTGCAGTTTCCCAGTCTGATCCGGCTGCCACTTCATTTCTGGCAGTGACCATTCAATTGTGGACGTTCAGCCCTCTTCGGAATTCTCTTATACCGGCATGTTCCCGCGCCACATAAAGACCACTCGGTGGAGGTTTATGTGACTCAGGACAACTCTTTATTTCAGGCGTCTAGAACAAAGGGAATTCACAGAGGTTGATGATCACTTATTAAAGTCCCGTTTCTCTATGATGCCCACTGATGACACTTCTACATCTGAGGGCAAAGAGCTCGTGCAGCATGATATTCTCATTTCAGCCACGCCGCCTGCAGTTCCTGCCTTGCAGAAAAATCTTTCCCAGTGTACTTCTTTAAAATGCTGCAAAATAGTGGGACAGAAGATTTCGGTTTAGCGTTAACTTTAAACGGGCATAGGTACAGGCATGTGGGCATGTTTAGAGACAGTGTTTCACTGGTCTAGGGTAAAGGGTGAAGCGCCTGGGTTCCCGTGCTTCACTACTGTATGGCCTCAAGATGATGTGTAGGCACAGCGGCAAATCCATCGGTGGCAATTCTCTCATATTGTCATTGCGATGGGAAGATTCCTTATTCGCTAGGAAATGTTTTACCGTGGAAGACGGGTCACCACAGAGCTGTCTCTTTTGTGTTGAGACAAACTTTGCTGAATTTACCTGCCAGCAGTTGCGTGTCCTCCCTTTCTTTTAAGGCCGATGGAGACGCACGAGTGTAAGGAGAACGGTGAATGGTGGCCGTTCATAAGCCAGGATCATCAGAAACCGCAGAGTAAATTTTAGGAACGTAGACGTAGGACAGCGGAGAAAACTTCACTCAGGGACTTCAGTGAACTCTCCTTACAATGCTGAGGCCTGACACGCCTAGTGCCTGGGGGCAACCCGGCTCCTGCCCGAGGTAGTTTTGTTGAGCGTGCCTCCCTCAGGTGGTGCCTTTTCTCTCCCAGCAATATTGCTCCGTGAAATTCTGCCGATGATCAAAACTGTTTGCCATGGCTTTGTCCTTTCACCTCATTGGCCTCATCTTTGAAGGACAAATGCTTTTCTACACGGGTGCTGCCTCCCTGAGCTTTCCTTTGTCTTGGCTCAATCGATGCAGATTCCTGTGCTGAATACGCCATGGACTAGCACAGGTGGGTTCTTGTCAGTATACCGGGCAAACGCAGCAATTTCGATTGTCAAGACCCACCTGGCTTGATCAAGGTTCTTTATTCCAGTGAAAACGATTTGTATCCAAATTCTAGAGGAGCACCAGTGTGCCTCTGGGAGCTACACGCGGGCCTGCTGAACAGAGGCTCCGGAGTTTTCATTTTCTGACTAAAATTCAACACGGAATTTCATGGATCTAAGGAAACCGTGAATTGTGGACGTACCAGATTCTCACATCTTCATTGTCTAATGGAAGCTGCAGTTTCCCAGTCTGATCCGGCTGCCACTTCATTTCTGGCAGTGACCATTCAATTGTGGACGTTCAGCCCTCTTCGGAATTCTCTTATACCGGCATGTTCCCGCGCCACATAAAGACCACTCGGTGGAGGTTTATGTGACTCAGGACAACTCTTTATTTCAGGCGTCTAGAACAAAGGGAATTCACAGAGGTTGATGATCACTTATTAAAGTCCCGTTTCTCTATGATGCCCACTGATGACACTTCTACATCTGAGGGCAAAGAGCTCGTGCAGCATGATATTCTCATTTCAGCCACGCCGCCTGCAGTTCCTGCCTTGCAGAAAAATCTTTCCCAGTGTACTTCTTTAAAATGCTGCAAAATAGTGGGACAGAAGATTTCGGTTTAGCGTTAACTTTAAACGGGCATAGGTACAGGCATGTGGGCATGTTTAGAGACAGTGTTTCACTGGTCTAGGGTAAAGGGTGAAGCGCCTGGGTTCCCGTGCTTCACTACTGTATGGCCTCAAGATGATGTGTAGGCACAGCGGCAAATCCATCGGTGGCAATTCTCTCATATTGTCATTGCGATGGGAAGATTCCTTATTCGCTAGGAAATGTTTTACCGTGGAAGACGGGTCACCACAGAGCTGTCTCTTTTGTGTTGAGACAAACTTTGCTGAATTTACCTGCCAGCAGTTGCGTGTCCTCCCTTTCTTTTAAGGCCGATGGAGACGCACGAGTGTAAGGAGAACGGTGAATGGTGGCCGTTCATAAGCCAGGATCATCAGAAACCGCAGAGTAAATTTTAGGAACGTAGACGTAGGACAGCGGAGAAAACTTCACTCAGGGACTTCAGTGAACTCTCCTTACAATGCTGAGGCCTGACACGCCTAGTGCCTGGGGGCAACCCGGCTCCTGCCCTAGGTAGTTTTGTTGAGCGTGCCTCCCTCAGGTGGTGCCTTTTCTCTCCCAGCAATATTGCTCCGTGAAATTCTGCCGATGATCAAAACTGTTTGCCATGGCTTTGTCCTTTCACCTCATTGGCCTCATCTTTGAAGGACAAATGCTTTTCTACACGGGTGCTGCCTCCCTGAGCTTTCCTTGGTCTTGGCTCAATCGATGCAGATTCCTGTGCTGAATACGCCATGGACTAGCACAGGTGGGTTCTTGTCAGTATACCGGGCAAACGCAGCAATTTCGATTGTCAAGACCCACCTGGCTTGATCAAGGTTCTTTATTCCAGTGAAAACGATTTGTATCCAAATTCTAGAGGAGCACCAGTGTGCCTCTGGGAGCTACACGCGGGCCTGCTGAACAGAGGCTCCGGAGTTTTCATTTTCTGACTAAAATTCAACACGGAATTTCATGGATCTAAGGAAACCGTGAATTGTGGACGTACCAGATTCTCACATCTTCATTGTCTAATGGAAGCTGCAGTTTCCCAGTCTGATCCGGCTGCCACTTCATTTCTGGCAGTGACCATTCAATTGTGGACGTTCAGCCCTCTTCGGAATTCTCTTATACCGGCATGTTCCCGCGCCACATAAAGACCACTCGGTGGAGGTTTATGTGACTCAGGACAACTCTTTATTTCAGGCGTCTAGAACAAAGGGAATTCACAGAGGTTGATGATCACTTATTAAAGTCCCGTTTCTCTATGATGCCCACTGATGACACTTCTACATCTGAGGGCAAAGAGCTCGTGCAGCATGATATTCTCATTTCAGCCACGCCGCCTGCAGTTCCTGCCTTGCAGAAAAATCTTTCCCAGTGTACTTCTTTAAAATGCTGCAAAATAGTGGGACAGAAGATTTCGGTTTAGCGTTAACTTTAAACGGGCATAGGTACAGGCATGTGGGCATGTTTAGAGACAGTGTTTCACTGGTCTAGGGTAAAGGGTGAAGCGCCTGGGTTCCCGTGCTTCACTACTGTATGGCCTCAAGATGATGTGTAGGCACAGCGGCAAATCCATCGGTGGCAATTCTCTCATATTGTCATTGCGATGGGAAGATTCCTTATTCGCTAGGAAATGTTTTACCGTGGAAGACGGGTCACCACAGAGCTGTCTCTTTTGTGTTGAGACAAACTTTGCTGAATTTACCTGCCAGCAGTTGCGTGTCCTCCCTTTCTTTTAAGGCCGATGGAGACGCACGAGTGTAAGGAGAACGGTGAATGGTGGCCGTTCATAAGCCAGGATCATCAGAAACCGCAGAGTAAATTTTAGGAACGTAGACGTAGGACAGCGGAGAAAACTTCACTCAGGGACTTCAGTGAACTCTCCTTACAATGCTGAGGCCTGACACGCCTAGTGCCTGGGGGCAACCCGGCTCCTGCCCTAGGTAGTTTTGTTGAGCGTGCCTCCCTCAGGTGGTGCCTTTTCTCTCCCAGCAATATTGCTCCGTGAAATTCTGCCGATGATCAAAACTGTTTGCCATGGCTTTGTCCTTTCACCTCATTGGCCTCATCTTTGAAGGACAAATGCTTTTCTACACGGGTGCTGCCTCCCTGAGCTTTCCTTTGTCTTGGCTCAATCGATGCAGATTCCTGTGCTGAATACGCCATGGACTAGCACAGGTGGGTTCTTGTCAGTATACCGGGCAAACGCAGCAATTTCGATTGTCAAGACCCACCTGGCTTGATCAAGGTTCTTTATTCCAGTGAAAACGATTTGTATCCAAATTCTAGAGGAGCACCAGTGTGCCTCTGGGAGCTACACGCGGGCCTGCTGAACAGAGGCTCCGGAGTTTTCATTTTCTGACTAAAATTCAACACGGAATTTCATGGATCTAAGGAAACCGTGAATTGTGGACGTACCAGATTCTCACATCTTCATTGTCTAATGGAAGCTGCAGTTTCCCAGTCTGATCCGGCTGCCACTTCATTTCTGGCAGTGACCATTCAATTGTGGACGTTCAGCCCTCTTCGGAATTCTCTTATACCGGCATGTTCCCGCGCCACATAAAGACCACTCGGTGGAGGTTTATGTGACTCAGGACAACTCTTTATTTCAGGCGTCTAGAACAAAGGGAATTCACAGAGGTTGATGATCACTTATTAAAGTCCCGTTTCTCTATGATGCCCACTGATGACACTTCTACATCTGAGGGCAAAGAGCTCGTGCAGCATGATATTCTCATTTCAGCCACGCCGCCTGCAGTTCCTGCCTTGCAGAAAAATCTTTCCCAGTGTACTTCTTTAAAATGCTGCAAAATAGTGGGACAGAAGATTTCGGTTTAGCGTTAACTTTAAACGGGCATAGGTACAGGCATGTGGGCATGTTTAGAGACAGTGTTTCACTGGTCTAGGGTAAAGGGTGAAGCGCCTGGGTTCCCGTGCTTCACTACTGTATGGCCTCAAGATGATGTGTAGGCACAGCGGCAAATCCATCGGTGGCAATTCTCTCATATTGTCATTGCGATGGGAAGATTCCTTATTCGCTAGGAAATGTTTTACCGTGGAAGACGGGTCACCACAGAGCTGTCTCTTTTGTGTTGAGACAAACTTTGCTGAATTTACCTGCCAGCAGTTGCGTGTCCTCCCTTTCTTTTAAGGCCGATGGAGACGCACGAGTGTAAGGAGAACGGTGAATGGTGGCCGTTCATAAGCCAGGATCATCAGAAACCGCAGAGTAAATTTTAGGAACGTAGACGTAGGACAGCGGAGAAAACTTCACTCAGGGACTTCAGTGAACTCTCCTTACAATGCTGAGGCCTGACACGCCTAGTGCCTGGGGGCAACCCGGCTCCTGCCCTAGGTAGTTTTGTTGAGCGTGCCTCCCTCAGGTGGTGCCTTTTCTCTCCCAGCAATATTGCTCCGTGAAATTCTGCCGATGATCAAAACTGTTTGCCATGGCTTTGTCCTTTCACCTCATTGGCCTCATCTTTGAAGGACAAATGCTTTTCTACACGGGTGCTGCCTCCCTGAGCTTTCCTTTGTCTTGGCTCAATCGATGCAGATTCCTGTGCTGAATACGCCATGGACTAGCACAGGTGGGTTCTTGTCAGTATACCGGGCAAACGCAGCAATTTCGATTGTCAAGACCCACCTGGCTTGATCAAGGTTCTTTATTCCAGTGAAAACGATTTGTATCCAAATTCTAGAGGAGCACCAGTGTGCCTCTGGGAGCTACACGCGGGCCTGCTGAACAGAGGCTCCGGAGTTTTCATTTTCTGACTAAAATTCAACACGGAATTTCATGGATCTAAGGAAACCGTGAATTGTGGACGTACCAGATTCTCACATCTTCATTGTCTAATGGAAGCTGCAGTTTCCCAGTCTGATCCGGCTGCCACTTCATTTCTGGCAGTGACCATTCAATTGTGGACGTTCAGCCCTCTTCGGAATTCTCTTATACCGGCATGTTCCCGCGCCACATAAAGACCACTCGGTGGAGGTTTATGTGACTCAGGACAACTCTTTATTTCAGGCGTCTAGAACAAAGGGAATTCACAGAGGTTGATGATCACTTATTAAAGTCCCGTTTCTCTATGATGCCCACTGATGACACTTCTACATCTGAGGGCAAAGAGCTCGTGCAGCATGATATTCTCATTTCAGCCACGCCGCCTGCAGTTCCTGCCTTGCAGAAAAATCTTTCCCAGTGTACTTCTTTAAAATGCTGCAAAATAGTGGGACAGAAGATTTCGGTTTAGCGTTAACTTTAAACGGGCATAGGTACAGGCATGTGGGCATGTTTAGAGACAGTGTTTCACTGGTCTAGGGTAAAGGGTGAAGCGCCTGGGTTCCCGTGCTTCACTACTGTATGGCCTCAAGATGATGTGTAGGCACAGCGGCAAATCCATCGGTGGCAATTCTCTCATATTGTCATTGCGATGGGAAGATTCCTTATTCGCTAGGAAATGTTTTACCGTGGAAGACGGGTCACCACAGAGCTGTCTCTTTTGTGTTGAGACAAACTTTGCTGAATTTACCTGCCAGCAGTTGCGTGTCCTCCCTTTCTTTTAAGGCCGATGGAGACGCACGAGTGTAAGGAGAACGGTGAATGGTGGCCGTTCATAAGCCAGGATCATCAGAAACCGCAGAGTAAATTTTAGGAACGTAGACGTAGGACAGCGGAGAAAACTTCACTCAGGGACTTCAGTGAACTCTCCTTACAATGCTGAGGCCTGACACGCCTAGTGCCTGGGGGCAACCCGGCTCCTGCCCTAGGTAGTTTTGTTGAGCGTGCCTCCCTCAGGTGGTGCCTTTTCTCTCCCAGCAATATTGCTCCGTGAAATTCTGCCGATGATCAAAACTGTTTGCCATGGCTTTGTCCTTTCACCTCATTGGCCTCATCTTTGAAGGACAAATGCTTTTCTACACGGGTGCTGCCTCCCTGAGCTTTCCTTGGTCTTGGCTCAATCGATGCAGATTCCTGTGCTGAATACGCCATGGACTAGCACAGGTGGGTTCTTGTCAGTATACCGGGCAAACGCAGCAATTTCGATTGTCAAGACCCACCTGGCTTGATCAAGGTTCTTTATTCCAGTGAAAACGATTTGTATCCAAATTCTAGAGGAGCACCAGTGTGCCTCTGGGAGCTACACGCGGGCCTGCTGAACAGAGGCTCCGGAGTTTTCATTTTCTGACTAAAATTCAACACGGAATTTCATGGATCTAAGGAAACCGTGAATTGTGGACGTACCAGATTCTCACATCTTCATTGTCTAATGGAAGCTGCAGTTTCCCAGTCTGATCCGGCTGCCACTTCATTTCTGGCAGTGACCATTCAATTGTGGACGTTCAGCCCTCTTCGGAATTCTCTTATACCGGCATGTTCCCGCGCCACATAAAGACCACTCGGTGGAGGTTTATGTGACTCAGGACAACTCTTTATTTCAGGCGTCTAGAACAAAGGGAATTCACAGAGGTTGATGATCACTTATTAAAGTCCCGTTTCTCTATGATGCCCACTGATGACACTTCTACATCTGAGGGCAAAGAGCTCGTGCAGCATGATATTCTCATTTCAGCCACGCCGCCTGCAGTTCCTGCCTTGCAGAAAAATCTTTCCCAGTGTACTTCTTTAAAATGCTGCAAAATAGTGGGACAGAAGATTTCGGTTTAGCGTTAACTTTAAACGGGCATAGGTACAGGCATGTGGGCATGTTTAGAGACAGTGTTTCACTGGTCTAGGGTAAAGGGTGAAGCGCCTGGGTTCCCGTGCTTCACTACTGTATGGCCTCAAGATGATGTGTAGGCACAGCGGCAAATCCATCGGTGGCAATTCTCTCATATTGTCATTGCGATGGGAAGATTCCTTATTCGCTAGGAAATGTTTTACCGTGGAAGACGGGTCACCACAGAGCTGTCTCTTTTGTGTTGAGACAAACTTTGCTGAATTTACCTGCCAGCAGTTGCGTGTCCTCCCTTTCTTTTAAGGCCGATGGAGACGCACGAGTGTAAGGAGAACGGTGAATGGTGGCCGTTCATAAGCCAGGATCATCAGAAACCGCAGAGTAAATTTTAGGAACGTAGACGTAGGACAGCGGAGAAAACTTCACTCAGGGACTTCAGTGAACTCTCCTTACAATGCTGAGGCCTGACACGCCTAGTGCCTGGGGGCAACCCGGCTCCTGCCCTAGGTAGTTTTGTTGAGCGTGCCTCCCTCAGGTGGTGCCTTTTCTCTCCCAGCAATATTGCTCCGTGAAATTCTGCCGATGATCAAAACTGTTTGCCATGGCTTTGTCCTTTCACCTCATTGGCCTCATCTTTGAAGGACAAATGCTTTTCTACACGGGTGCTGCCTCCCTGAGCTTTCCTTTGTCTTGGCTCAATCGATGCAGATTCCTGTGCTGAATACGCCATGGACTAGCACAGGTGGGTTCTTGTCAGTATACCGGGCAAACGCAGCAATTTCGATTGTCAAGACCCACCTGGCTTGATCAAGGTTCTTTATTCCAGTGAAAACGATTTGTATCCAAATTCTAGAGGAGCACCAGTGTGCCTCTGGGAGCTACACGCGGGCCTGCTGAACAGAGGCTCCGGAGTTTTCATTTTCTGACTAAAATTCAACACGGAATTTCATGGATCTAAGGAAACCGTGAATTGTGGACGTACCAGATTCTCACATCTTCATTGTCTAATGGAAGCTGCAGTTTCCCAGTCTGATCCGGCTGCCACTTCATTTCTGGCAGTGACCATTCAATTGTGGACGTTCAGCCCTCTTCGGAATTCTCTTATACCGGCATGTTCCCGCGCCACATAAAGACCACTCGGTGGAGGTTTATGTGACTCAGGACAACTCTTTATTTCAGGCGTCTAGAACAAAGGGAATTCACAGAGGTTGATGATCACTTATTAAAGTCCCGTTTCTCTATGATGCCCACTGATGACACTTCTACATCTGAGGGCAAAGAGCTCGTGCAGCATGATATTCTCATTTCAGCCACGCCGCCTGCAGTTCCTGCCTTGCAGAAAAATCTTTCCCAGTGTACTTCTTTAAAATGCTGCAAAATAGTGGGACAGAAGATTTCGGTTTAGCGTTAACTTTAAACGGGCATAGGTACAGGCATGTGGGCATGTTTAGAGACAGTGTTTCACTGGTCTAGGGTAAAGGGTGAAGCGCCTGGGTTCCCGTGCTTCACTACTGTATGGCCTCAAGATGATGTGTAGGCACAGCGGCAAATCCATCGGTGGCAATTCTCTCATATTGTCATTGCGATGGGAAGATTCCTTATTCGCTAGGAAATGTTTTACCGTGGAAGACGGGTCACCACAGAGCTGTCTCTTTTGTGTTGAGACAAGCTTTGCTGAATTTACCTGCCAGCAGTTGCGTGTCCTCCCTTTCTTTTAAGGCCGATGGAGACGCACGAGTGTAAGGAGAACGGTGAATGGTGGCCGTTCATAAGCCAGGATCATCAGAAACCGCAGAGTAAATTTTAGGAACGTAGACGTAGGACAGCGGAGAAAACTTCACTCAGGGACTTCAGTGAACTCTCCTTACAATGCTGAGGCCTGACACGCCTAGTGCCTGGGGGCAACCCGGCTCCTGCCCTAGGTAGTTTTGTTGAGCGTGCCTCCCTCAGGTGGTGCCTTTTCTCTCCCAGCAATATTGCTCCGTGAAATTCTGCCGATGATCAAAACTGTTTGCCATGGCTTTGTCCTTTCACCTCATTGGCCTCATCTTTGAAGGACAAATGCTTTTCTACACGGGTGCTGCCTCCCTGAGCTTTCCTTTGTCTTGGCTCAATCGATGCAGATTCCTGTGCTGAATACGCCATGGACTAGCACAGGTGGGTTCTTGTCAGTATACCGGGCAAACGCAGCAATTTCGATTGTCAAGACCCACCTGGCTTGATCAAGGTTCTTTATTCCAGTGAAAACGATTTGTATCCAAATTCTAGAGGAGCACCAGTGTGCCTCTGGGAGCTACACGCGGGCCTGCTGAACAGAGGCTCCGGAGTTTTCATTTTCTGACTAAAATTCAACACGGAATTTCATGGATCTAAGGAAACCGTGAATTGTGGACGTACCAGATTCTCACATCTTCATTGTCTAATGGAAGCTGCAGTTTCCCAGTCTGATCCGGCTGCCACTTCATTTCTGGCAGTGACCATTCAATTGTGGACGTTCAGCCCTCTTCGGAATTCTCTTATACCGGCATGTTCCCGCGCCACATAAAGACCACTCGGTGGAGGTTTATGTGACTCAGGACAACTCTTTATTTCAGGCGTCTAGAACAAAGGGAATTCACAGAGGTTGATGATCACTTATTAAAGTCCCGTTTCTCTATGATGCCCACTGATGACACTTCTACATCTGAGGGCAAAGAGCTCGTGCAGCATGATATTCTCATTTCAGCCACGCCGCCTGCAGTTCCTGCCTTGCAGAAAAATCTTTCCCAGTGTACTTCTTTAAAATGCTGCAAAATAGTGGGACAGAAGATTTCGGTTTAGCGTTAACTTTAAACGGGCATAGGTACAGGCATGTGGGCATGTTTAGAGACAGTGTTTCACTGGTCTAGGGTAAAGGGTGAAGCGCCTGGGTTCCCGTGCTTCACTACTGTATGGCCTCAAGATGATGTGTAGGCACAGCGGCAAATCCATCGGTGGCAATTCTCTCATATTGTCATTGCGATGGGAAGATTCCTTATTCGCTAGGAAATGTTTTACCGTGGAAGACGGGTCACCACAGAGCTGTGTCTTTTGTGTTGAGACAAACTTTGCTGAATTTACCTGCCAGCAGTTGCGTGTCCTCCCTTTCTTTTAAGGCCGATGGAGACGCACGAGTGTAAGGAGAACGGTGAATGGTGGCCGTTCATAAGCCAGGATCATCAGAAACCGCAGAGTAAATTTTAGGAACGTAGACGTAGGACAGCGGAGAAAACTTCACTCAGGGACTTCAGTGAACTCTCCTTACAATGCTGAGGCCTGACACGCCTAGTGCCTGGGGGCAACCCGGCTCCTGCCCTAGGTAGTTTTGTTGAGCGTGCCTCCCTCAGGTGGTGCCTTTTCTCTCCCAGCAATATTGCTCCGTGAAATTCTGCCGATGATCAAAACTGTTTGCCATGGCTTTGTCCTTTCACCTCATTGGCCTCATCTTTGAAGGACAAATGCTTTTCTACACGGGTGCTGCCTCCCTGAGCTTTCCTTTGTCTTGGCTCAATCGATGCAGATTCCTGTGCTGAATACGCCATGGACTAGCACAGGTGGGTTCTTGTCAGTATACCGGGCAAACGCAGCAATTTCGATTGTCAAGACCCACCTGGCTTGATCAAGGTTCTTTATTCCAGTGAAAACGATTTGTATCCAAATTCTAGAGGAGCACCAGTGTGCCTCTGGGAGCTACACGCGGGCCTGCTGAACAGAGGCTCCGGAGTTTTCATTTTCTGACTAAAATTCAACACGGAATTTCATGGATCTAAGGAAACCGTGAATTGTGGACGTACCAGATTCTCACATCTTCATTATCTAATGGAAGCTGCAGTTTCCCAGTCTGATCCGGCTGCCACTTCATTTCTGGCAGTGACCATTCAATTGTGGACGTTCAGCCCTCTTCGGAATTCTCTTATACCGGCATGTTCCCGCGCCACATAAAGACCACTCGGTGGAGGTTTATGTGACTCAGGACAACTCTTTATTTCAGGCGTCTAGAACAAAGGGAATTCACAGAGGTTGATGATCACTTATTAAAGTCCCGTTTCTCTATGATGCCCACTGATGACACTTCTACATCTGAGGGCAAAGAGCTCGTGCAGCATGATATTCTCATTTCAGCCACGCCGCCTGCAGTTCCTGCCTTGCAGAAAAATCTTTCCCAGTGTACTTCTTTAAAATGCTGCAAAATAGTGGGACAGAAGATTTCGGTTTAGCGTTAACTTTAAACGGGCATAGGTACAGGCATGTGGGCATGTTTAGAGACAGTGTTTCACTGGTCTAGGGTAAAGGGTGAAGCGCCTGGGTTCCCGTGCTTCACTACTGTATGGCCTCAAGATGATGTGTAGGCACAGCGGCAAATCCATCGGTGGCAATTCTCTCATATTGTCATTGCGATGGGAAGATTCCTTATTCGCTAGGAAATGTTTTACCGTGGAAGACGGGTCACCACAGAGCTGTCTCTTTTGTGTTGAGACAAACTTTGCTGAATTTACCTGCCAGCAGTTGCGTGTCCTCCCTTTCTTTTAAGGCCGATGGAGACGCACGAGTGTAAGGAGAACGGTGAATGGTGGCCGTTCATAAGCCAGGATCATCAGAAACCGCAGAGTAAATTTTAGGAACGTAGACGTAGGACAGCGGAGAAAACTTCACTCAGGGACTTCAGTGAACTCTCCTTACAATGCTGAGGCCTGACACGCCTAGTGCCTGGGGGCAACCCGGCTCCTGCCCTAGGTAGTTTTGTTGAGCGTGCCTCCCTCAGGTGGTGCCTTTTCTCTCCCAGCAATATTGCTCCGTGAAATTCTGCCGATGATCAAAACTGTTTGCCATGGCTTTGTCCTTTCACCTCATTGGCCTCATCTTTGAAGGACAAATGCTTTTCTACACGGGTGCTGCCTCCCTGAGCTTTCCTTTGTCTTGGCTCAATCGATGCAGATTCCTGTGCTGAATACGCCATGGACTAGCACAGGTGGGTTCTTGTCAGTATACCGGGCAAACGCAGCAATTTCGATTGTCAAGACCCACCTGGCTTGATCAAGGTTCTTTATTCCAGTGAAAACGATTTGTATCCAAATTCTAGAGGAGCACCAGTGTGCCTCTGGGAGCTACACGCGGGCCTGCTGAACAGAGGCTCCGGAGTTTTCATTTTCTGACTAAAATTCAACACGGAATTTCATGGATCTAAGGAAACCGTGAATTGTGGACGTACCAGATTCTCACATCTTCATTGTCTAATGGAAGCTGCAGTTTCCCAGTCTGATCCGGCTGCCACTTCATTTCTGGCAGTGACCATTCAATTGTGGACGTTCAGCCCTCTTCGGAATTCTCTTATACCGGCATGTTCCCGCGCCACATAAAGACCACTCGGTGGAGGTTTATGTGACTCAGGACAACTCTTTATTTCAGGCGTCTAGAACAAAGGGAATTCACAGAGGTTGATGATCACTTATTAAAGTCCCGTTTCTCTATGAGGCCCACTGATGACACTTCTACATCTGAGGGCAAAGAGCTCGTGCAGCATGATATTCTCATTTCAGCCACGCCGCCTGCAGTTCCTGCCTTGCAGAAAAATCTTTCCCAGTGTACTTCTTTAAAATGCTGCAAAATAGTGGGACAGAAGATTTCGGTTTAGCGTTAACTTTAAACGGGCATAGGTACAGGCATGTGGGCATGTTTAGAGACAGTGTTTCACTGGTCTAGGGTAAAGGGTGAAGCGCCTGGGTTCCCGTGCTTCACTACTGTATGGCCTCAAGATGATGTGTAGGCACAGCGGCAAATCCATCGGTGGCAATTCTCTCATATTGTCATTGCGATGGGAAGATTCCTTATTCGCTAGGAAATGTTTTACCGTGGAAGACGGGTCACCACAGAGCTGTCTCTTTTGTGTTGAGACAAACTTTGCTGAATTTACCTGCCAGCAGTTGCGTGTCCTCCCTTTCTTTTAAGGCCGATGGAGACGCACGAGTGTAAGGAGAACGGTGAATGGTGGCCGTTCATAAGCCAGGATCATCAGAAACCGCAGAGTAAATTTTAGGAACGTAGACGTAGGACAGCGGAGAAAACTTCACTCAGGGACTTCAGTGAACTCTCCTTACAATGCTGAGGCCTGACACGCCTAGTGCCTGGGGGCAACCCGGCTCCTGCCCTAGGTAGTTTTGTTGAGCGTGCCTCCCTCAGGTGGTGCCTTTTCTCTCCCAGCAATATTGCTCCGTGAAATTCTGCCGATGATCAAAACTGTTTGCCATGGCTTTGTCCTTTCACCTCATTGGCCTCATCTTTGAAGGACAAATGCTTTTCTACACGGGTGCTGCCTCCCTGAGCTTTCCTTTGTCTTGGCTCAATCGATGCAGATTCCTGTGCTGAATACGCCATGGACTAGCACAGGTGGGTTCTTGTCAGTATACCGGGCAAACGCAGCAATTTCGATTGTCAAGACCCACCTGGCTTGATCAAGGTTCTTTATTCCAGTGAAAACGATTTGTATCCAAATTCTAGAGGAGCACCAGTGTGCCTCTGGGAGCTACACGCGGGCCTGCTGAACAGAGGCTCCGGAGTTTTCATTTTCTGACTAAAATTCAACACGGAATTTCATGGATCTAAGGAAACCGTGAATTGTGGACGTACCAGATTCTCACATCTTCATTGTCTAATGGAAGCTGCAGTTTCCCAGTCTGATCCGGCTGCCACTTCATTTCTGGCAATGACCATTCAATTGTGGACGTTCAGCCCTCTTCGGAATTCTCTTATACCGGCATGTTCCCGCGCCACATAAAGACCACTCGGTGGAGGTTTATGTGACTCAGGACAACTCTTTATTTCAGGCGTCTAGAACAAAGGGAATTCACAGAGGTTGATGATCACTTATTAAAGTCCCGTTTCTCTATGAGGCCCACTGATGACACTTCTACATCTGAGGGCAAAGAGCTCGTGCAGCATGATATTCTCATTTCAGCCACGCCGCCTGCAGTTCCTGCCTTGCAGAAAAATCTTTCCCAGTGTACTTCTTTAAAATGCTGCAAAATAGTGGGACAGAAGATTTCGGTTTAGCGTTAACTTTAAACGGGCATAGGTACAGGCATGTGGGCATGTTTAGAGACAGTGTTTCACTGGTCTAGGGTAAAGGGTGAAGCGCCTGGGTTCCCGTGCTTCACTACTGTATGGCCTCAAGATGATGTGTAGGCACAGCGGCAAATCCATCGGTGGCAATTCTCTCATATTGTCATTGCGATGGGAAGATTCCTTATTCGCTAGGAAATGTTTTACCGTGGAAGACGGGTCACCACAGAGCTGTCTCTTTTGTGTTGAGACAAACTTTGCTGAATTTACCTGCCAGCAGTTGCGTGTCCTCCCTTTCTTTTAAGGCCGATGGAGACGCACGAGTGTAAGGAGAACGGTGAATGGTGGCCGTTCATAAGCCAGGATCATCAGAAACCGCAGAGTAAATTTTAGGAACGTAGACGTAGGACAGCGGAGAAAACTTCACTCAGGGACTTCAGTGAACTCTCCTTACAATGCTGAGGCCTGACACGCCTAGTGCCTGGGGGCAACCCGGCTCCTGCCCTAGGTAGTTTTGTTGAGCGTGCCTCCCTCAGGTGGTGCCTTTTCTCTCCCAGCAATATTGCTCCGTGAAATTCTGCCGATGATCAAAACTGTTTGCCATGGCTTTGTCCTTTCACCTCATTGGCCTCATCTTTGAAGGACAAATGCTTTTCTACACGGGTGCTGCCTCCCTGAGCTTTCCTTTGTCTTGGCTCAATCGATGCAGATTCCTGTGCTGAATACGCCATGGACTAGCACAGGTGGGTTCTTGTCAGTATACCGGGCAAACGCAGCAATTTCGATTGTCAAGACCCACCTGGCTTGATCAAGGTTCTTTATTCCAGTGAAAACGATTTGTATCCAAATTCTAGAGGAGCACCAGTGTGCCTCTGGGAGCTACACGCGGGCCTGCTGAACAGAGGCTCCGGAGTTTTCATTTTCTGACTAAAATTCAACACGGAATTTCATGGATCTAAGGAAACCGTGAATTGTGGACGTACCAGATTCTCACATCTTCATTGTCTAATGGAAGCTGCAGTTTCCCAGTCTGATCCGGCTGCCACTTCATTTCTGGCAATGACCATTCAATTGTGGACGTTCAGCCCTCTTCGGAATTCTCTTATACCGGCATGTTCCCGCGCCACATAAAGACCACTCGGTGGAGGTTTATGTGACTCAGGACAACTCTTTATTTCAGGCGTCTAGAACAAAGGGAATTCACAGAGGTTGATGATCACTTATTAAAGTCCCGTTTCTCTATGAGGCCCACTGATGACACTTCTACATCTGAGGGCAAAGAGCTCGTGCAGCATGATATTCTCATTTCAGCCACGCCGCCTGCAGTTCCTGCCTTGCAGAAAAATCTTTCCCAGTGTACTTCTTTAAAATGCTGCAAAATAGTGGGACAGAAGATTTCGGTTTAGCGTTAACTTTAAACGGGCATAGGTACAGGCATGTGGGCATGTTTAGAGACAGTGTTTCACTGGTCTAGGGTAAAGGGTGAAGCGCCTGGGTTCCCGTGCATCACTACTGTATGGCCTCAAGATGATGTGTAGGCACAGCGGCAAATCCATCGGTGGCAATTCTCTCATATTGTCATTGCGATGGGAAGATTCCTTATTCGCTAGGAAATGTTTTACCGTGGAAGACGGGTCACCACAGAGCTGTCTCTTTTGTGTTGAGACAAACTTTGCTGAATTTACCTGCCAGCAGTTGCGTGTCCTCCCTTTCTTTTAAGGCCGATGGAGACGCACGAGTGTAAGGAGAACGGTGAATGGTGGCCGTTCATAAGCCAGGATCATCAGAAACCGCAGAGTAAATTTTAGGAACGTAGACGTAGGACAGCGGAGAAAACTTCACTCAGGGACTTCAGTGAACTCTCCTTACAATGCTGAGGCCTGACACGCCTAGTGCCTGGGGGCAACCCGGCTCCTGCCCTAGGTAGTTTTGTTGAGCGTGCCTCCCTCAGGTGGTGCCTTTTCTCTCCCAGCAATATTGCTCCGTGAAATTCTGCCGATGATCAAAACTGTTTGCCATGGCTTTGTCCTTTCACCTCATTGGCCTCATCTTTGAAGGACAAATGCTTTTCTACACGGGTGCTGCCTCCCTGAGCTTTCCTTTGTCTTGGCTCAATCGATGCAGATTCCTGTGCTGAATACGCCATGGACTAGCACAGGTGGGTTCTTGTCAGTATACCGGGCAAACGCAGCAATTTCGATTGTCAAGACCCACCTGGCTTGATCAAGGTTCTTTATTCCAGTGAAAACGATTTGTATCCAAATTCTAGAGGAGCACCAGTGTGCCTCTGGGAGCTACACGCGGGCCTGCTGAACAGAGGCTCCGGAGTTTTCATTTTCTGACTAAAATTCAACACGGAATTTCATGGATCTAAGGAAACCGTGAATTGTGGACGTACCAGATTCTCACATCTTCATTGTCTAATGGAAGCTGCAGTTTCCCAGTCTGATCCGGCTGCCACTTCATTTCTGGCAGTGACCATTCAATTGTGGACGTTCAGCCCTCTTCGGAATTCTCTTATACCGGCATGTTCCCGCGCCACATAAAGACCACTCGGTGGAGGTTTATGTGACTCAGGACAACTCTTTATTTCAGGCGTCTAGAACAAAGGGAATTCACAGAGGTTGATGATCACTTATTAAAGTCCCGTTTCTCTATGAGGCCCACTGATGACACTTCTACATCTGAGGGCAAAGAGCTCGTGCAGCATGATATTCTCATTTCAGCCACGCCGCCTGCAGTTCCTGCCTTGCAGAAAAATCTTTCCCAGTGTACTTCTTTAAAATGCTGCAAAATAGTGGGACAGAAGATTTCGGTTTAGCGTTAACTTTAAACGGGCATAGGTACAGGCATGTGGGCATGTTTAGAGACAGTGTTTCACTGGTCTAGGGTAAAGGGTGAAGCGCCTGGGTTCCCGTGCTTCACTACTGTATGGCCTCAAGATGATGTGTAGGCACAGCGGCAAATCCATCGGTGGCAATTCTCTCATATTGTCATTGCGATGGGAAGATTCCTTATTCGCTAGGAAATGTTTTACCGTGGAAGACGGGTCACCACAGAGCTGTCTCTTTTGTGTTGAGACAAACTTTGCTGAATTTACCTGCCAGCAGTTGCGTGTCCTCCCTTTCTTTTAAGGCCGATGGAGACGCACGAGTGTAAGGAGAACGGTGAATGGTGGCCGTTCATAAGCCAGGATCATCAGAAACCGCAGAGTAAATTTTAGGAACGTAGACGTAGGACAGCGGAGAAAACTTCACTCAGGGACTTCAGTGAACTCTCCTTACAATGCTGAGGCCTGACACGCCTAGTGCCTGGGGGCAACCCGGCTCCTGCCCTAGGTAGTTTTGTTGAGCGTGCCTCCCTCAGGTGGTGCCTTTTCTCTCCCAGCAATATTGCTCCGTGAAATTCTGCCGATGATCAAAACTGTTTGCCATGGCTTTGTCCTTTCACCTCATTGGCCTCATCTTTGAAGGACAAATGCTTTTCTACACGGGTGCTGCCTCCCTGAGCTTTCCTTTGTCTTGGCTCAATCGATGCAGATTCCTGTGCTGAATACGCCATGGACTAGCACAGGTGGGTTCTTGTCAGTATACCGGGCAAACGCAGCAATTTCGATTGTCAAGACCCACCTGGCTTGATCAAGGTTCTTTATTCCAGTGAAAACGATTTGTATCCAAATTCTAGAGGAGCACCAGTGTGCCTCTGGGAGCTACACGCGGGCCTGCTGAACAGAGGCTCCGGAGTTTTCATTTTCTGACTAAAATTCAACACGGAATTTCATGGATCTAAGGAAACCGTGAATTGTGGACGTACCAGATTCTCACATCTTCATTGTCTAATGGAAGCTGCAGTTTCCCAGTCTGATCCGGCTGCCACTTCATTTCTGGCAGTGACCATTCAATTGTGGACGTTCAGCCCTCTTCGGAATTCTCTTATACCGGCATGTTCCCGCGCCACATAAAGACCACTCGGTGGAGGTTTATGTGACTCAGGACAACTCTTTATTTCAGGCGTCTAGAACAAAGGGAATTCACAGAGGTTGATGATCACTTATTAAAGTCCCGTTTCTCTATGAGGCCCACTGATGACACTTCTACATCTGAGGGCAAAGAGCTCGTGCAGCATGATATTCTCATTTCAGCCACGCCGCCTGCAGTTCCTGCCTTGCAGAAAAATCTTTCCCAGTGTACTTCTTTAAAATGCTGCAAAATAGTGGGACAGAAGATTTCGGTTTAGCGTTAACTTTAAACGGGCATAGGTACAGGCATGTGGGCATGTTTAGAGACAGTGTTTCACTGGTCTAGGGTAAAGGGTGAAGCGCCTGGGTTCCCGTGCTTCACTACTGTATGGCCTCAAGATGATGTGTAGGCACAGCGGCAAATCCATCGGTGGCAATTCTCTCATATTGTCATTGCGATGGGAAGATTCCTTATTCGCTAGGAAATGTTTTACCGTGGAAGACGGGTCACCACAGAGCTGTCTCTTTTGTGTTGAGACAAACTTTGCTGAATTTACCTGCCAGCAGTTGCGTGTCCTCCCTTTCTTTTAAGGCCGATGGAGACGCACGAGTGTAAGGAGAACGGTGAATGGTGGCCGTTCATAAGCCAGGATCATCAGAAACCGCAGAGTAAATTTTAGGAACGTAGACGTAGGACAGCGGAGAAAACTTCACTCAGGGACTTCAGTGAACTCTCCTTACAATGCTGAGGCCTGACACGCCTAGTGCCTGGGGGCAACCCGGCTCCTGCCCTAGGTAGTTTTGTTGAGCGTGCCTCCCTCAGGTGGTGCCTTTTCTCTCCCAGCAATATTGCTCCGTGAAATTCTGCCGATGATCAAAACCGTTTGCCATGGCTTTGTCCTTTCACCTCATTGGCCTCATCTTTGAAGGACAAATGCTTTTCTACACGGGTGCTGCCTCCCTGAGCTTTCCTTTGTCTTGGCTCAATCGATGCAGATTCCTGTGCTGAATACGCCATGGACTAGCACAGGTGGGTTCTTGTCAGTATACCGGGCAAACGCAGCAATTTCGATTGTCAAGACCCACCTGGCTTGATCAAGGTTCTTTATTCCAGTGAAAACGATTTGTATCCAAATTCTAGAGGAGCACCAGTGTGCCTCTGGGAGCTACACGCGGGCCTGCTGAACAGAGGCTCCGGAGTTTTCATTTTCTGACTAAAATTCAACACGGAATTTCATGGATCTAAGGAAACCGTGAATTGTGGACGTACCAGATTCTCACATCTTCATTGTCTAATGGAAGCTGCAGTTTCCCAGTCTGATCCGGCTGCCACTTCATTTCTGGCAGTGACCATTCAATTGTGGACGTTCAGCCCTCTTCGGAATTCTCTTATACCGGCATGTTCCCGCGCCACATAAAGACCACTCGGTGGAGGTTTATGTGACTCAGGACAACTCTTTATTTCAGGCGTCTAGAACAAAGGGAATTCACAGAGGTTGATGATCACTTATTAAAGTCCCGTTTCTCTATGAGGCCCACTGATGACACTTCTACATCTGAGGGCAAAGAGCTCGTGCAGCATGATATTCTCATTTCAGCCACGCCGCCTGCAGTTCCTGCCTTGCAGAAAAATCTTTCCCAGTGTACTTCTTTAAAATGCTGCAAAATAGTGGGACAGAAGATTTCGGTTTAGCGTTAACTTTAAACGGGCATAGGTACAGGCATGTGGGCATGTTTAGAGACAGTGTTTCACTGGTCTAGGGTAAAGGATGAAGCGCCTGGGTTCCCGTGCTTCACTACTGTATGGCCTCAAGATGATGTGTAGGCACAGCGGCAAATCCATCGGTGGCAATTCTCTCATATTGTCATTGCGATGGGAAGATTCCTTATTCGCTAGGAAATGTTTTACCGTGGAAGACGGGTCACCACAGAGCTGTCTCTTTTGTGTTGAGACAAACTTTGCTGAATTTACCTGCCAGCAGTTGCGTGTCCTCCCTTTCTTTTAAGGCCGATGGAGACGCACGAGTGTAAGGAGAACGGTGAATGGTGGCCGTTCATAAGCCAGGATCATCAGAAACCGCAGAGTAAATTTTAGGAACGTAGACGTAGGACAGCGGAGAAAACTTCACTCAGGGACTTCAGTGAACTCTCCTTACAATGCTGAGGCCTGACACGCCTAGTGCCTGGGGGCAACCCGGCTCCTGCCCTAGGTAGTTTTGTTGAGCGTGCCTCCCTCAGGTGGTGCCTTTTCTCTCCCAGCAATATTGCTCCGTGAAATTCTGCCGATGATCAAAACCGTTTGCCATGGCTTTGTCCTTTCACCTCATTGGCCTCATCTTTGAAGGACAAATGCTTTTCTACACGGGTGCTGCCTCCCTGAGCTTTCCTTTGTCTTGGCTCAATCGATGCAGATTCCTGTGCTGAATACGCCATGGACTAGCACAGGTGGGTTCTTGTCAGTATACCGGGCAAACGCAGCAATTTCGATTGTCAAGACCCACCTTGCTTGATCAAGGTTCTTTATTCCAGTGAAAACGATTTGTATCCAAATTCTAGAGGAGCACCAGTGTGCCTCTGGGAGCTACACGCGGGCCTGCTGAACAGAGGCTCCGGAGTTTTCATTTTCTGACTAAAATTCAACA
This sequence comes from Tenrec ecaudatus, assembly GCF_050624435.1. Classification (NCBI taxonomy): domain Eukaryota; kingdom Metazoa; phylum Chordata; class Mammalia; order Afrosoricida; family Tenrecidae; genus Tenrec; species Tenrec ecaudatus. Next base: position 2,370,720 of record NW_027457617.1, read on the forward strand.
CGGAATTTCATGGATCTAAGGAAACCGTGAATTGTGGACGTACCAGATTCTCACATCTTCATTGTCTAATGGAAGCTGCAGTTTCCCAGTCTGATCCGGCTGCCACTTCATTTCTGGCAGTGACCATTCAATTGTGGACGTTCAGCCCTCTTCGGAATTCTCTTATACCGGCATGTTCCCGCGCCACATAAAGACCACTCGGTGGAGGTTTATGTGACTCAGGACAACTCTTTATTTCAGGCGTCTAGAACAAAGGGAATTCACAGAGGTTGATGATCACTTATTAAAGTCCCGTTTCTCTATGAGGCCCACTGATGACACTTCTACATCTGAGGGCAAAGAGCTCGTGCAGCATGATATTCTCATTTCAGCCACGCCGCCTGCAGTTCCTGCCTTGCAGAAAAATCTTTCCCAGTGTACTTCTTTAAAATGCTGCAAAATAGTGGGACAGAAGATTTCGGTTTAGCGTTAACTTTAAACGGGCATAGGTACAGGCATGTGGGCATGTTTAGAGACAGTGTTTCACTGGTCTAGGGTAAAGGGTGAAGCGCCTGGGTTCCCGTGCTTCACTACTGTATGGCCTCAAGATGATGTGTAGGCACAGCGGCAAATCCATCGGTGGCAATTCTCTCATATTGTCATTGCGATGGGAAGATTCCTTATTCGCTAGGAAATGTTTTACCGTGGAAGACGGGTCACCACAGAGCTGTCTCTTTTGTGTTGAGACAAACTTTGCTGAATTTACCTGCCAGCAGTTGCGTGTCCTCCCTTTCTTTTAAGGCCGATGGAGACGCACGAGTGTAAGGAGAACGGTGAATGGTGGCCGTTCATAAGCCAGGATCATCAGAAACCGCAGAGTAAATTTTAGGAACGTAGACGTAGGACAGCGGAGAAAACTTCACTCAGGGACTTCAGTGAACTCTCCTTACAATGCTGAGGCCTGACACGCCTAGTGCCTGGGGGCAACCCGGCTCCTGCCCGAGGTAGTTTTGTTGAGCGTGCCTCCCTCAGGTGGTGCCTTTTCTCTCCCAGCAATATTGCTCCGTGAAATTCTGCCGATGATCAAAACTGTTTGCCATGGCTTTGTCCTTTCACCTCATTGGCCTCATCTTTGAAGGACAAATGCTTTTCTACACGGGTGCTGCCTCCCTGAGCTTTCCTTTGTCTTGGCTCAATCGATGCAGATTCCTGTGCTGAATACGCCATGGACTAGCACAGGTGGGTTCTTGTCAGTATACCGGGCAAACGCAGCAATTTCGATTGTCAAGACCCACCTGGCTTGATCAAGGTTCTTTATTCCAGTGAAAACGATTTGTATCCAAATTCTAGAGGAGCACCAGTGTGCCTCTGGGAGCTACTCGCGGGCCTGCTGAACAGAGGCTCCGGAGTTTTCATTTTCTGACTAAAATTCAACACGGAATTTCATGGATCTAAGGAAACCGTGAATTGTGGACGTACCAGATTCTCACATCTTCATTGTCTAATGGAAGCTGCAGTTTCCCAGTCTGATCCGGCTGCCACTTCATTTCTGGCAATGACCATTCAATTGTGGACGTTCAGCCCTCTTCGGAATTCTCTTATACCGGCATGTTCCCGCGCCACATAAAGACCACTCGGTGGAGGTTTATGTGACTCAGGACAACTCTTTATTTCAGGCGTCTAGAACAAAGGGAATTCACAGAGGTTGATGATCACTTATTAAAGTCCCGTTTCTCTATGAGGCCCACTGATGACACTTCTACATCTGAGGGCAAAGAGCTCGTGCAGCATGATATTCTCATTTCAGCCACGCCGCCTGCAGTTCCTGCCTTGCAGAAAAATCTTTCCCAGTGTACTTCTTTAAAATGCTGCAAAATAGTGGGACAGAAGATTTCGGTTTAGCGTTAACTTTAAACGGGCATAGGTACAGGCATGTGGGCATGTTTAGAGACAGTGTTTCACTGGTCTAGGGTAAAGGGTGAAGCGCCTGGGTTCCCGTGCATCACTACTGTATGGCCTCAAGATGATGTGTAGGCACAGCGGCAAATCCATCGGTGGCAATTCTCTCATATTGTCATTGCGATGGGAAGATTCCTTATTCGCTAGGAAATGTTTTACCGTGGAAGACGGGTCACCACAGAGCTGTCTCTTTTGTGTTGAGACAAACTTTGCTGAATTTACCTGCCAGCAGTTGCGTGTCCTCCCTTTCTTTTAAGGCCGATGGAGACGCACGAGTGTAAGGAGAACGGTGAATGGTGGCCGTTCATAAGCCAGGATCATCAGAAACCGCAGAGTAAATTTTAGGAACGTAGACGTAGGACAGCGGAGAAAACTTCACTCAGGGACTTCAGTGAACTCTCCTTACAATGCTGAGGCCTGACACGCCTAGTGCCTGGGGGCAACCCGGCTCCTGCCCTAGGTAGTTTTGTTGAGCGTGCCTCCCTCAGGTGGTGCCTTTTCTCTCCCAGCAATATTGCTCCGTGAAATTCTGCCGATGATCAAAACTGTTTGCCATGGCTTTGTCCTTTCACCTCATTGGCCTCATCTTTGAAGGACAAATGCTTTTCTACACGGGTGCTGCCTCCCTGAGCTTTCCTTTGTCTTGGCTCAATCGATGCAGATTCCTGTGCTGAATACGCCATGGACTAGCACAGGTGGGTTCTTGTCAGTATACCGGGCAAACGCAGCAATTTCGATTGTCAAGACCCACCTGGCTTGATCAAGGTTCTTTATTCCAGTGAAAACGATTTGTATCCAAATTCTAGAGGAGCACCAGTGTGCCTCTGGGAGCTACACGCGGGCCTGCTGAACAGAGGCTCCGGAGTTTTCATTTTCTGACTAAAATTCAACACGGAATTTCATGGATCTAAGGAAACCGTGAATTGTGGACGTACCAGATACTCACATCTTCATTGTCTAATGGAAGCTGCAGTTTCCCAGTCTGATCCGGCTGCCACTTCATTTCTGGCAATGACCATTCAATTGTGGACGTTCAGCCCTCTTCGGAATTCTCTTATACCGGCATGTTCCCGCGCCACATAAAGACCACTCGGTGGAGGTTTATGTGACTCAGGACAACTCTTTATTTCAGGCGTCTAGAACAAAGGGAATTCACAGAGGTTGATGATCACTTATTAAAGTCCCGTTTCTCTATGATGCCCACTGATGACACTTCTACATCTGAGGGCAAAGAGCTCGTGCAGCATGATATTCTCATTTCAGCCACGCCGCCTGCAGTTCCTGCCTTGCAGAAAAATCTTTCCCAGTGTACTTCTTTAAAATGCTGCAAAATAGTGGGACAGAAGATTTCGGTTTAGCGTTAACTTTAAACGGGCATAGGTACAGGCATGTGGGCATGTTTAGAGACAGTGTTTCACTGGTCTAGGGTAAAGGGTGAAGCGCCTGGGTTCCCGTGCATCACTACTGTATGGCCTCAAGATGATGTGTAGGCACAGCGGCAAATCCATCGGTGGCAATTCTCTCATATTGTCATTGCGATGGGAAGATTCCTTATTCGCTAGGAAATGTTTTACCGTGGAAGACGGGTCACCACAGAGCTGTCTCTTTTGTGTTGAGACAAACTTTGCTGAATTTACCTGCCAGCAGTTGCTTGTCCTCCCTTTCTTTTAAGGCCGATGGAGACGCACGAGTGTAAGGAGAACGGTGAATGGTGGCCGTTCATAAGCCAGGATCATCAGAAACCGCAGAGTAAATTTTAGGAACGTAGACGTAGGACAGCGGAGAAAACTTCACTCAGGGACTTCAGTGAACTCTCCTTACAATGCTGAGGCCTGACACGCCTAGTGCCTGGGGGCAACCCGGCTCCTGCCCTAGGTAGTTTTGTTGAGCGTGCCTCCCTCAGGTGGTGCCTTTTCTCTCCCAGCAATATTGCTCCGTGAAATTCTGCCGATGATCAAAACTGTTTGCCATGGCTTTGTCCTTTCACCTCATTGGCCTCATCTTTGAAGGACAAATGCTTTTCTACACGGGTGCTGCCTCCCTGAGCTTTCCTTTGTCTTGGCTCAATCGATGCAGATTCCTGTGCTGAATACGCCATGGACTAGCACAGGTGGGTTCTTGTCAGTATACCGGGCAAACGCAGCAATTTCGATTGTCAAGACCCACCTGGCTTGATCAAGGTTCTTTATTCCAGTGAAAACGATTTGTATCCAAATTCTAGAGGAGCACCAGTGTGCCTCTGGGAGCTACACGCGGGCCTGCTGAACAGAGGCTCCGGAGTTTTCATTTTCTGACTAAAATTCAACACGGAATTTCATGGATCTAAGGAAACCGTGAATTGTGGACGTACCAGATACTCACATCTTCATTGTCTAATGGAAGCTGCAGTTTCCCAGTCTGATCCGGCTGCCACTTCATTTCTGGCAATGACCATTCAATTGTGGACGTTCAGCCCTCTTCGGAATTCTCTTATACCGGCATGTTCCCGCGCCACATAAAGACCACTCGGTGGAGGTTTATGTGACTCAGGACAACTCTTTATTTCAGGCGTCTAGAACAAAGGGAATTCACAGAGGTTGATGATCACTTATTAAAGTCCCGTTTCTCTATGATGCCCACTGATGACACTTCTACATCTGAGGGCAAAGAGCTCGTGCAGCATGATATTCTCATTTCAGCCACGCCGCCTGCAGTTCCTGCCTTGCAGAAAAATCTTTCCCAGTGTACTTCTTTAAAATGCTGCAAAATAGTGGGACAGAAGATTTCGGTTTAGCGTTAACTTTAAACGGGCATAGGTACAGGCATGTGGGCATGTTTAGAGACAGTGTTTCACTGGTCTAGGGTAAAGGGTGAAGCGCCTGGGTTCCCGTGCATCACTACTGTATGGCCTCAAGATGATGTGTAGGCACAGCGGCAAATCCATCGGTGGCAATTCTCTCATATTGTCATTGCGATGGGAAGATTCCTTATTCGCTAGGAAATGTTTTACCGTGGAAGACGGGTCACCACAGAGCTGTCTCTTTTGTGTTGAGACAAACTTTGCTGAATTTACCTGCCAGCAGTTGCTTGTCCTCCCTTTCTTTTAAGGCCGATGGAGACGCACGAGTGTAAGGAGAACGGTGAATGGTGGCCGTTCATAAGCCAGGATCATCAGAAACCGCAGAGTAAATTTTAGGAACGTAGACGTAGGACAGCGGAGAAAACTTCACTCAGGGACTTCAGTGAACTCTCCTTACAATGCTGAGGCCTGACACGCCTAGTGCCTGGGGGCAACCCGGCTCCTGCCCTAGGTAGTTTTGTTGAGCGTGCCTCCCTCAGGTGGTGCCTTTTCTCTCCCAGCAATATTGCTCCGTGAAATTCTGCCGATGATCAAAACTGTTTGCCATGGCTTTGTCCTTTCACCTCATTGGCCTCATCTTTGAAGGACAAATGCTTTTCTACACGGGTGCTGCCTCCCTGAGCTTTCCTTTGTCTTGGCTCAATCGATGCAGATTCCTGTGCTGAATACGCCATGGACTAGCACAGGTGGGTTCTTGTCAGTATACCGGGCAAACGCAGCAATTTCGATTGTCAAGACCCACCTGGCTTGATCAAGGTTCTTTATTCCAGTGAAAACGATTTGTATCCAAATTCTAGAGGAGCACCAGTGTGCCTCTGGGAGCTACACGCGGGCCTGCTGAACAGAGGCTCCGGAGTTTTCATTTTCTGACTAAAATTCAACACGGAATTTCATGGATCTAAGGAAACCGTGAATTGTGGACGTACCAGATACTCACATCTTCATTGTCTAATGGAAGCTGCAGTTTCCCAGTCTGATCCGGCTGCCACTTCATTTCTGGCAATGACCATTCAATTGTGGACGTTCAGCCCTCTTCGGAATTCTCTTATACCGGCATGTTCCCGCGCCACATAAAGACCACTCGGTGGAGGTTTATGTGACTCAGGACAACTCTTTATTTCAGGCGTCTAGAACAAAGGGAATTCACAGAGGTTGATGATCACTTATTAAAGTCCCGTTTCTCTATGATGCCCACTGATGACACTTCTACATCTGAGGGCAAAGAGCTCGTGCAGCATGATATTCTCATTTCAGCCACGCCGCCTGCAGTTCCTGCCTTGCAGAAAAATCTTTCCCAGTGTACTTCTTTAAAATGCTGCAAAATAGTGGGACAGAAGATTTCGGTTTAGCGTTAACTTTAAACGGGCATAGGTACAGGCATGTGGGCATGTTTAGAGACAGTGTTTCACTGGTCTAGGGTAAAGGGTGAAGCGCCTGGGTTCCCGTGCATCACTACTGTATGGCCTCAAGATGATGTGTAGGCACAGCGGCAAATCCATCGGTGGCAATTCTCTCATATTGTCATTGCGATGGGAAGATTCCTTATTCGCTAGGAAATGTTTTACCGTGGAAGACGGGTCACCACAGAGCTGTCTCTTTTGTGTTGAGACAAACTTTGCTGAATTTACCTGCCAGCAGTTGCTTGTCCTCCCTTTCTTTTAAGGCCGATGGAGACGCACGAGTGTAAGGAGAACGGTGAATGGTGGCCGTTCATAAGCCAGGATCATCAGAAACCGCAGAGTAAATTTTAGGAACGTAGACGTAGGACAGCGGAGAAAACTTCACTCAGGGACTTCAGTGAACTCTCCTTACAATGCTGAGGCCTGACACGCCTAGTGCCTGGGGGCAACCCGGCTCCTGCCCTAGGTAGTTTTGTTGAGCGTGCCTCCCTCAGGTGGTGCCTTTTCTCTCCCAGCAATATTGCTCCGTGAAATTCTGCCGATGATCAAAACTGTTTGCCATGGCTTTGTCCTTTCACCTCATTGGCCTCATCTTTGAAGGACAAATGCTTTTCTACACGGGTGCTGCCTCCCTGAGCTTTCCTTTGTCTTGGCTCAATCGATGCAGATTCCTGTGCTGAATACGCCATGGACTAGCACAGGTGGGTTCTTGTCAGTATACCGGGCAAACGCAGCAATTTCGATTGTCAAGACCCACCTGGCTTGATCAAGGTTCTTTATTCCAGTGAAAACGATTTGTATCCAAATTCTAGAGGAGCACCAGTGTGCCTCTGGGAGCTACTCGCGGGCCTGCTGAACAGAGGCTCCGGAGTTTTCATTTTCTGACTAAAATTCAACACGGAATTTCATGGATCTAAGGAAACCGTGAATTGTGGACGTACCAGATTCTCACATCTTCATTGTCTAATGGAAGCTGCAGTTTCCCAGTCTGATCCGGCTGCCACTTCATTTCTGGCAATGACCATTCAATTGTGGACGTTCAGCCCTCTTCGGAATTCTCTTATACCGGCATGTTCCCGCGCCACATAAAGACCACTCGGTGGAGGTTTATGTGACTCAGGACAACTCTTTATTTCAGGCGTCTAGAACAAAGGGAATTCACAGAGGTTGATGATCACTTATTAAAGTCCCGTTTCTCTATGATGCCCACTGATGACACTTCTACATCTGAGGGCAAAGAGCTCGTGCAGCATGATATTCTCATTTCAGCCACGCCGCCTGCAGTTCCTGCCTTGCAGAAAAATCTTTCCCAGTGTACTTCTTTAAAATGCTGCAAAATAGTGGGACAGAAGATTTCGGTTTAGCGTTAACTTTAAACGGGCATAGGTACAGGCATGTGGGCATGTTTAGAGACAGTGTTTCACTGGTCTAGGGTAAAGGGTGAAGCGCCTGGGTTCCCGTGCATCACTACTGTATGGCCTCAAGATGATGTGTAGGCACAGCGGCAAATCCATCGGTGGCAATTCTCTCATATTGTCATTGCGATGGGAAGATTCCTTATTCGCTAGGAAATGTTTTACCGTGGAAGACGGGTCACCACAGAGCTGTCTCTTTTGTGTTGAGACAAACTTTGCTGAATTTACCTGCCAGCAGTTGCTTGTCCTCCCTTTCTTTTAAGGCCGATGGAGACGCACGAGTGTAAGGAGGACGGTGAATGGTGGCCGTTCATAAGCCAGGATCATCAGAAACCGCAGAGTAAATTTTAGGAACGTAGACGTAGGACAGCGGAGGAAACTTCACTCAGGGACTTCAGTGAACTCTCCTTACAATGCTGAGGCCTGACACGCCTAGTGCCTGGGGGCAACCCGGCTCCTGCCCTAGGTAGTTTTGTTGAGCGTGCCTCCCTCAGGTGGTGCCTTTTCTCTCCCAGCAATATTGCTCCGTGAAATTCTGCCGATGATCAAAACTGTTTGCCATGGCTTTGTCCTTTCACCTCATTGGCCTCATCTTTGAAGGACAAATGCTTTTCTACACGGGTGCTGCCTCCCTGAGCTTTCCTTTGTCTTGGCTCAATCGATGCAGATTCCTGTGCTGAATACGCCATGGACTAGCACAGGTGGGTTCTTGTCAGTATACCGGGCAAACGCAGCAATTTCGATTGTCAAGACCCACCTGGCTTGATCAAGGTTCTTTATTCCAGTGAAAACGATTTGTATCCAAATTCTAGAGGAGCACCAGTGTGCCTCTGGGAGCTACTCGCGGGCCTGCTGAACAGAGGCTCCGGAGTTTTCATTTTCTGACTAAAATTCAACACGGAATTTCATGGATCTAAGGAAACCGTGAATTGTGGACGTACCAGATTCTCACATCTTCATTGTCTAATGGAAGCTGCAGTTTCCCAGTCTGAGCCGGCTGCCACTTCATTTCTGGCAATGACCATTCAATTGTGGACGTTCAGCCCTCTTCGGAATTCTCTTATACCGGCATGTTCCCGCGCCACATAAAGACCACTCGGTGGAGGTTTATGTGACTCAGGACAACTCTTTATTTCAGGCGTCTAGAACAAAGGGAATTCACAGAGGTTGATGATCACTTATTAAAGTCCCGTTTCTCTATGATGCCCACTGATGACACTTCTACATCTGAGGGCAAAGAGCTCGTGCAGCATGATATTCTCATTTCAGCCACGCCGCCTGCAGTTCCTGCCTTGCAGAAAAATCTTTCCCAGTGTACTTCTTTAAAATGCTGCAAAATAGTGGGACAGAAGATTTCGGTTTAGCGTTAACTTTAAACGGGCATAGGTACAGGCATGTGGGCATGTTTAGAGACAGTGTTTCACTGGTCTAGGGTAAAGGGTGAAGCGCCTGGGTTCCCGTGCATCACTACTGTATGGCCTCAAGATGATGTGTAGGCACAGCGGCAAATCCATCGGTGGCAATTCTCTCATATTGTCATTGCGATGGGAAGATTCCTTATTCGCTAGGAAATGTTTTACCGTGGAAGACGGGTCACCACAGAGCTGTCTCTTTTGTGTTGAGACAAACTTTGCTGAATTTACCTGCCAGCAGTTGCGTGTCCTCCCTTTCTTTTAAGGCCGATGGAGACGCACGAGTGTAAGGAGGACGGTGAATGGTGGCCGTTCATAAGCCAGGATCATCAGAAACCGCAGAGTAAATTTTAGGAACGTAGACGTAGGACAGCGGAGGAAACTTCACTCAGGGACTTCAGTGAACTCTCCTTACAATGCTGAGGCCTGACACGCCTAGTGCCTGGGGGCAACCCGGCTCCTGCCCTAGGTAGTTTTGTTGAGCGTGCCTCCCTCAGGTGGTGCCTTTTCTCTCCCAGCAATATTGCTCCGTGAAATTCTGCCGATGATCAAAACTGTTTGCCATGGCTTTGTCCTTTCACCTCATTGGCCTCATCTTTGAAGGACAAATGCTTTTCTACACGGGTGCTGCCTCCCTGAGCTTTCCTTTGTCTTGGCTCAATCGATGCAGATTCCTGTGCTGAATACGCCATGGACTAGCACAGGTGGGTTCTTGTCAGTATACCGGGCAAACGCAGCAATTTCGATTGTCAAGACCCACCTGGCTTGATCAAGGTTCTTTATTCCAGTGAAAACGATTTGTATCCAAATTCTAGAGGAGCACCAGTGTGCCTCTGGGAGCTACTCGCGGGCCTGCTGAACAGAGGCTCCGGAGTTTTCATTTTCTGACTAAAATTCAACACGGAATTTCATGGATCTAAGGAAACCGTGAATTGTGGACGTACCAGATTCTCACATCTTCATTGTCTAATGGAAGCTGCAGTTTCCCAGTCTGATCCGGCTGCCACTTCATTTCTGGCAATGACCATTCAATTGTGGACGTTCAGCCCTCTTCGGAATTCTCTTATACCGGCATGTTCCCGCGCCACATAAAGACCACTCGGTGGAGGTTTATGTGACTCAGGACAACTCTTTATTTCAGGCGTCTAGAACAAAGGGAATTCACAGAGGTTGATGATCACTTATTAAAGTCCCGTTTCTCTATGATGCCCACTGATGACACTTCTACATCTGAGGGCAAAGAGCTCGTGCAGCATGATATTCTCATTTCAGCCACGCCGCCTGCAGTTCCTGCCTTGCAGAAAAATCTTTCCCAGTGTACTTCTTTAAAATGCTGCAAAATAGTGGGACAGAAGATTTCGGTTTAGCGTTAACTTTAAACGGGCATAGGTACAGGCATGTGGGCATGTTTAGAGACAGTGTTTCACTGGTCTAGGGTAAAGGGTGAAGCGCCTGGGTTCCCGTGCATCACTACTGTATGGCCTCAAGATGATGTGTAGGCACAGCGGCAAATCCATCGGTGGCAATTCTCTCATATTGTCATTGCGATGGGAAGATTCCTTATTCGCTAGGAAATGTTTTACCGTGGAAGACGGGTCACCACAGAGCTGTCTCTTTTGTGTTGAGACAAACTTTGCTGAATTTACCTGCCAGCAGTTGCGTGTCCTCCCTTTCTTTTAAGGCCGATGGAGACGCACGAGTGTAAGGAGAACGGTGAATGGTGGCCGTTCATAAGCCAGGATCATCAGAAACCGCAGAGTAAATTTTAGGAACGTAGACGTAGGACAGCGGAGAAAACTTCACTCAGGGACTTCAGTGAACTCTCCTTACAATGCTGAGGCCTGACACGCCTAGTGCCTGGGGGCAACCCGGCTCCTGCCCTAGGTAGTTTTGTTGAGCGTGCCTCCCTCAGGTGGTGCCTTTTCTCTCCCAGCAATATTGCTCCGTGAAATTCTGCCGATGATCAAAACTGTTTGCCATGGCTTTGTCCTTTCACCTCATTGGCCTCATCTTTGAAGGACAAATGCTTTTCTACACGGGTGCTGCCTCCCTGAGCTTTCCTTTGTCTTGGCTCAATCGATGCAGATTCCTGTGCTGAATACGCCATGGACTAGCACAGGTGGGTTCTTGTCAGTATACCGGGCAAACGCAGCAATTTCGATTGTCAAGACCCACCTGGCTTGATCAAGGTTCTTTATTCCAGTGAAAACGATTTGTATCCAAATTCTAGAGGAGCACCAGTGTGCCTCTGGGAGCTACACGCGGGCCTGCTGAACAGAGGCTCCGGAGTTTTCATTTTCTGACTAAAATTCAACACGGAATTTCATGGATCTAAGGAAACCGTGAATTGTGGACGTACCAGATACTCACATCTTCATTGTCTAATGGAAGCTGCAGTTTCCCAGTCTGATCTGGCTGCCACTTCATTTCTGGCAATGACCATTCAATTGTGGACGTTCAGCCCTCTTCGGAATTCTCTTATACCGGCATGTTCCCGCGCCACATAAAGACCACTCGGTGGAGGTTTATGTGACTCAGGACAACTCTTTATTTCAGGCGTCTAGAACAAAGGGAATTCACAGAGGTTGATGATCACTTATTAAAGTCCCGTTTCTCTATGATGCCCACTGATGACACTTCTACATCTGAGGGCAAAGAGCTCGTGCAGCATGATATTCTCATTTCAGCCACGCCGCCTGCAGTTCCTGCCTTGCAGAAAAATCTTTCCCAGTGTACTTCTTTAAAATGCTGCAAAATAGTGGGACAGAAGATTTCGGTTTAGCGTTAACTTTAAACGGGCATAGGTACAGGCATGTGGGCATGTTTAGAGACAGTGTTTCACTGGTCTAGGGTAAAGGGTGAAGCGCCTGGGTTCCCGTGCATCACTACTGTATGGCCTCAAGATGATGTGTAGGCACAGCGGCAAATCCATCGGTGGCAATTCTCTCATATTGTCATTGCGATGGGAAGATTCCTTATTCGCTAGGAAATGTTTTACCGTGGAAGACGGGTCACCACAGAGCTGTCTCTTTTGTGTTGAGACAAACTTTGCTGAATTTACCTGCCAGCAGTTGCGTGTCCTCCCTTTCTTTTAAGGCCGATGGAGACGCACGAGTGTAAGGAGAACGGTGAATGGTGGCCGTTCATAAGCCAGGATCATCAGAAACCGCAGAGTAAATTTTAGGAACGTAGACGTAGGACAGCGGAGAAAACTTCACTCAGGGACTTCAGTGAACTCTCCTTACAATGCTGAGGCCTGACACGCCTAGTGCCTGGGGGCAACCCGGCTCCTGCCCTAGGTAGTTTTGTTGAGCGTGCCTCCCTCAGGTGGTGCCTTTTCTCTCCCAGCAATATTGCTCCGTGAAATTCTGCCGATGATCAAAACTGTTTGCCATGGCTTTGTCCTTTCACCTCATTGGCCTCATCTTTGAAGGACAAATGCTTTTCTACACGGGTGCTGCCTCCCTGAGCTTTCCTTTGTCTTGGCTCAATCGATGCAGATTCCTGTGCTGAATACGCCATGGACTAGCACAGGTGGGTTCTTGTCAGTATACCGGGCAAACGCAGCAATTTCGATTGTCAAGACCCACCTGGCTTGATCAAGGTTCTTTATTCCAGTGAAAACGATTTGTATCCAAATTCTAGAGGAGCACCAGTGTGCCTCTGGGAGCTACACGCGGGCCTGCTGAACAGAGGCTCCGGAGTTTTCATTTTCTGACTAAAATTCAACACGGAATTTCATGGATCTAAGGAAACCGTGAATTGTGGACGTACCAGATACTCACATCTTCATTGTCTAATGGAAGCTGCAGTTTCCCAGTCTGATCCGGCTGCCACTTCATTTCTGGCAATGACCATTCAATTGTGGACGTTCAGCCCTCTTCGGAATTCTCTTATACCGGCATGTTCCCGCGCCACATAAAGACCACTCGGTGGAGGTTTATGTGACTCAGGACAACTCTTTATTTCAGGCGTCTAGAACAAAGGGAATTCACAGAGGTTGATGATCACTTATTAAAGTCCCGTTTCTCTATGATGCCCACTGATGACACTTCTACATCTGAGGGCAAAGAGCTCGTGCAGCATGATATTCTCATTTCAGCCACGCCGCCTGCAGTTCCTGCCTTGCAGAAAAATCTTTCCCAGTGTACTTCTTTAAAATGCTGCAAAATAGTGGGACAGAAGATTTCGGTTTAGCGTTAACTTTAAACGGGCATAGGTACAGGCATGTGGGCATGTTTAGAGACAGTGTTTCACTGGTCTAGGGTAAAGGGTGAAGCGCCTGGGTTCCCGTGCATCACTACTGTATGGCCTCAAGATGATGTGTAGGCACAGCGGCAAATCCATCGGTGGCAATTCTCTCATATTGTCATTGCGATGGGAAGATTCCTTATTCGCTAGGAAATGTTTTACCGTGGAAGACGGGTCACCACAGAGCTGTCTCTTTTGTGTTGAGACAAACTTTGCTGAATTTACCTGCCAGCAGTTGCGTGTCCTCCCTTTCTTTTAAGGCCGATGGAGACGCACGAGTGTAAGGAGAACGGTGAATGGTGGCCGTTCATAAGCCAGGATCATCAGAAACCGCAGAGTAAATTTTAGGAACGTAGACGTAGGACAGCGGAGAAAACTTCACTCAGGGACTTCAGTGAACTCTCCTTACAATGCTGAGGCCTGACACGCCTAGTGCCTGGGGGCAACCCGGCTCCTGCCCTAGGTAGTTTTGTTGAGCGTGCCTCCCTCAGGTGGTGCCTTTTCTCTCCCAGCAATATTGCTCCGTGAAATTCTGCCGATGATCAAAACTGTTTGCCATGGCTTTGTCCTTTCACCTCATTGGCCTCATCTTTGAAGGACAAATGCTTTTCTACACGGGTGCTGCCTCCCTGAGCTTTCCTTTGTCTTGGCTCAATCGATGCAGATTCCTGTGCTGAATACGCCATGGACTAGCACAGGTGGGTTCTTGTCAGTATACCGGGCAAACGCAGCAATTTCGATTGTCAAGACCCACCTGGCTTGATCAAGGTTCTTTATTCCAGTGAAAACGATTTGTATCCAAATTCTAGAGGAGCACCAGTGTGCCTCTGGGAGCTACACGCGGGCCTGCTGAACAGAGGCTCCGGAGTTTTCATTTTCTGACTAAAATTCAACACGGAATTTCATGGATCTAAGGAAACCGTGAATTGTGGACGTACCAGATACTCACATCTTCATTGTCTAATGGAAGCTGCAGTTTCCCAGTCTGATCCGGCTGCCACTTCATTTCTGGCAATGACCATTCAATTGTGGACGTTCAGCCCTCTTCGGAATTCTCTTATACCGGCATGTTCCCGCGCCACATAAAGACCACTCGGTGGAGGTTTATGTGACTCAGGACAACTCTTTATTTCAGGCGTCTAGAACAAAGGGAATTCACAGAGGTTGATGATCACTTATTAAAGTCCCGTTTCTCTATGATGCCCACTGATGACACTTCTACATCTGAGGGCAAAGAGCTCGTGCAGCATGATATTCTCATTTCAGCCACGCCGCCTGCAGTTCCTGCCTTGCAGAAAAATCTTTCCCAGTGTACTTCTTTAAAATGCTGCAAAATAGTGGGACAGAAGATTTCGGTTTAGCGTTAACTTTAAACGGGCATAGGTACAGGCATGTGGGCATGTTTAGAGACAGTGTTTCACTGGTCTAGGGTAAAGGGTGAAGCGCCTGGGTTCCCGTGCTTCACTACTGTATGGCCTCAAGATGATGTGTAGGCACAGCGGCAAATCCATCGGTGGCAATTCTCTCATATTGTCATTGCGATGGGAAGATTCCTTATTCGCTAGGAAATGTTTTACCGTGGAAGACGGGTCACCACAGAGCTGTCTCTTTTGTGTTGAGACAAACTTTGCTGAATTTACCTGCCAGCAGTTGCGTGTCCTCCCTTTCTTTTAAGGCCGATGGAGACGCACGAGTGTAAGGAGAACGGTGAATGGTGGCCGTTCATAAGCCAGGATCATCAGAAACCGCAGAGTAAATTTTAGGAACGTAGACGTAGGACAGCGGAGAAAACTTCACTCAGGGACTTCAGTGAACTCTCCTTACAATGCTGAGGCCTGACACGCCTAGTGCCTGGGGGCAACCCGGCTCCTGCCCTAGGTAGTTTTGTTGAGCGTGCCTCCCTCAGGTGGTGCCTTTTCTCTCCCAGCAATATTGCTCCGTGAAATTCTGCCGATGATCAAAACTGTTTGCCATGGCTTTGTCCTTTCACCTCATTGGCCTCATCTTTGAAGGACAAATGCTTTTCTACACGGGTGCTGCCTCCCTGAGCTTTCCTTTGTCTTGGCTCAATCGATGCAGATTCCTGTGCTGAATACGCCATGGACTAGCACAGGTGGGTTCTTGTCAGTATACCGGGCAAACGCAGCAATTTCGATTGTCAAGACCCACCTGGCTTGATCAAGGTTCTTTATTCCAGTGAAAACGATTTGTATCCAAATTCTAGAGGAGCACCAGTGTGCCTCTGGGAGCTACACGCGGGCCTGCTGAACAGAGGCTCCGGAGTTTTCATTTTCTGACTAAAATTCAACACGGAATTTCATGGATCTAAGGAAACCGTGAATTGTGGACGTACCAGATTCTCACATCTTCATTGTCTAATGGAAGCTGCAGTTTCCCAGTCTGATCCGGCTGCCACTTCATTTCTGGCAATGACCATTCAATTGTGGACGTTCAGCCCTCTTCGGAATTCTCTTATACCGGCATGTTCCCGCGCCACATAAAGACCACTCGGTGGAGGTTTATGTGACTCAGGACAACTCTTTATTTCAGGCGTCTAGAACAAAGGGAATTCACAGAGGTTGATGATCACTTATTAAAGTCCCGTTTCTCTATGATGCCCACTGATGACACTTCTACATCTGAGGGCAAAGAGCTCGTGCAGCATGATATTCTCATTTCAGCCACGCCGCCTGCAGTTCCTGCCTTGCAGAAAAATCTTTCCCAGTGTACTTCTTTAAAATGCTGCAAAATAGTGGGACAGAAGATTTCGGTTTAGCGTTAACTTTAAACGGGCATAGGTACAGGCATGTGGGCATGTTTAGAGACAGTGTTTCACTGGTCTAGGGTAAAGGGTGAAGCGCCTGGGTTCCCGTGCATCACTACTGTATGGCCTCAAGATGATGTGTAGGCACAGCGGCAAATCCATCGGTGGCAATTCTCTCATATTGTCATTGCGATGGGAAGATTCCTTATTCGCTAGGAAATGTTTTACCGTGGAAGACGGGTCACCACAGAGCTGTCTCTTTTGTGTTGAGACAAACTTTGCTGAATTTACCTGCCAGCAGTTGCGTGTCCTCCCTTTCTTTTAAGGCCGATGGAGACGCACGAGTGTAAGGAGAACGGTGAATGGTGGCCGTTCATAAGCCAGGATCATCAGAAACCGCAGAGTAAATTTTAGGAACGTAGACGTAGGACAGCGGAGAAAACTTCACTCAGGGACTTCAGTGAACTCTCCTTACAATGCTGAGGCCTGACACGCCTAGTGCCTGGGGGCAACCCGGCTCCTGCCCTAGGTAGTTTTGTTGAGCGTGCCTCCCTCAGGTGGTGCCTTTTCTCTCCCAGCAATATTGCTCCGTGAAATTCTGCCGATGATCAAAACTGTTTGCCATGGCTTTGTCCTTTCACCTCATTGGCCTCATCTTTGAAGGACAAATGCTTTTCTACACGGGTGCTGCCTCCCTGAGCTTTCCTTTGTCTTGGCTCAATCGATGCAGATTCCTGTGCTGAATACGCCATGGACTAGCACAGGTGGGTTCTTGTCAGTATACCGGGCAAACGCAGCAATTTCGATTGTCAAGACCCACCTGGCTTGATCAAGGTTCTTTATTCCAGTGAAAACGATTTGTATCCAAATTCTAGAGGAGCACCAGTGTGCCTCTGGGAGCTACTCGCGGGCCTCCTGAACAGAGGCTCCGGAGTTTTCATTTTCTGACTAAAATTCAACACGGAATTTCATGGATCTAAGGAAACCGTGAATTGTGGACGTACCAGATTCTCACATCTTCATTGTCTAATGGAAGCTGCAGTTTCCCAGTCTGATCCGGCTGCCACTTCATTTCTGGCAATGACCATTCAATTGTGGACGTTCAGCCCTCTTCGGAATTCTCTTATACAGGCATGTTCCCGCGCCACATAAAGACCACTCGGTGGAGGTTTATGTGACTCAGGACAACTCTTTATTTCAGGCCTCTAGAACAAAGGGAATTCACAGAGGTTGATGATCACTTATTAAAGTCCCGTTTCTCTATGATGCCCACTGATGACACTTCTACATCTGAGGGCAAAGAGCTCGTGCAGCATGATATTCTCATTTCAGCCACGCCGCCTGCAGTTCCTGCCTTGCAGAAAAATCTTTCCCAGTGTACTTCTTTAAAATGCTGCAAAATAGTGGGACAGAAGATTTCGGTTTAGCGTTAACTTTAAACGGGCATAGGTACAGGCATGTGGGCATGTTTAGAGACAGTGTTTCACTGGTCTAGGGTAAAGGGTGAAGCGCCTGGGTTCCCGTGCATCACTACTGTATGGCCTCAAGATGATGTGTAGGCACAGCGGCAAATCCATCGGTGGCAATTCTCTCATATTGTCATTGCGATGGGAAGATTCCTTATTCGCTAGGAAATGTTTTACCGTGGAAGACGGGTCACCACAGAGCTGTCTCTTTTGTGTTGAGACAAACTTTGCTGAATTTACCTGCCAGCAGTTGCGTGTCCTCCCTTTCTTTTAAGGCCGATGGAGACGCACGAGTGTAAGGAGAACGGTGAATGGTGGCCGTTCATAAGCCAGGATCATCAGAAACCGCAGAGTAAATTTTAGGAACGTAGACGTAGGACAGCGGAGAAAACTTCACTCAGGGACTTCAGTGAACTCTCCTTACAATGCTGAGGCCTGACACGCCTAGTGCCTGGGGGCAACCCGGCTCCTGCCCTAGGTAGTTTTGTTGAGCGTGCCTCCCTCAGGTGGTGCCTTTTCTCTCCCAGCAATATTGCTCCGTGAAATTCTGCCGATGATCAAAACTGTTTGCCATGGCTTTGTCCTTTCACCTCATTGGCCTCATCTTTGAAGGACAAATGCTTTTCTACACGGGTGCTGCCTCCCTGAGCTTTCCTTTGTCTTGGCTCAATCGATGCAGATTCCTGTGCTGAATACGCCATGGACTAGCACAGGTGGGTTCTTGTCAGTATACCGGGCAAACGCAGCAATTTCGATTGTCAAGACCCACCTGGCTTGATCAAGGTTCTTTATTCCAGTGAAAACGATTTGTATCCAAATTCTAGAGGAGCACCAGTGTGCCTCTGGGAGCTACACGCGGGCCTGCTGAACAGAGGCTCCGGAGTTTTCATTTTCTGACTAAAATTCAACACGGAATTTCATGGATCTAAGGAAACCGTGAATTGTGGACGTACCAGATTCTCACATCTTCATTGTCTAATGGAAGCTGCAGTTTCCCAGTCTGATCCGGCTGCCACTTCATTTCTGGCAATGACCATTCAATTGTGGACGTTCAGCCCTCTTCGGAATTCTCTTATACCGGCATGTTCCCGCGCCACATAAAGACCACTCGGTGGAGGTTTATGTGACTCAGGACAACTCTTTATTTCAGGCGTCTAGAACAAAGGGAATTCACAGAGGTTGATGATCACTTATTAAAGTCCCGTTTCTCTATGATGCCCACTGATGACACTTCTACATCTGAGGGCAAAGAGCTCGTGCAGCATGATATTCTCATTTCAGCCACGCCGCCTGCAGTTCCTGCCTTGCAGAAAAATCTTTCCCAGTGTACTTCTTTAAAATGCTGCAAAATAGTGGGACAGAAGATTTCGGTTTAGCGTTAACTTTAAACGGGCATAGGAACAGGCATGTGGGCATGTTTAGAGACAGTGTTTCACTGGTCTAGGGTAAAGGGTGAAGCGCCTGGGTTCCCGTGCTTCACTACTGTATGGCCTCAAGATGATGTGTAGGCACAGCGGCAAATCCATCGGTGGCAATTCTCTCATATTGTCATTGCGATGGGAAGATTCCTTATTCGCTAGGAAATGTTTTACCGTGGAAGACGGGTCACCACAGAGCTGTCTCTTTTGTGTTGAGACAAACTTTGCTGAATTTACCTGCCAGCAGTTGCGTGTCCTCCCTTTCTTTTAAGGCCGATGGAGACGCACGAGTGTAAGGAGAACGGTGAATGGTGGCCGTTCATAAGCCAGGATCATCAGAAACCGCAGAGTAAATTTTAGGAACGTAGACGTAGGACAGCGGAGAAAACTTCACTCAGGGACTTCAGTGAACTCTCCTTACAATGCTGAGGCCTGACACGCCTAGTGCCTGGGGGCAACCCGGCTCCTGCCCTAGGTAGTTTTGTTGAGCGTGCCTCCCTCAGGTGGTGCCTTTTCTCTCCCAGCAATATTGCTCCGTGAAATTCTGCCGATGATCAAAACTGTTTGCCATGGCTTTGTCCTTTCACCTCATTGGCCTCATCTTTGAAGGACAAATGCTTTTCTACACGGGTGCTGCCTCCCTGAGCTTTCCTTTGTCTTGGCTCAATCGATGCAGATTCCTGTGCTGAATACGCCATGGACTAGCACAGGTGGGTTCTTGTCAGTATACCGGGCAAACGCAGCAATTTCGATTGTCAAGACCCACCTGGCTTGATCAAGGTTCTTTATTCCAGTGAAAACGATTTGTATCCAAATTCTAGAGGAGCACCAGTGTGCCTCTGGGAGCTACACGCGGGCCTGCTGAACAGAGGCTCCGGAGTTTTCATTTTCTGACTAAAATTCAACACGGAATTTCATGGATCTAAGGAAACCGTGAATTGTGGACGTACCAGATTCTCACATCTTCATTGTCTAATGGAAGCTGCAGTTTCCCAGTCTGATCCGGCTGCCACTTCATTTCTGGCAATGACCATTCAATTGTGGACGTTCAGCCCTCTTCGGAATTCTCTTATACCGGCATGTTCCCGCGCCACATAAAGACCACTCGGTGGAGGTTTATGTGACTCAGGACAACTCTTTATTTCAGGCGTCTAGAACCAAGGGAATTCACAGAGGTTGATGATCACTTATTAAAGTCCCGTTTCTCTATGATGCCCACTGATGACACTTCTACATCTGAGGGCAAAGAGCTCGTGCAGCATGATATTCTCATTTCAGCCACGCCGCCTGCAGTTCCTGCCTTGCAGAAAAATCTTTCCCAGTGTACTTCTTTAAAATGCTGCAAAATAGTGGGACAGAAGATTTCGGTTTAGCGTTAACTTTAAACGGGCATAGGTACAGGCATGTGGGCATGTTTAGAGACAGTGTTTCACTGGTCTAGGGTAAAGGGTGAAGCGCCTGGGTTCCCGTGCATCACTACTGTATGGCCTCAAGATGATGTGTAGGCACAGCGGCAAATCCATCGGTGGCAATTCTCTCATATTGTCATTGCGATGGGAAGATTCCTTATTCGCTAGGAAATGTTTTACCGTGGAAGACGGGTCACCACAGAGCTGTTTCTTTTGTGTTGAGACAAACTTTGCTGAATTTACCTGCCAGCAGTTGCGTGTCCTCCCTTTCTTTTAAGGCCGATGGAGACGCACGAGTGTAAGGAGAACGGTGAATGGTGGCCGTTCATAAGCCAGGATCATCAGAAACCGCAGAGTAAATTTTAGGAACGTAGACGTAGGACAGCGGAGAAAACTTCACTCAGGGACTTCAGTGAACTCTCCTTACAATGCTGAGGCCTGACACGCCTAGTGCCTGGGGGCAACCCGGCTCCTGCCCTAGGTAGTTTTGTTGAGCGTGCCTCCCTCAGGTGGTGCCTTTTCTCTCCCAGCAATATTGCTCCGTGAAATTCTGCCGATGATCAAAACTGTTTGCCATGGCTTTGTCCTTTCACCTCATTGGCCTCATCTTTGAAGGACAAATGCTTTTCTACACGGGTGCTGCCTCCCTGAGCTTTCCTTTGTCTTGGCTCAATCGATGCAGATTCCTGTGCTGAATACGCCATGGACTAGCACAGGTGGGTTCTTGTCAGTATACCGGGCAAACGCAGCAATTTCGATTGTCAAGACCCACCTGGCTTGATCAAGGTTCTTTATTCCAGTGAAAACGATTTGTATCCAAATTCTAGAGGAGCACCAGTGTGCCTCTGGGAGCTACACGCGGGCCTGCTGAACAGAGGCTCCGGAGTTTTCATTTTCTGACTAAAATTCAACACGGAATTTCATGGATCTAAGGAAACCGTGAATTGTGGACGTACCAGATACTCACATCTTCATTGTCTAATGGAAGCTGCAGTTTCCCAGTCTGATCCGGCTGCCACTTCATTTCTGGCAATGACCATTCAATTGTGGACGTTCAGCCCTCTTCGGAATTCTCTTATACAGGCATGTTCCCGCGCCACATAAAGACCACTCGGTGGAGGTTTATGTGACTCAGGACAACTCTTTATTTCAGGCCTCTAGAACAAAGGGAATTCACAGAGGTTGATGATCACTTATTAAAGTCCCGTTTCTCTATGATGCCCACTGATGACACTTCTACATCTGAGGGCAAAGAGCTCGTGCAGCATGATATTCTCATTTCAGCCACGCCGCCTGCAGTTCCTGCCTTGCAGAAAAATCTTTCCCAGTGTACTTCTTTAAAATGCTGCAAAATAGTGGGACAGAAGATTTCGGTTTAGCGTTAACTTTAAACGGGCATAGGTACAGGCATGTGGGCATGTTTAGAGACAGTGTTTCACTGGTCTAGGGTAAAGGGTGAAGCGCCTGGGTTCCCGTGCTTCACTACTGTATGGCCTCAAGATGATGTGTAGGCACAGCGGCAAATCCATCGGTGGCAATTCTCTCATATTGTCATTGCGATGGGAAGATTCCTTATTCGCTAGGAAATGTTTTACCGTGGAAGACGGGTCACCACAGAGCTGTCTCTTTTGTGTTGAGACAAACTTTGCTGAATTTACCTGCCAGCAGTTGCTTGTCCTCCCTTTCTTTTAAGGCCGATGGAGACGCACGAGTGTAAGGAGAACGGTGAATGGTGGCCGTTCATAAGCCAGGATCATCAGAAACCGCAGAGTAAATTTTAGGAACGTAGACGTAGGACAGCGGAGAAAACTTCACTCAGGGACTTCAGTGAACTCTCCTTACAATGCTGAGGCCTGACACGCCTAGTGCCTGGGGGCAACCCGGCTCCTGCCCTAGGTAGTTTTGTTGAGCGTGCCTCCCTCAGGTGGTGCCTTTTCTCTCCCAGCAATATTGCTCCGTGAAATTCTGCCGATGATCAAAACTGTTTGCCATGGCTTTGTCCTTTCACCTCATTGGCCTCATCTTTGAAGGACAAATGCTTTTCTACACGGGTGCTGCCTCCCTGAGCTTTCCTTTGTCTTGGCTCAATCGATGCAGATTCCTGTGCTGAATACGCCATGGACTAGCACAGGTGGGTTCTTGTCAGTATACCGGGCAAACGCAGCAATTTCGATTGTCAAGACCCACCTGGCTTGATCAAGGTTCTTTATTCCAGTGAAAACGATTTGTATCCAAATTCTAGAGGAGCACCAGTGTGCCTCTGGGAGCTACTCGCGGGCCTGCTGAACAGAGGCTCCGGAGTTTTCATTTTCTGACTAAAATTCAACACGGAATTTCATGGATCTAAGGAAACCGTGAATTGTGGACGTACCAGATTCTCACATCTTCATTGTCTAATGGAAGCTGCAGTTTCCCAGTCTGATCCGGCTGCCACTTCATTTCTGGCAATGACCATTCAATTGTGGACGTTCAGCCCTCTTCGGAATTCTCTTATACCGGCATGTTCCCGCGCCACATAAAGACCACTCGGTGGAGGTTTATGTGACTCAGGACAACTCTTTATTTCAGGCGTCTAGAACAAAGGGAATTCACAGAGGTTGATGATCACTTATTAAAGTCCCGTTTCTCTATGATGCCCACTGATGACACTTCTACATCTGAGGGCAAAGAGCTCGTGCAGCATGATATTCTCATTTCAGCCACGCCGCCTGCAGTTCCTGCCTTGCAGAAAAATCTTTCCCAGTGTACTTCTTTAAAATGCTGCAAAATAGTGGGACAGAAGATTTCGGTTTAGCGTTAACTTTAAACGGGCATAGGTACAGGCATGTGGGCATGTTTAGAGACAGTGTTTCACTGGTCTAGGGTAAAGGGTGAAGCGCCTGGGTTCCCGTGCATCACTACTGTATGGCCTCAAGATGATGTGTAGGCACAGCGGCAAATCCATCGGTGGCAATTCTCTCATATTGTCATTGCGATGGGAAGATTCCTTATTCGCTAGGAAATGTTTTACCGTGGAAGACGGGTCACCACAGAGCTGTCTCTTTTGTGTTGAGACAAACTTTGCTGAATTTACCTGCCAGCAGTTGCTTGTCCTCCCTTTCTTTTAAGGCCGATGGAGACGCACGAGTGTAAGGAGAACGGTGAATGGTGGCCGTTCATAAGCCAGGATCATCAGAAACCGCAGAGTAAATTTTAGGAACGTAGACGTAGGACAGCGGAGAAAACTTCACTCAGGGACTTCAGTGAACTCTCCTTACAATGCTGAGGCCTGACACGCCTAGTGCCTGGGGGCAACCCGGCTCCTGCCCTAGGTAGTTTTGTTGAGCGTGCCTCCCTCAGGTGGTGCCTTTTCTCTCCCAGCAATATTGCTCCGTGAAATTCTGCCGATGATCAAAACTGTTTGCCATGGCTTTGTCCTTTCACCTCATTGGCCTCATCTTTGAAGGACAAATGCTTTTCTACACGGGTGCTGCCTCCCTGAGCTTTCCTTTGTCTTGGCTCAATCGATGCAGATTCCTGTGCTGAATACGCCATGGACTAGCACAGGTGGGTTCTTGTCAGTATACCGGGCAAACGCAGCAATTTCGATTGTCAAGACCCACCTGGCTTGATCAAGGTTCTTTATTCCAGTGAAAACGATTTGTATCCAAATTCTAGAGGAGCACCAGTGTGCCTCTGGGAGCTACTCGCGGGCCTGCTGAACAGAGGCTCCGGAGTTTTCATTTTCTGACTAAAATTCAACACGGAATTTCATGGATCTAAGGAAACCGTGAATTGTGGACGTACCAGATTCTCACATCTTCATTGTCTAATGGAAGCTGCAGTTTCCCAGTCTGATCCGGCTGCCACTTCATTTCTGGCAATGACCATTCAATTGTGGACGTTCAGCCCTCTTCGGAATTCTCTTATACCGGCATGTTCCCGCGCCACATAAAGACCACTCGGTGGAGGTTTATGTGACTCAGGACAACTCTTTATTTCAGGCGTCTAGAACAAAGGGAATTCACAGAGGTTGATGATCACTTATTAAAGTCCCGTTTCTCTATGATGCCCACTGATGACACTTCTACATCTGAGGGCAAAGAGCTCGTGCAGCATGATATTCTCATTTCAGCCACGCCGCCTGCAGTTCCTGCCTTGCAGAAAAATCTTTCCCAGTGTACTTCTTTAAAATGCTGCAAAATAGTGGGACAGAAGATTTCGGTTTAGCGTTAACTTTAAACGGGCATAGGTACAGGCATGTGGGCATGTTTAGAGACAGTGTTTCACTGGTCTAGGGTAAAGGGTGAAGCGCCTGGGTTCCCGTGCATCACTACTGTATGGCCTCAAGATGATGTGTAGGCACAGCGGCAAATCCATCGGTGGCAATTCTCTCATATTGTCATTGCGATGGGAAGATTCCTTCTTCGCTAGGAAATGTTTTACCGTGGAAGACGGGTCACCACAGAGCTGTCTCTTTTGTGTTGAGACAAACTTTGCTGAATTTACCTGCCAGCAGTTGCGTGTCCTCCCTTTCTTTTAAGGCCGATGGAGACGCACGAGTGTAAGGAGAACGGTGAATGGTGGCCGTTCATAAGCCAGGATCATCAGAAACCGCAGAGTAAATTTTAGGAACGTAGACGTAGGACAGCGGAGAAAACTTCACTCAGGGACTTCAGTGAACTCTCCTTACAATGCTGAGGCCTGACACGCCTAGTGCCTGGGGGCAACCCGGCTCCTGCCCTAGGTAGTTTTGTTGAGCGTGCCTCCCTCAGGTGGTGCCTTTTCTCTCCCAGCAATATTGCTCCGTGAAATTCTGCCGATGATCAAAACTGTTTGCCATGGCTTTGTCCTTTCACCTCATTGGCCTCATCTTTGAAGGACAAATGCTTTTCTACACGGGTGCTGCCTCCCTGAGCTTTCCTTTGTCTTGGCTCAATCGATGCAGATTCCTGTGCTGAATACGCCATGGACTAGCACAGGTGGGTTCTTGTCAGTATACCGGGCAAACGCAGCAATTTCGATTGTCAAGACCCACCTGGCTTGATCAAGGTTCTTTATTCCAGTGAAAACGATTTGTATCCAAATTCTAGAGGAGCACCAGTGTGCCTCTGGGAGCTACACGCGGGCCTGCTGAACAGAGGCTCCGGAGTTTTCATTTTCTGACTAAAATTCAACACGGAATTTCATGGATCTAAGGAAACCGTGAATTGTGGACGTACCAGATTCTCACATCTTCATTGTCTAATGGAAGCTGCAGTTTCCCAGTCTGATCCGGCTGCCACTTCATTTCTGGCAATGACCATTCAATTGTGGACGTTCAGCCCTCTTCGGAATTCTCTTATACCGGCATGTTCCCGCGCCACATAAAGACCACTCGGTGGAGGTTTATGTGACTCAGGACAACTCTTTATTTCAGGCGTCTAGAACAAAGGGAATTCACAGAGGTTGATGATCACTTATTAAAGTCCCGTTTCTCTATGATGCCCACTGATGACACTTCTACATCTGAGGGCAAAGAGCTCGTGCAGCATGATATTCTCATTTCAGCCACGCCGCCTGCAGTTCCTGCCTTGCAGAAAAATCTTTCCCAGTGTACTTCTTTAAAATGCTGCAAAATAGTGGGACAGAAGATTTCGGTTTAGCGTTAACTTTAAACGGGCATAGGTACAGGCATGTGGGCATGTTTAGAGACAGTGTTTCACTGGTCTAGGGTAAAGGGTGAAGCGCCTGGGTTCCCGTGCTTCACTACTGTATGGCCTCAAGATGATGTGTAGGCACAGCGGCAAATCCATCGGTGGCAATTCTCTCATATTGTCATTGCGATGGGAAGATTCCTTATTCGCTAGGAAATGTTTTACCGTGGAAGACGGGTCACCACAGAGCTGTCTCTTTTGTGTTGAGACAAACTTTGCTGAATTTACCTGCCAGCAGTTGCGTGTCCTCCCTTTCTTTTAAGGCCGATGGAGACGCACGAGTGTAAGGAGAACGGTGAATGGTGGCCGTTCATAAGCCAGGATCATCAGAAACCGCAGAGTAAATTTTAGGAACGTAGACGTAGGACAGCGGAGAAAACTTCACTCAGGGACTTCAGTGAACTCTCCTTACAATGCTGAGGCCTGACACGCCTAGTGCCTGGGGGCAACCCGGCTCCTGCCCTAGGTAGTTTTGTTGAGCGTGCCTCCCTCAGGTGGTGCCTTTTCTCTCCCAGCAATATTGCTCCGTGAAATTCTGCCGATGATCAAAACTGTTTGCCATGGCTTTGTCCTTTCACCTCATTGGCCTCATCTTTGAAGGACAAATGCTTTTCTACACGGGTGCTGCCTCCCTGAGCTTTCCTTTGTCTTGGCTCAATCGATGCAGATTCCTGTGCTGAATACGCCATGGACTAGCACAGGTGGGTTCTTGTCAGTATACCGGGCAAACGCAGCAATTTCGATTGTCAAGACCCACCTGGCTTGATCAAGGTTCTTTATTCCAGTGAAAACGATTTGTATCCAAATTCTAGAGGAGCACCAGTGTGCCTCTGGGAGCTACACGCGGGCCTGCTGAACAGAGGCTCCGGAGTTTTCATTTTCTGACTAAAATTCAACACGGAATTTCATGGATCTAAGGAAACCGTGAATTGTGGACGTACCAGATTCTCACATCTTCATTGTCTAATGGAAGCTGCAGTTTCCCAGTCTGATCCGGCTGCCACTTCATTTCTGGCAATGACCATTCAATTGTGGACGTTCAGCCCTCTTCGGAATTCTCTTATACCGGCATGTTCCCGCGCCACATAAAGACCACTCGGTGGAGGTTTATGTGACTCAGGACAACTCTTTATTTCAGGCGTCTAGAACAAAGGGAATTCACAGAGGTTGATGATCACTTATTAAAGTCCCGTTTCTCTATGATGCCCACTGATGACACTTCTACATCTGAGGGCAAAGAGCTCGTGCAGCATGATATTCTCATTTCAGCCACGCCGCCTGCAGTTCCTGCCTTGCAGAAAAATCTTTCCCAGTGTACTTCTTTAAAATGCTGCAAAATAGTGGGACAGAAGATTTCGGTTTAGCGTTAACTTTAAACGGGCATAGGTACAGGCATGTGGGCATGTTTAGAGACAGTGTTTCACTGGTCTAGGGTAAAGGGTGAAGCGCCTGGGTTCCCGTGCTTCACTACTGTATGGCCTCAAGATGATGTGTAGGCACAGCGGCAAATCCATCGGTGGCAATTCTCTCATATTGTCATTGCGATGGGAAGATTCCTTATTCGCTAGGAAATGTTTTACCGTGGAAGACGGGTCACCACAGAGCTGTCTCTTTTGTGTTGAGACAAACTTTGCTGAATTTACCTGCCAGCAGTTGCGTGTCCTCCCTTTCTTTTAAGGCCGATGGAGACGCACGAGTGTAAGGAGAACGGTGAATGGTGGCCGTTCATAAGCCAGGATCATCAGAAACCGCAGAGTAAATTTTAGGAACGTAGACGTAGGACAGCGGAGAAAACTTCACTCAGGGACTTCAGTGAACTCTCCTTACAATGCTGAGGCCTGACACGCCTAGTGCCTGGGGGCAACCCGGCTCCTGCCCTAGGTAGTTTTGTTGAGCGTGCCTCCCTCAGGTGGTGCCTTTTCTCTCCCAGCAATATTGCTCCGTGAAATTCTGCCGATGATCAAAACTGTTTGCCATGGCTTTGTCCTTTCACCTCATTGGCCTCATCTTTGAAGGACAAATGCTTTTCTACACGGGTGCTGCCTCCCTGAGCTTTCCTTTGTCTTGGCTCAATCGATGCAGATTCCTGTGCTGAATACGCCATGGACTAGCACAGGTGGGTTCTTGTCAGTATACCGGGCAAACGCAGCAATTTCGATTGTCAAGACCCACCTGGCTTGATCAAGGTTCTTTATTCCAGTGAAAACGATTTGTATCCAAATTCTAGAGGAGCACCAGTGTGCCTCTGGGAGCTACACGCGGGCCTGCTGAACAGAGGCTCCGGAGTTTTCATTTTCTGACTAAAATTCAACACGGAATTTCATGGATCTAAGGAAACCGTGAATTGTGGACGTACCAGATTCTCACATCTTCATTGTCTAATGGAAGCTGCAGTTTCCCAGTCTGATCCGGCTGCCACTTCATTTCTGGCAATGACCATTCAATTGTGGACGTTCAGCCCTCTTCGGAATTCTCTTATACCGGCATGTTCCCGCGCCACATAAAGACCACTCGGTGGAGGTTTATGTGACTCAGGACAACTCTTTATTTCAGGCGTCTAGAACAAAGGGAATTCACAGAGGTTGATGATCACTTATTAAAGTCCCGTTTCTCTATGATGCCCACTGATGACACTTCTACATCTGAGGGCAAAGAGCTCGTGCAGCATGATATTCTCATTTCAGCCACGCCGCCTGCAGTTCCTGCCTTGCAGAAAAATCTTTCCCAGTGTACTTCTTTAAAATGCTGCAAAATAGTGGGACAGAAGATTTCGGTTTAGCGTTAACTTTAAACGGGCATAGGTACAGGCATGTGGGCATGTTTAGAGACAGTGTTTCACTGGTCTAGGGTAAAGGGTGAAGCGCCTGGGTTCCCGTGCTTCACTACTGTATGGCCTCAAGATGATGTGTAGGCACAGCGGCAAATCCATCGGTGGCAATTCTCTCATATTGTCATTGCGATGGGAAGATTCCTTATTCGCTAGGAAATGTTTTACCGTGGAAGACGGGTCACCACAGAGCTGTCTCTTTTGTGTTGAGACAAACTTTGCTGAATTTACCTGCCAGCAGTTGCGTGTCCTCCCTTTCTTTTAAGGCCGATGGAGACGCACGAGTGTAAGGAGAACGGTGAATGGTGGCCGTTCATAAGCCAGGATCATCAGAAACCGCAGAGTAAATTTTAGGAACGTAGACGTAGGACAGCGGAGAAAACTTCACTCAGGGACTTCAGTGAACTCTCCTTACAATGCTGAGGCCTGACACGCCTAGTGCCTGGGGGCAACCCGGCTCCTGCCCTAGGTAGTTTTGTTGAGCGTGCCTCCCTCAGGTGGTGCCTTTTCTCTCCCAGCAATATTGCTCCGTGAAATTCTGCCGATGATCAAAACTGTTTGCCATGGCTTTGTCCTTTCACCTCATTGGCCTCATCTTTGAAGGACAAATGCTTTTCTACACGGGTGCTGCCTCCCTGAGCTTTCCTTTGTCTTGGCTCAATCGATGCAGATTCCTGTGCTGAATACGCCATGGACTAGCACAGGTGGGTTCTTGTCAGTATACCGGGCAAACGCAGCAATTTCGATTGTCAAGACCCACCTGGCTTGATCAAGGTTCTTTATTCCAGTGAAAACGATTTGTATCCAAATTCTAGAGGAGCACCAGTGTGCCTCTGGGAGCTACACGCGGGCCTGCTGAACAGAGGCTCCGGAGTTTTCATTTTCTGACTAAAATTCAACACGGAATTTCATGGATCTAAGGAAACCGTGAATTGTGGACGTACCAGATTCTCACATCTTCATTGTCTAATGGAAGCTGCAGTTTCCCAGTCTGATCCGGCTGCCACTTCATTTCTGGCAATGACCATTCAATTGTGGACGTTCAGCCCTCTTCGGAATTCTCTTATACCGGCATGTTCCCGCGCCACATAAAGACCACTCGGTGGAGGTTTATGTGACTCAGGACAACTCTTTATTTCAGGCGTCTAGAACAAAGGGAATTCACAGAGGTTGATGATCACTTATTAAAGTCCCGTTTCTCTATGATGCCCACTGATGACACTTCTACATCTGAGGGCAAAGAGCTCGTGCAGCATGATATTCTCATTTCAGCCACGCCGCCTGCAGTTCCTGCCTTGCAGAAAAATCTTTCCCAGTGTACTTCTTTAAAATGCTGCAAAATAGTGGGACAGAAGATTTCGGTTTAGCGTTAACTTTAAACGGGCATAGGTACAGGCATGTGGGCATGTTTAGAGACAGTGTTTCACTGGTCTAGGGTAAAGGGTGAAGCGCCTGGGTTCCCGTGCTTCACTACTGTATGGCCTCAAGATGATGTGTAGGCACAGCGGCAAATCCATCGGTGGCAATTCTCTCATATTGTCATTGCGATGGGAAGATTCCTTATTCGCTAGGAAATGTTTTACCGTGGAAGACGGGTCACCACAGAGCTGTCTCTTTTGTGTTGAGACAAACTTTGCTGAATTTACCTGCCAGCAGTTGCGTGTCCTCCCTTTCTTTTAAGGCCGATGGAGACGCACGAGTGTAAGGAGAACGGTGAATGGTGGCCGTTCATAAGCCAGGATCATCAGAAACCGCAGAGTAAATTTTAGGAACGTAGACGTAGGACAGCGGAGAAAACTTCACTCAGGGACTTCAGTGAACTCTCCTTACAATGCTGAGGCCTGACACGCCTAGTGCCTGGGGGCAACCCGGCTCCTGCCCTAGGTAGTTTTGTTGAGCGTGCCTCCCTCAGGTGGTGCCTTTTCTCTCCCAGCAATATTGCTCCGTGAAATTCTGCCGATGATCAAAACTGTTTGCCATGGCTTTGTCCTTTCACCTCATTGGCCTCATCTTTGAAGGACAAATGCTTTTCTACACGGGTGCTGCCTCCCTGAGCTTTCCTTTGTCTTGGCTCAATCGATGCAGATTCCTGTGCTGAATACGCCATGGACTAGCACAGGTGGGTTCTTGTCAGTATACCGGGCAAACGCAGCAATTTCGATTGTCAAGACCCACCTGGCTTGATCAAGGTTCTTTATTCCAGTGAAAACGATTTGTATCCAAATTCTAGAGGAGCACCAGTGTGCCTCTGGGAGCTACACGCGGGCCTGCTGAACAGAGGCTCCGGAGTTTTCATTTTCTGACTAAAATTCAACACGGAATTTCATGGATCTAAGGAAACCGTGAATTGTGGACGTACCAGATTCTCACATCTTCATTGTCTAATGGAAGCTGCAGTTTCCCAGTCTGATCCGGCTGCCACTTCATTTCTGGCAATGACCATTCAATTGTGGACGTTCAGCCCTCTTCGGAATTCTCTTATACCGGCATGTTCCCGCGCCACATAAAGACCACTCGGTGGAGGTTTATGTGACTCAGGACAACTCTTTATTTCAGGCGTCTAGAACAAAGGGAATTCACAGAGGTTGATGATCACTTATTAAAGTCCCGTTTCTCTATGATGCCCACTGATGACACTTCTACATCTGAGGGCAAAGAGCTCGTGCAGCATGATATTCTCATTTCAGCCACGCCGCCTGCAGTTCCTGCCTTGCAGAAAAATCTTTCCCAGTGTACTTCTTTAAAATGCTGCAAAATAGTGGGACAGAAGATTTCGGTTTAGCGTTAACTTTAAACGGGCATAGGTACAGGCATGTGGGCATGTTTAGAGACAGTGTTTCACTGGTCTAGGGTAAAGGGTGAAGCGCCTGGGTTCCCGTGCTTCACTACTGTATGGCCTCAAGATGATGTGTAGGCACAGCGGCAAATCCATCGGTGGCAATTCTCTCATATTGTCATTGCGATGGGAAGATTCCTTATTCGCTAGGAAATGTTTTACCGTGGAAGACGGGTCACCACAGAGCTGTCTCTTTTGTGTTGAGACAAACTTTGCTGAATTTACCTGCCAGCAGTTGCGTGTCCTCCCTTTCTTTTAAGGCCGATGGAGACGCACGAGTGTAAGGAGAACGGTGAATGGTGGCCGTTCATAAGCCAGGATCATCAGAAACCGCAGAGTAAATTTTAGGAACGTAGACGTAGGACAGCGGAGAAAACTTCACTCAGGGACTTCAGTGAACTCTCCTTACAATGCTGAGGCCTGACACGCCTAGTGCCTGGGGGCAACCCGGCTCCTGCCCTAGGTAGTTTTGTTGAGCGTGCCTCCCTCAGGTGGTGCCTTTTCTCTCCCAGCAATATTGCTCCGTGAAATTCTGCCGATGATCAAAACTGTTTGCCATGGCTTTGTCCTTTCACCTCATTGGCCTCATCTTTGAAGGACAAATGCTTTTCTACACGGGTGCTGCCTCCCTGAGCTTTCCTTTGTCTTGGCTCAATCGATGCAGATTCCTGTGCTGAATACGCCATGGACTAGCACAGGTGGGTTCTTGTCAGTATACCGGGCAAACGCAGCAATTTCGATTGTCAAGACCCACCTGGCTTGATCAAGGTTCTTTATTCCAGTGAAAACGATTTGTATCCAAATTCTAGAGGAGCACCAGTGTGCCTCTGGGAGCTACACGCGGGCCTGCTGAACAGAGGCTCCGGAGTTTTCATTTTCTGACTAAAATTCAACACGGAATTTCATGGATCTAAGGAAACCGTGAATTGTGGACGTACCAGATTCTCACATCTTCATTGTCTAATGGAAGCTGCAGTTTCCCAGTCTGATCCGGCTGCCACTTCATTTCTGGCAATGACCATTCAATTGTGGACGTTCAGCCCTCTTCGGAATTCTCTTATACCGGCATGTTCCCGCGCCACATAAAGACCACTCGGTGGAGGTTTATGTGACTCAGGACAACTCTTTATTTCAGGCGTCTAGAACAAAGGGAATTCACAGAGGTTGATGATCACTTATTAAAGTCCCGTTTCTCTATGATGCCCACTGATGACACTTCTACATCTGAGGGCAAAGAGCTCGTGCAGCATGATATTCTCATTTCAGCCACGCCGCCTGCAGTTCCTGCCTTGCAGAAAAATCTTTCCCAGTGTACTTCTTTAAAATGCTGCAAAATAGTGGGACAGAAGATTTCGGTTTAGCGTTAACTTTAAACGGGCATAGGTACAGGCATGTGGGCATGTTTAGAGACAGTGTTTCACTGGTCTAGGGTAAAGGGTGAAGCGCCTGGGTTCCCGTGCTTCACTACTGTATGGCCTCAAGATGATGTGTAGGCACAGCGGCAAATCCATCGGTGGCAATTCTCTCATATTGTCATTGCGATGGGAAGATTCCTTATTCGCTAGGAAATGTTTTACCGTGGAAGACGGGTCACCACAGAGCTGTCTCTTTTGTGTTGAGACAAACTTTGCTGAATTTACCTGCCAGCAGTTGCGTGTCCTCCCTTTCTTTTAAGGCCGATGGAGACGCACGAGTGTAAGGAGAACGGTGAATGGTGGCCGTTCATAAGCCAGGATCATCAGAAACCGCAGAGTAAATTTTAGGAACGTAGACGTAGGACAGCGGAGAAAACTTCACTCAGGGACTTCAGTGAACTCTCCTTACAATGCTGAGGCCTGACACGCCTAGTGCCTGGGGGCAACCCGGCTCCTGCCCTAGGTAGTTTTGTTGAGCGTGCCTCCCTCAGGTGGTGCCTTTTCTCTCCCAGCAATATTGCTCCGTGAAATTCTGCCGATGATCAAAACTGTTTGCCATGGCTTTGTCCTTTCACCTCATTGGCCTCATCTTTGAAGGACAAATGCTTTTCTACACGGGTGCTGCCTCCCTGAGCTTTCCTTTGTCTTGGCTCAATCGATGCAGATTCCTGTGCTGAATACGCCATGGACTAGCACAGGTGGGTTCTTGTCAGTATACCGGGCAAACGCAGCAATTTCGATTGTCAAGACCCACCTGGCTTGATCAAGGTTCTTTATTCCAGTGAAAACGATTTGTATCCAAATTCTAGAGGAGCACCAGTGTGCCTCTGGGAGCTACACGCGGGCCTGCTGAACAGAGGCTCCGGAGTTTTCATTTTCTGACTAAAATTCAACACGGAATTTCATGGATCTAAGGAAACCGTGAATTGTGGACGTACCAGATTCTCACATCTTCATTGTCTAATGGAAGCTGCAGTTTCCCAGTCTGATCCGGCTGCCACTTCATTTCTGGCAATGACCATTCAATTGTGGACGTTCAGCCCTCTTCGGAATTCTCTTATACCGGCATGTTCCCGCGCCACATAAAGACCACTCGGTGGAGGTTTATGTGACTCAGGACAACTCTTTATTTCAGGCGTCTAGAACAAAGGGAATTCACAGAGGTTGATGATCACTTATTAAAGTCCCGTTTCTCTATGAGGCCCACTGATGACACTTCTACATCTGAGGGCAAAGAGCTCGTGCAGCATGATATTCTCATTTCAGCCACGCCGCCTGCAGTTCCTGCCTTGCAGAAAAATCTTTCCCAGTGTACTTCTTTAAAATGCTGCAAAATAGTGGGACAGAAGATTTCGGTTTAGCGTTAACTTTAAACGGGCATAGGTACAGGCATGTGGGCATGTTTAGAGACAGTGTTTCACTGGTCTAGGGTAAAGGGTGAAGCGCCTGGGTTCCCGTGCTTCACTACTGTATGGCCTCAAGATGATGTGTAGGCACAGCGGCAAATCCATCGGTGGCAATTCTCTCATATTGTCATTGCGATGGGAAGATTCCTTATTCGCTAGGAAATGTTTTACCGTGGAAGACGGGTCACCACAGAGCTGTCTCTTTTGTGTTGAGACAAACTTTGCTGAATTTACCTGCCAGCAGTTGCGTGTCCTCCCTTTCTTTTAAGGCCGATGGAGACGCACGAGTGTAAGGAGAACGGTGAATGGTGGCCGTTCATAAGCCAGGATCATCAGAAACCGCAGAGTAAATTTTAGGAACGTAGACGTAGGACAGCGGAGAAAACTTCACTCAGGGACTTCAGTGAACTCTCCTTACAATGCTGAGGCCTGACACGCCTAGTGCCTGGGGGCAACCCGGCTCCTGCCCTAGGTAGTTTTGTTGAGCGTGCCTCCCTCAGGTGGTGCCTTTTCTCTCCCAGCAATATTGCTCCGTGAAATTCTGCCGATGATCAAAACTGTTTGCCATGGCTTTGTCCTTTCACCTCATTGGCCTCATCTTTGAAGGACAAATGCTTTTCTACACGGGTGCTGCCTCCCTGAGCTTTCCTTTGTCTTGGCTCAATCGATGCAGATTCCTGTGCTGAATACGCCATGGACTAGCACAGGTGGGTTCTTGTCAGTATACCGGGCAAACGCAGCAATTTCGATTGTCAAGACCCACCTGGCTTGATCAAGGTTCTTTATTCCAGTGAAAACGATTTGTATCCAAATTCTAGAGGAGCACCAGTGTGCCTCTGGGAGCTACACGCGGGCCTGCTGAACAGAGGCTCCGGAGTTTTCATTTTCTGACTAAAATTCAACACGGAATTTCATGGATCTAAGGAAACCGTGAATTGTGGACGTACCAGATTCTCACATCTTCATTGTCTAATGGAAGCTGCAGTTTCCCAGTCTGATCCGGCTGCCACTTCATTTCTGGCAATGACCATTCAATTGTGGACGTTCAGCCCTCTTCGGAATTCTCTTATACCGGCATGTTCCCGCGCCACATAAAGACCACTCGGTGGAGGTTTATGTGACTCAGGACAACTCTTTATTTCAGGCGTCTAGAACAAAGGGAATTCACAGAGGTTGATGATCACTTATTAAAGTCCCGTTTCTCTATGATGCCCACTGATGACACTTCTACATCTGAGGGCAAAGAGCTCGTGCAGCATGATATTCTCATTTCAGCCACGCCGCCTGCAGTTCCTGCCTTGCAGAAAAATCTTTCCCAGTGTACTTCTTTAAAATGCTGCAAAATAGTGGGACAGAAGATTTCGGTTTAGCGTTAACTTTAAACGGGCATAGGTACAGGCATGTGGGCATGTTTAGAGACAGTGTTTCACTGGTCTAGGGTAAAGGGTGAAGCGCCTGGGTTCCCGTGCTTCACTACTGTATGGCCTCAAGATGATGTGTAGGCACAGCGGCAAATCCATCGGTGGCAATTCTCTCATATTGTCATTGCGATGGGAAGATTCCTTATTCGCTAGGAAATGTTTTACCGTGGAAGACGGGTCACCACAGAGCTGTCTCTTTTGTGTTGAGACAAACTTTGCTGAATTTACCTGCCAGCAGTTGCGTGTCCTCCCTTTCTTTTAAGGCCGATGGAGACGCACGAGTGTAAGGAGAACGGTGAATGGTGGCCGTTCATAAGCCAGGATCATCAGAAACCGCAGAGTAAATTTTAGGAACGTAGACGTAGGACAGCGGAGAAAACTTCACTCAGGGACTTCAGTGAACTCTCCTTACAATGCTGAGGCCTGACACGCCTAGTGCCTGGGGGCAACCCGGCTCCTGCCCTAGGTAGTTTTGTTGAGCGTGCCTCCCTCAGGTGGTGCCTTTTCTCTCCCAGCAATATTGCTCCGTGAAATTCTGCCGATGATCAAAACTGTTTGCCATGGCTTTGTCCTTTCACCTCATTGGCCTCATCTTTGAAGGACAAATGCTTTTCTACACGGGTGCTGCCTCCCTGAGCTTTCCTTTGTCTTGGCTCAATCGATGCAGATTCCTGTGCTGAATACGCCATGGACTAGCACAGGTGGGTTCTTGTCAGTATACCGGGCAAACGCAGCAATTTCGATTGTCAAGACCCACCTGGCTTGATCAAGGTTCTTTATTCCAGTGAAAACGATTTGTATCCAAATTCTAGAGGAGCACCAGTGTGCCTCTGGGAGCTACACGCGGGCCTGCTGAACAGAGGCTCCGGAGTTTTCATTTTCTGACTAAAATTCAACACGGAATTTCATGGATCTAAGGAAACCGTGAATTGTGGACGTACCAGATTCTCACATCTTCATTGTCTAATGGAAGCTGCAGTTTCCCAGTCTGATCCGGCTGCCACTTCATTTCTGGCAATGACCATTCAATTGTGGACGTTCAGCCCTCTTCGGAATTCTCTTATACCGGCATGTTCCCGCGCCACATAAAGACCACTCGGTGGAGGTTTATGTGACTCAGGACAACTCTTTATTTCAGGCGTCTAGAACAAAGGGAATTCACAGAGGTTGATGATCACTTATTAAAGTCCCGTTTCTCTATGATGCCCACTGATGACACTTCTACATCTGAGGGCAAAGAGCTCGTGCAGCATGATATTCTCATTTCAGCCACGCCGCCTGCAGTTCCTGCCTTGCAGAAAAATCTTTCCCAGTGTACTTCTTTAAAATGCTGCAAAATAGTGGGACAGAAGATTTCGGTTTAGCGTTAACTTTAAACGGGCATAGGTACAGGCATGTGGGCATGTTTAGAGACAGTGTTTCACTGGTCTAGGGTAAAGGGTGAAGCGCCTGGGTTCCCGTGCTTCACTACTGTATGGCCTCAAGATGATGTGTAGGCACAGCGGCAAATCCATCGGTGGCAATTCTCTCATATTGTCATTGCGATGGGAAGATTCCTTATTCGCTAGGAAATGTTTTACCGTGGAAGACGGGTCACCACAGAGCTGTCTCTTTTGTGTTGAGACAAACTTTGCTGAATTTACCTGCCAGCAGTTGCGTGTCCTCCCTTTCTTTTAAGGCCGATGGAGACGCACGAGTGTAAGGAGAACGGTGAATGGTGGCCGTTCATAAGCCAGGATCATCAGAAACCGCAGAGTAAATTTTAGGAACGTAGACGTAGGACAGCGGAGAAAACTTCACTCAGGGACTTCAGTGAACTCTCCTTACAATGCTGAGGCCTGACACGCCTAGTGCCTGGGGGCAACCCGGCTCCTGCCCTAGGTAGTTTTGTTGAGCGTGCCTCCCTCAGGTGGTGCCTTTTCTCTCCCAGCAATATTGCTCCGTGAAATTCTGCCGATGATCAAAACTGTTTGCCATGGCTTTGTCCTTTCACCTCATTGGCCTCATCTTTGAAGGACAAATGCTTTTCTACACGGGTGCTGCCTCCCTGAGCTTTCCTTTGTCTTGGCTCAATCGATGCAGATTCCTGTGCTGAATACGCCATGGACTAGCACAGGTGGGTTCTTGTCAGTATACCGGGCAAACGCAGCAATTTCGATTGTCAAGACCCACCTGGCTTGATCAAGGTTCTTTATTCCAGTGAAAACGATTTGTATCCAAATTCTAGAGGAGCACCAGTGTGCCTCTGGGAGCTACACGCGGGCCTGCTGAACAGAGGCTCCGGAGTTTTCATTTTCTGACTAAAATTCAACACGGAATTTCATGGATCTAAGGAAACCGTGAATTGTGGACGTACCAGATTCTCACATCTTCATTGTCTAATGGAAGCTGCAGTTTCCCAGTCTGATCCGGCTGCCACTTCATTTCTGGCAATG
Organism: Tenrec ecaudatus; assembly: GCF_050624435.1. NCBI lineage: Eukaryota > Metazoa > Chordata > Mammalia > Afrosoricida > Tenrecidae > Tenrec > Tenrec ecaudatus. The sequence continues at coordinate 2,409,047 of NW_027457617.1, forward strand.
ACCATTCAATTGTGGACGTTCAGCCCTCTTCGGAATTCTCTTATACCGGCATGTTCCCGCGCCACATAAAGACCACTCGGTGGAGGTTTATGTGACTCAGGACAACTCTTTATTTCAGGCGTCTAGAACAAAGGGAATTCACAGAGGTTGATGATCACTTATTAAAGTCCCGTTTCTCTATGATGCCCACTGATGACACTTCTACATCTGAGGGCAAAGAGCTCGTGCAGCATGATATTCTCATTTCAGCCACGCCGCCTGCAGTTCCTGCCTTGCAGAAAAATCTTTCCCAGTGTACTTCTTTAAAATGCTGCAAAATAGTGGGACAGAAGATTTCGGTTTAGCGTTAACTTTAAACGGGCATAGGTACAGGCATGTGGGCATGTTTAGAGACAGTGTTTCACTGGTCTAGGGTAAAGGGTGAAGCGCCTGGGTTCCCGTGCTTCACTACTGTATGGCCTCAAGATGATGTGTAGGCACAGCGGCAAATCCATCGGTGGCAATTCTCTCATATTGTCATTGCGATGGGAAGATTCCTTATTCGCTAGGAAATGTTTTACCGTGGAAGACGGGTCACCACAGAGCTGTCTCTTTTGTGTTGAGACAAACTTTGCTGAATTTACCTGCCAGCAGTTGCGTGTCCTCCCTTTCTTTTAAGGCCGATGGAGACGCACGAGTGTAAGGAGAACGGTGAATGGTGGCCGTTCATAAGCCAGGATCATCAGAAACCGCAGAGTAAATTTTAGGAACGTAGACGTAGGACAGCGGAGAAAACTTCACTCAGGGACTTCAGTGAACTCTCCTTACAATGCTGAGGCCTGACACGCCTAGTGCCTGGGGGCAACCCGGCTCCTGCCCTAGGTAGTTTTGTTGAGCGTGCCTCCCTCAGGTGGTGCCTTTTCTCTCCCAGCAATATTGCTCCGTGAAATTCTGCCGATGATCAAAACTGTTTGCCATGGCTTTGTCCTTTCACCTCATTGGCCTCATCTTTGAAGGACAAATGCTTTTCTACACGGGTGCTGCCTCCCTGAGCTTTCCTTTGTCTTGGCTCAATCGATGCAGATTCCTGTGCTGAATACGCCATGGACTAGCACAGGTGGGTTCTTGTCAGTATACCGGGCAAACGCAGCAATTTCGATTGTCAAGACCCACCTGGCTTGATCAAGGTTCTTTATTCCAGTGAAAACGATTTGTATCCAAATTCTAGAGGAGCACCAGTGTGCCTCTGGGAGCTACACGCGGGCCTGCTGAACAGAGGCTCCGGAGTTTTCATTTTCTGACTAAAATTCAACACGGAATTTCATGGATCTAAGGAAACCGTGAATTGTGGACGTACCAGATTCTCACATCTTCATTGTCTAATGGAAGCTGCAGTTTCCCAGTCTGATCCGGCTGCCACTTCATTTCTGGCAATGACCATTCAATTGTGGACGTTCAGCCCTCTTCGGAATTCTCTTATACCGGCATGTTCCCGCGCCACATAAAGACCACTCGGTGGAGGTTTCTGTGACTCAGGACAACTCTTTATTTCAGGCGTCTAGAACAAAGGGAATTCACAGAGGTTGATGATCACTTATTAAAGTCCCGTTTCTCTATGAGGCCCACTGATGACACTTCTACATCTGAGGGCAAAGAGCTCGTGCAGCATGATATTCTCATTTCAGCCACGCCGCCTGCAGTTCCTGCCTTGCAGAAAAATCTTTCCCAGTGTACTTCTTTAAAATGCTGCAAAATAGTGGGACAGAAGATTTCGGTTTAGCGTTAACTTTAAACGGGCATAGGTACAGGCATGTGGGCATGTTTAGAGACAGTGTTTCACTGGTCTAGGGTAAAGGGTGAAGCGCCTGGGTTCCCGTGCTTCACTACTGTATGGCCTCAAGATGATGTGTAGGCACAGCGGCAAATCCATCGGTGGCAATTCTCTCATATTGTCATTGCGATGGGAAGATTCCTTATTCGCTAGGAAATGTTTTACCGTGGAAGACGGGTCACCACAGAGCTGTCTCTTTTGTGTTGAGACAAACTTTGCTGAATTTACCTGCCAGCAGTTGCGTGTCCTCCCTTTCTTTTAAGGCCGATGGAGACGCACGAGTGTAAGGAGAACGGTGAATGGTGGCCGTTCATAAGCCAGGATCATCAGAAACCGCAGAGTAAATTTTAGGAACGTAGACGTAGGACAGCGGAGAAAACTTCACTCAGGGACTTCAGTGAACTCTCCTTACAATGCTGAGGCCTGACACGCCTAGTGCCTGGGGGCAACCCGGCTCCTGCCCTAGGTAGTTTTGTTGAGCGTGCCTCCCTCAGGTGGTGCCTTTTCTCTCCCAGCAATATTGCTCCGTGAAATTCTGCCGATGATCAAAACTGTTTGCCATGGCTTTGTCCTTTCACCTCATTGGCCTCATCTTTGAAGGACAAATGCTTTTCTACACGGGTGCTGCCTCCCTGAGCTTTCCTTTGTCTTGGCTCAATCGATGCAGATTCCTGTGCTGAATACGCCATGGACTAGCACAGGTGGGTTCTTGTCAGTATACCGGGCAAACGCAGCAATTTCGATTGTCAAGACCCACCTGGCTTGATCAAGGTTCTTTATTCCAGTGAAAACGATTTGTATCCAAATTCTAGAGGAGCACCAGTGTGCCTCTGGGAGCTACACGCGGGCCTGCTGAACAGAGGCTCCGGAGTTTTCATTTTCTGACTAAAATTCAACACGGAATTTCATGGATCTAAGGAAACCGTGAATTGTGGACGTACCAGATTCTCACATCTTCATTGTCTAATGGAAGCTGCAGTTTCCCAGTCTGATCCGGCTGCCACTTCATTTCTGGCAATGACCATTCAATTGTGGACGTTCAGCCCTCTTCGGAATTCTCTTATACCGGCATGTTCCCGCGCCACATAAAGACCACTCGGTGGAGGTTTATGTGACTCAGGACAACTCTTTATTTCAGGCGTCTAGAACAAAGGGAATTCACAGAGGTTGATGATCACTTATTAAAGTCCCGTTTCTCTATGAGGCCCACTGATGACACTTCTACATCTGAGGGCAAAGAGCTCGTGCAGCATGATATTCTCATTTCAGCCACGCCGCCTGCAGTTCCTGCCTTGCAGAAAAATCTTTCCCAGTGTACTTCTTTAAAATGCTGCAAAATAGTGGGACAGAAGATTTCGGTTTAGCGTTAACTTTAAACGGGCATAGGTACAGGCATGTGGGCATGTTTAGAGACAGTGTTTCACTGGTCTAGGGTAAAGGGTGAAGCGCCTGGGTTCCCGTGCTTCACTACTGTATGGCCTCATGATGATGTGTAGGCACAGCGGCAAATCCATCGGTGGCAATTCTCTCATATTGTCATTGCGATGGGAAGATTCCTTCTTCGCTAGGAAATGTTTTACCGTGGAAGACGGGTCACCACAGAGCTGTCTCTTTTGTGTTGAGACAAACTTTGCTGAATTTACCTGCCAGCAGTTGCGTGTCCTCCCTTTCTTTTAAGGCCGATGGAGACGCACGAGTGTAAGGAGAACGGTGAATGGTGGCCGTTCATAAGCCAGGATCATCAGAAACCACAGAGTAAATTTTAGGAACGTAGACGTAGGACAGCGGAGAAAACTTCACTCAGGGACTTCAGTGAACTCTCCTTACAATGCTGAGGCCTGACACGCCTAGTGCCTGGGGGCAACCCGGCTCCTGCCCTAGGTAGTTTTGTTGAGCGTGCCTCCCTCAGGTGGTGCCTTTTCTCTCCCAGCAATATTGCTCCGTGAAATTCTGCCGATGATCAAAACTGTTTGCCATGGCTTTGTCCTTTCACCTCATTGGCCTCATCTTTGAAGGACAAATGCTTTTCTACACGGGTGCTGCCTCCCTGAGCTTTCCTTTGTCTTGGCTCAATCGATGCAGATTCCTGTGCTGAATACGCCATGGACTAGCACAGGTGGGTTCTTGTCAGTATACCGGGCAAACGCAGCAATTTCGATTGTCAAGACCCACCTGGCTTGATCAAGGTTCTTTATTCCAGTGAAAACGATTTGTATCCAAATTCTAGAGGAGCACCAGTGTGCCTCTGGGAGCTACTCGCGGGCCTGCTGAACAGAGGCTCCGGAGTTTTCATTTTCTGACTAAAATTCAACACGGAATTTCATGGATCTAAGGAAACCGTGAATTGTGGACGTACCAGATTCTCACATCTTCATTGTCTAATGGAAGCTGCAGTTTCCCAGTCTGATCCGGCTGCCACTTCATTTCTGGCAATGACCATTCAATTGTGGACGTTCAGCCCTCTTCGGAATTCTCTTATACCGGCATGTTCCCGCGCCACATAAAGACCACTCGGTGGAGGTTTATGTGACTCAGGACAACTCTTTATTTCAGGCGTCTAGAACAAAGGGAATTCACAGAGTTTGATGATCACTTATTAAAGTCCCGTTTCTCTATGATGCCCACTGATGACACTTCTACATCTGAGGGCAAAGAGCTCATGCAGCATGATATTCTCATTTCAGCCACGCCGCCTGCAGTTCCTGCCTTGCAGAAAAATCTTTCCCAGTGTACTTCTTTAAAATGCTGCAAAATAGTGGGACAGAAGATTTCGGTTTAGCGTTAACTTTAAACGGGCATAGGTACAGGCATGTGGGCATGTTTAGAGCGTGTTTCACTGGTCTAGGGTAAAGGGTGAAGCGCCTGGGTTCCCGTGCATCACTACTATATGGCCTCAAGATGATGTGTAGGCACAGCGGCAAATCCATCGGTGGCAATTCTCTCATATTGTCATTGCGATGGGAAGATTCCTTATTCACTAGGAAATGTTTTACCGTGGAAGACGGGTCACCACAGAGCTGTCTCTTTTGTGTTGAGACAAACTTTGCTGAATTTACCTGCCAGCAGTTGCGTGTCCTCCCTTTCTTTTAAGGCCGATGGAGACGCACGAGTGTAAGGAGAACGGTGAATGGTGGCCGTTCATAAGCCAGGATCATCAGAAACCGCAGAGTAAATTTTAGGAACGTAGACGTAGGACAGCGGAGAAAACTTCACTCAGGGACTTCAGTGAACTCTCCTTACAATGCTGAGGCCTGACACGCCTAGTGCCTGGGGGCAACCCGGCTCCTGCCCTAGGTAGTTTTGTTGAGCGTGCCTCCCTCAGGTGGTGCCTTTTCTCTCCCAGCAATATTGCTCCGTGAAATTCTGCCGATGATCAAAACTGTTTGCCATGGCTTTGTCCTTTCACCTCATTGGCCTCATCTTTGAAGGACAAATGCTTTTCTACACGGGTGCTGCCTCCCTGAGCTTTCCTTTGTCTTGGCTCAATCGATGCAGATTCCTGTGCTGAATACGCCATGGACTAGCACAGGTGGGTTCTTGTCAGTATACCGGGCAAACGCAGCAATTTCGATTGTCAAGACCCACCTGGCTTGATCAAGGTTCTTTATTCCAGTGAAAACGATTTGTATCCAAATTCTAGAGGAGCACCAGTGTGCCTCTGGGAGCTACTCGCGGGCCTGCTGAACAGAGGCTCCGGAGTTTTCATTTTCTGACTAAAATTCAACACGGAATTTCATGGATCTAAGGAAACCGTGAATTGTGGACGTACCAGATTCTCACATCTTCATTGTCTAATGGAAGCTGCAGTTTCCCAGTCTGATCCGGCTGCCACTTCATTTCTGGCAATGACCATTCAATTGTGGACGTTCAGCCCTCTTCGGAATTCTCTTATACCGGCATGTTCCCACGCCACATAAAGACCACTCGGTGGAGGTTTATGTGACTCAGGACAACTCTTTATTTCAGGCGTCTAGAACAAAGGGAATTCACAGAGGTTGATGATCACTTATTAAAGTCCCGTTTCTCTATGATGCCCACTGATGACACTTCTACATCTGAGGGCAAAGAGCTCGTGCAGCATGATATTCTCATTTCAGCCACGCCGCCTGCAGTTCCTGCCTTGCAGAAAAATCTTTCCCAGTGTACTTCTTTAAAATGCTGCAAAATAGTGGGACAGAAGATTTCGGTTTAGCGTTAACTTTAAACGGGCATAGGTACAGGCATGTGGGCATGTTTAGAGACAGTGTTTCACTGGTCTAGGGTAAAGGGTGAAGCGCCTGGGTTCCCGTGCATCACTACTGTATGGCCTCAAGATGATGTGTAGGCACAGCGGCAAATCCATCGGTGGCAATTCTCTCATATTGTCATTGCGATGGGAAGATTCCTTATTCGGTAGGAAATGTTTTACCGTGGAAGACGGGTCACCACAGAGCTGTCTCTTTTGTGTTGAGACAAACTTTGCTGAATTTACCTGCCAGCAGTTGCGTGTCCTCCCTTTCTTTTAAGGCCGATGGAGACGCACGAGTGTAAGGAGAACGGTGAATGGTGGCCGTTCATAAGCCAGGATCATCAGAAACCGCAGAGTAAATTTTAGGAACGTAGACGTAGGACAGCGGAGAAAACTTCACTCAGGGACTTCAGTGAACTCCCCTTACAATGCTGAGGCCTGACACGCCTAGTGCCTGGGGGCAACCCGGCTCCTGCCCTAGGTAGTTTTGTTGAGCGTGCCTCCCTCAGGTGGTGCCTTTTCTCTCCCAGCAATATTGCTCCGTGAAATTCTGCCGATGATCAAAACTGTTTGCCATGGCTTTGTCCTTTCACCTCATTGGCCTCATCTTTGAAGGACAAATGCTTTTCTACACGGGTGCTGCCTCCCTGAGCTTTCCTTTGTCTTGGCTCAATCGATGCAGATTCCTGTGCTGAATACGCCATGGACTAGCACAGGTGGGTTCTTGTCAGTATACCGGGCAAACGCAGCAATTTCGATTGTCAAGACCCACCTGGCTTGATCAAGGTTCTTTATTCCAGTGAAAACGATTTGTATCCAAATTCTAGAGGAGCACCAGTGTGCCTCTGGGAGCTACACGCGGGCCTGCTGAACAGAGGCTCCGGAGTTTTCATTTTCTGACTAAAATTCAACACGGAATTTCATGGATCTAAGGAAACCGTGAATTGTGGACGTACCAGATTCTCACATCTTCATTGTCTAATGGAAGCTGAAGTTTCCCAGTCTGATCCGGCTGCCACTTCATTTCTGGCAATGACCATTCAATTGTGGACGTTCAGCCCTCTTCGGAATTCCCTTATACCGGCATCTTCCCGCGCCACATAAAGACCACTCGGTGGAGGTTTATGTGACTCAGGACAACTCTTTATTTCAGGCGTCTAGAACAAAGGGAATTCACAGAGGTTGATGATCACTTATTAAAGTCACGTTTCTCTATGAGGCCCACTGATGACACTTCTACATCTGAGGGCAAAGAGCTCGTGCAGCATGATATTCTCATTTCAGCCACGCCGCCTGCAGTTCCTGCCTTGCAGAAAAATCTTTCCCAGTGTACTTCTTTAAAATGCTGCAAAATAGTGGGACAGAAGATTTCGGTTTAGCGTTAACTTTAAACGGGCATAGGTACAGGCATGTGGGCATGTTTAGAGACAGTGTTTCACTGGTCTAGGGTAAAGGGTGAAGCGCCTGGGTTCCCGTGCATCACTACTGTATGGCCTCAAGATGATGTGTAGGCACAGCGGCAAATCCATCGGTGGCAATTCTCTCATATTGTCATTGCGATGGGAAGATTCCTTATTCGCTAGGAAATGTTTTACCGTGGAAGACGGGTCACCACAGAGCTGTCTCTTTTGTGTTGAGACAAACTTTGCTGAATTTACCTGCCAGCAGTTGCGTGTCCTCCCTTTCTTTTAAGGCCGATGGAGACGCACGAGTGTAAGGAGAACAGTGAATGGTGGCCGTTCATAAGCCAGGATCATCAGAAACCGCAGAGTAAATTTTAGGAACGTAGACGTAGGACAGCGGAGAAAACTTCACTCAGGGACTTCAGTGAACTCCCCTTACAATGCTGAGGCCTGACACGCCTAGTGCCTGGGGGCAACCCGGCTCCTGCCCTAGGTAGTTTTGTTGAGCGTGCCTCCCTCAGGTGGTGCCTTTTCTCTCCCAGCAATATTGCTCCGTGAAATTCTGCCGATGATCAAAACTGTTTGCCATGGCTTTGTCCTTTCACCTCATTGGCCTCATCTTTGAAGGACAAATGCTTTTCTACACGGGTGCTGCCTCCCTGAGCTTTCCTTTGTCTTGGCTCAATCGATGCAGATTCCTGTGCTGAATACGCCATGGACTAGCACAGGTGGGTTCTTGTCAGTATACCGGGCAAACGCAGCAATTTCGATTGTCAAGACCCACCTGGCTTGATCAAGGTTCTTTATTCCAGTGAAAACGATTTGTATCCAAATTCTAGAGGAGCACCAGTGTGCCTCTGGGAGCTACACGCGGGCCTGCTGAACAGAGGCTCCGGAGTTTTCATTTTCTGACTAAAATTCAACACGGAATTTCATGGATCTAAGGAAACCGTGAATTGTGGACGTACCAGATTCTCACATCTTCATTGTCTAATGGAAGCTGCAGTTTCCCAGTCTGATCCGGCTGCCACTTCATTTCTGGCAATGACCATTCAATTGTGGACGTTCAGCCCTCTTCGGAATTCCCTTATACCGGCATCTTCCCGCGCCACATAAAGACCACTCGGTGGAGGTTTATGTGACTCAGGACAACTCTTTATTTCAGGCGTCTAGAACAAAGGGAATTCACAGAGGTTGATGATCACTTATTAAAGTCCCGTTTCTCTATGATGCCCACTGATGACACTTCTACATCTGAGGGCAAAGAGCTCGTGCAGCATGATATTCTCATTTCAGCCACGCCGCCTGCAGTTCCTGCCTTGCAGAAAAATCTTTCCCAGTGTACTTCTTTAAAATGCTGCAAAATAGTGGGACAGAAGATTTCGGTTTAGCGTTAACTTTAAACGGGCATAGGTACAGGCATGTGGGCATGTTTAGAGACAGTGTTTCACTGGTCTAGGGTAAAGGGTGAAGCGCCTGGGTTCCCGTGCATCACTACTGTATGGCCTCAAGATGATGTGTAGGCACAGCGGCAAATCCATCGGTGGCAATTCTCTCATATTGTCATTGCGATGGGAAGATTCCTTATTCGCTAGGTAATGTTTTACCGTGGAAGACGGGTCACCACAGAGCTGTATCTTTTGTGTTGAGACAAACTTTGCTGAATTTACCTGCCAGCAGTTGCGTGTCCTCCCTTTCTTTTAAGGCCGATGGAGACGCACGAGTGTAAGGAGAACGGTGAATGGTGGCCGTTCATAAGACAGGATCATCAGAAACCGCAGAGTAAATTTTAGGAACGTAGACGTAGGACAGCGGAGAAAACTTCACTCAGGGACTTCAGTGAACTCCCCTTACAATGCTGAGGCCTGACACGCCTAATGCCTGGGGGCAACCCGGCTCCTGCCCTAGGTAGTTTTGTTGAGCGTGCCTCCCTCAGGTGGTGCCTTTTCTCTCCCAGCAATATTGCTCCGTGAAATTCTGCCGATGATCAAAACTGTTTGCCATGGCTTTGTCCTTTCACCTCATTGGCCTCATCTTTGAAGGACAAATGCTTTTCTACACGGGTGCTGCCTCCCTGAGCTTTCCTTTGTCTTGGCTCAATGATATTCTCATTTCAGCCACACCGCCTGCAGTTTCTTCCTTGCAGAAAAATCTTTCCCAGTGTACTTCTTTAAAATGCTGCAAAATAGTGGGACAGAAGATTTCGGTTTAGCGTTAACTTTAAACGGGCATAGGTACAGGCATGTGGGCATGTTTAGAGACAGTGTTTCACTGGTCTAGGGTAAAGGGTGAAGCGCCTGGGTTCCCGTGCTTCACTACTGTATGGCCTCAAGATGATGTGTAGGCACAGCGGCAAATCCATCGGTGGCAATTCTCTCATTGTCATTGCGATGGGAAGATTCCTTATTCGCTAGGAAATGTTTTTCCCGTGGAAGACGGGTCACCACAGAGCTGTCTCTTTTGTGTTGAGACAAACTTTGCTGAATTTACCTGCCAGCAGTTGCGTGTCCTCCCTTTCTTTTAAGGCCGATGGAGACGCACGAGTGTAAGGAGAACGGTGAATGGTGGCCGTTCATAAGCCAGGATCATCAGAAACCGCAGAGTAAATTTTAGGAACGTAGACGTAGGACAGCGGAGAAAACTTCACTCAGGGACTTCAGTGAACTCTCCTTACAATGCTGAGGCCTGACACGCCTATTTCCTGGGGGCAACCCGGCTCCTGCCCTAGGTAGTTTTGTTGAGCGTGCCTCCCTCAGGTGGTGCCTTTTCTCTCCCAGCAATATTGCTCCGTGAAATTCTGCCGATGATCAAAACTGTTTGCCATGGCTTTGTCCTTTCACCTCATTGGCCTCATCTTTGAAGTACAAATGCTTTTCTACACGCGTGCTGCCTCCCTGAGCTTTCCTTTGTCTTGGCTCAATCGATGCAGATTCCTGTGCTGAATACGCCATGGACTAGCACAGGTGGGTTCTTGTCAGTATACCGGGCAAACGCAGCAATTTCGATTGTCAAGACCCACCTGGCTTGATCAAGGTTCTTTATTCCAGTGAAAACGATTTGTATCCAAATTCTAGAGGAGCACCAGTGTGCCTCTGGGAGCTACACGCGGGCCTGCTGAACAGAGGCTCCGGAGTTTTCATTTTCTGACTAAAATTCAACACGGAATTTCATGGATCTAAGGAAACCGTGAATTGTGGACGTACCAGATTCTCACATCTTCATTGTCTAATGGAAGCTGCAGTTTCCCAGTCTGATCCGGCTGCCACTTCATTTCTGGCAATGACCATTCAATTGTGGACGTTCAGCCCTCTTCGGAATTCTCTTATACCGGCATGTTCCCGCGCCACATAAAGACCACTCGGTGGAGGTTTATGTGACTCAGGACAACTCTTTATTTCACGCGTCTAGAACAAAGGGAATTCACAGAGGTTGATGATCACTTATTAAAGTCCCGTTTCTCTATGATGCCCACTGATGACACTTCTACATCTGAGGGCAAAGAGCTCGTGCAGCATGATATTCTCATTTCAGCCACACCGCCTGCAGTTCCTTCCTTGTAGAAAAATCTTTCCCAGTGTACTTCTTTAAAATGCTGCAAAATAGTGGGACAGAAGATTTCGGTTTAGCGTTAACTTTAAACGGGCATAGGTACAGGCATGTGGGCATGTTTAGAGACAGTGTTTCACTGGTCTAGGGAAAAGGGTGAAGCGCCTGGGTTCCCGTGCTTCACTACTGTATGGCCTCAAGATGATGTGTAGGCACAGCGGCAAATCCATTGGTGGCAATTCTCTCATATTGTCATTGCGATGGGAAGATTCCTTATTCGCTAGGAAATGTTTTACCGTGGAAGACGGGTCACCACAGAGCTGTCTCTTTTGTGTTGAGACAAACTTTGCTGAATTTACCTGCCAGCAGTTGCGTGTCCTCCCTTTCTTTTAAGGCCGATGGAGACGCACGAGTGTAAGGAGAACGGTGAATGGTGGCCGTTCATAAGCCAGGATCATCAGAAACCGCAGAGTAAATTTTAGGAACGTAGACGTAGGACAGCGGAGAAAACTTCACTCAGGGACTTCAGTGAACTCTCCTTACAATGCTGAGGCCTGACACGCCTAGTGCCTGGGGGCAACCCGGCTCCTGCCCTAGGTAGTTTTGTTGAGCGTGCCTCCCTCAGGTGGTGCCTTTTCTCTCCCAGCAATATTGCTCCGTGAAATTCTGCCGATGATCAAAACTGTTTGCCATGGCTTTGTCCTTTCACCTCATTGGCCTCATCTTTGAAGGACAAATGCTTTTCTACACGGGTGCTGCCTCCCTGAGCTTTCCTTTGTCTTGGCTCAATCGATGCAGATTCCTGTGCTGAATACGCCATGGACTAGCACAGGTGGGTTCTTGTCAGTATACCGGGCAAACGCAGCAATTTCGATTGTCAAGACCCACCTGGCTTGATCAAGGTTCTTTATTCCAGTGAAAACGATTTGTATCCAAATTCTAGAGGAGCACCAGTGTGCCTCTGGGAACTACACGCGGGCCTGCTGAACAGAGGCTCCGGAGTTTTCATTTTCTGACTAAAATTCAACACGGAATTTCATGGATCTAAGGAAACCGTGAATTGTGGACGTACCAGATTCTCACATCTTCATTGTCTAATGGAAGCTGCAGTTTCCCAGTCTGATCCGGCTGCCACTTCATTTCTGGCAGTGACCATTCAATTGTGGACGTTCAGCCCTCTTCGGAATTCTCTTATACCGGCATGTTCCCGCGCCACATAAAGACCACTCGGTGGAGGTTTATGTGACTCAGGACAACTCTTTATTTCAGGCGTCTAGAACAAAGGGAATTCACAGAGGTTGATGATCACTTATTAAAGTCCCGTTTCTCTATGATGCCCACTGATGACACTTCTACATCTGAGGGCAAAGAGCTCGTGCAGCATGATATTCTCATTTCAGCCACGCCGCCTGCAGTTCCTGCCTTGCAGAAAAATCTTTCCCAGTGTACTTCTTTAAAATGCTGCAAAATAGTGGGACAGAAGATTTCGGTTTAGCGTTAACTTTAAACGGGCATAGGTACAGGCATGTGGGCATGTTTAGAGACAGTGTTTCACTGGTCTAGGGTAAAGGGTGAAGCGCCTGGGTTCCCGTGCTTCACTACTGTATGGCCTCAAGATGATGTGTAGGCACAGCGGCAAATCCATCGGTGGCAATTCTCTCATATTGTCATTGCGATGGGAAGATTCCTTATTCGCTAGGAAATGTTTTACCGTGGAAGACGGGTCACCACAGAGCTGTCTCTTTTGTGTTGAGACAAACTTTGCTGAATTTACCTGCCAGCAGTTGCGTGTCCTCCCTTTCTTTTAAGGCCGATGGAGACGCACGAGTGTAAGGAGAACGGTGAATGGTGGCCGTTCATAAGCCAGGATCATCAGAAACCGCAGAGTAAATTTTAGGAACGTAGACGTAGGACAGCGGAGAAAACTTCACTCAGGGACTTCAGTGAACTCTCCTTACAATGCTGAGGCCTGACACGCCTAGTGCCTGGGGGCAACCCGGCTCCTGCCCTAGGTAGTTTTGTTGAGCGTGCCTCCCTCAGGTGGTGCCTTTTCTCTCCCAGCAATATTGCTCCGTGAAATTCTGCCGATGATCAAAACTGTTTGCCATGGCTTTGTCCTTTCACCTCATTGGCCTCATCTTTGAAGGACAAATGCTTTTCTACACGGGTGCTGCCTCCCTGAGCTTTCCTTTGTCTTGGCTCAATCGATGCAGATTCCTGTGCTGAATACGCCATGGACTAGCACAGGTGGGTTCTTGTCAGTATACCGGGCAAACGCAGCAATTTCGATTGTCAAGACCCACCTGGCTTGATCAAGGTTCTTTATTCCAGTGAAAACGATTTGTATCCAAATTCTAGAGGAGCACCAGTGTGCCTCTGGGAGCTACATGCGGGCCTGCTGAACAGAGGCTCCGGAGTTTTCATTTTCTGACTAAAATTCAACACGGAATTTCATGGATCTAAGGAAACCGTGAATTGTGGACGTACCAGATTCTCACATCTTCATTGTCTAATGGAAGCTGCAGTTTCCCAGTCTGATCCGGCTGCCACTTCATTTCTGGCAATGACCATTCAATTGTGGACGTTCAGCCCTCTTCGGAATTCTCTTATACCGGCATGTTCCCGCGCCACATAAAGACCACTCGGTGGAGGTTTATGTGACTCAGGACAACTCTTTATTTCAGGCATCTAGAACAAAGGGAATTCACAGAGGTTGATGATCACTTATTAAAGTCCCGTTTCTCTATGAGGCCCACTGATGACACTTCTACATCTGAGGGCAAAGAGCTCGTGCAGCATGATATTCTCATTTCAGCCACGCCGCCTGCAGTTCCTGCCTTGCAGAAAAATCTTTCCCAGTGTACTTCTTTAAAATGCTGCAAAATAGTGGGACAGAAGATTTCGGTTTAGCGTTAACTTTAAACGGGCATAGGTACAGGCATGTGGGCATGTTTAGAGACAGTGTTTCACTGGTCTAGGGTAAAGGGTGAAGCGCCTGGGTTCCCGTGCTTCACTACTGTATGGCCTCAAGATGATGTGTAGGCACAGCGGCAAATCCATCGGTGGCAATTCTCTCATATTGTCATTGCGATGGGAAGATTCCTTATTCGGTAGGAAATGTTTTACCGTGGAAGACGGGTCACCACAGAGCTGTCTCTTTTGTGTTGAGACAAACTTTGCTGAATTTACCTGCCAGCAGTTGCGTGTCCTCCCTTTCTTTTAAGGCCGATGGAGACGCACGAGTGTAAGGAGAACGGTGAATGGTGGCCGTTCATAAGCCAGGATCATCAGAAACCGCAGAGTAAATTTTAGGAACGTAGACGTAGGACAGCGGAGAAAACTTCACTCAGGGACTTCAGTGAACTCTCCTTACAATGCTGAGGCCTGACACGCCTAGTGCCTGGGGGCAACCCGGCTCCTGCCCTAGGTAGTTTTGTTGAGCGTGCCTCCCTCAGGTGGTGCCTTTTCTCTCCCAGCAATATTGCTCCGTGAAATTCTGCCGATGATCAAAACTGTTTGCCATGGCTTTGTCCTTTCACCTCATTGGCCTCATCTTTGAAGGACAAATGCTTTTCTACACGGGTGCTGCCTCCCTGAGCTTTCCTTTGTCTTGGCTCAATCGATGCAGATTCCTGTGCTGAATACGCCATGGACTAGCACAGGTGGGTTCTTGTCAGTATACCGGGCAAACGCAGCAATTTCGATTGTCAAGACCCACCTGGCTTGATCAAGGTTCTTTATTCCAGTGAAAACGATTTGTATCCAAATTCTAGAGGAGCACCAGTGTGCCTCTGGGAGCTACACGCGGGCCTGCTGAACAGAGGCTCCGGAGTTTTCATTTTCTGACTAAAATTCAACACGGAATTTCATGGATCTAAGGAAACCGTGAATTGTGGACGTACCAGATTCTCACATCTTCATTGTCTAATGGAAGCTGCAGTTTCCCAGTCTGATCCGGCTGCCACTTCATTTCTGGCAATGACCATTCAATTGTGGACGTTCAGCCCTCTTCGGAATTCTCTTATACCGGCATGTTCCCGCGCCACATAAAGACCACTCGGTGGAGGTTTATGTGACTCAGGACAACTCTTTATTTCAGGCGTCTAGAACAAAGGGAATTCACAGAGGTTGATGATCACTTATTAAAGTCCCGTTTCTCTATGAGGCCCACTGATGACACTTCTACATCTGAGGGCAAAGAGCTCGTGCAGCATGATATTCTCATTTCAGCCACGCCGCCTGCAGTTCCTGCCTTGCAGAAAAATCTTTCCCAGTGTACTTCTTTAAAATGCTGCAAAATAGTGGGACAGAAGATTTCGGTTTAGCGTTAACTTTAAACGGGCATAGGTACAGGCATGTGGGCATGTTTAGAGACAGTGTTTCACTGGTCTAGGGTAAAGGGTGAAGCGCCTGGGTTCCCGTGCTTCACTACTGTATGGCCTCAAGATGATGTGTAGGCACAGCGGCAAATCCATCGGTGGCAATTCTCTCATATTGTCATTGCGATGGGAAGATTCCTTATTCGCTAGGAAATGTTTTACCGTGGAAGACGGGTCACCACAGAGCTGTCTCTTTTGTGTTGAGACAAACTTTGCTGAATTTACCTGCCAGCAGTTGCGTGTCCTCCCTTTCTTTTAAGGCCGATGGAGACGCACGAGTGTAAGGAGAACGGTGAATGGTGGCCGTTCATAAGCCAGGATCATCAGAAACCGCAGAGTAAATTTTAGGAACGTAGACGTAGGACAGCGGAGAAAACTTCACTCAGGGACTTCAGTGAACTCTCCTTACAATGCTGAGGCCTGACACGCCTAGTGCCTGGGGGCAACCCGGCTCCTGCCCTAGGTAGTTTTGTTGAGCGTGCCTCCCTCAGGTGGTGCCTTTTCTCTCCCAGCAATATTGCTCCGTGAAATTCTGCCGATGATCAAAACTGTTTGCCATGGCTTTGTCCTTTCACCTCATTGGCCTCATCTTTGAAGGACAAATGCTTTTCTACACGGGTGCTGCCTCCCTGAGCTTTCCTTTGTCTTGGCTCAATCGATGCAGATTCCTGTGCTGAATACGCCATGGACTAGCACAGGTGGGTTCTTGTCAGTATACCGGGCAAACGCAGCAATTTCGATTGTCAAGACCCACCTGGCTTGATCAAGGTTCTTTATTCCAGTGAAAACGATTTGTATCCAAATTCTAGAGGAGCACCAGTGTGCCTCT
The DNA here is from genome assembly GCF_050624435.1 of Tenrec ecaudatus. Lineage (NCBI taxonomy): Eukaryota > Metazoa > Chordata > Mammalia > Afrosoricida > Tenrecidae > Tenrec > Tenrec ecaudatus. Next base: position 2,425,242 of record NW_027457617.1, read on the forward strand.
GGGAGCTACACGCGGGCCTGCTGAACAGAGGCTCCGGAGTTTTCATTTTCTGACTAAAATTCAACACGGAATTTCATGGATCTAAGGAAACCGTGAATTGTGGACGTACCAGATTCTCACATCTTCATTGTCTAATGGAAGCTGCAGTTTCCCAGTCTGATCCGGCTGCCACTTCATTTCTGGCAATGACCATTCAATTGTGGACGTTCAGCCCTCTTCGGAATTCTCTTATACCGGCATGTTCCCGCGCCACATAAAGACCACTCGGTGGAGGTTTATGTGACTCAGGACAACTCTTTATTTCAGGCGTCTAGAACAAAGGGAATTCACAGAGGTTGATGATCACTTATTAAAGTCCCGTTTCTCTATGATGCCCACTGATGACACTTCTACATCTGAGGGCAAAGAGCTCGTGCAGCATGATATTCTCATTTCAGCCACGCCGCCTGCAGTTCCTGCCTTGCAGAAAAATCTTTCCCAGTGTACTTCTTTAAAATGCTGCAAAATAGTGGGACAGAAGATTTCGGTTTAGCGTTAACTTTAAACGGGCATAGGTACAGGCATGTGGGCATGTTTAGAGACAGTGTTTCACTGGTCTAGGGTAAAGGGTGAAGCGCCTGGGTTCCCGTGCTTCACTACTGTATGGCCTCAAGATGATGTGTAGGCACAGCGGCAAATCCATCGGTGGCAATTCTCTCATATTGTCATTGCGATGGGAAGATTCCTTATTCGCTAGGAAATGTTTTACCGTGGAAGACGGGTCACCACAGAGCTGTCTCTTTTGTGTTGAGACAAACTTTGCTGAATTTACCTGCCAGCAGTTGCGTGTCCTCCCTTTCTTTTAAGGCCGATGGAGACGCACGAGTGTAAGGAGAACGGTGAATGGTGGCCGTTCATAAGCCAGGATCATCAGAAACCGCAGAGTAAATTTTAGGAACGTAGACGTAGGACAGCGGAGAAAACTTCACTCAGGGACTTCAGTGAACTCTCCTTACAATGCTGAGGCCTGACACGCCTAGTGCCTGGGGGCAACCCGGCTCCTGCCCTAGGTAGTTTTGTTGAGCGTGCCTCCCTCAGGTGGTGCCTTTTCTCTCCCAGCAATATTGCTCCGTGAAATTCTGCCGATGATCAAAACTGTTTGCCATGGCTTTGTCCTTTCACCTCATTGGCCTCATCTTTGAAGGACAAATGCTTTTCTACACGGGTGCTGCCTCCCTGAGCTTTCCTTTGTCTTGGCTCAATCGATGCAGATTCCTGTGCTGAATACGCCATGGACTAGCACAGGTGGGTTCTTGTCAGTATACCGGGCAAACGCAGCAATTTCGATTGTCAAGACCCACCTGGCTTGATCAAGGTTCTTTATTCCAGTGAAAACGATTTGTATCCAAATTCTAGAGGAGCACCAGTGTGCCTCTGGGAGCTACACGCGGGCCTGCTGAACAGAGGCTCCGGAGTTTTCATTTTCTGACTAAAATTCAACACGGAATTTCATGGATCTAAGGAAACCGTGAATTGTGGACGTACCAGATTCTCACATCTTCATTGTCTAATGGAAGCTGCAGTTTCCCAGTCTGATCCGGCTGCCACTTCATTTCTGGCAATGACCATTCAATTGTGGACGTTCAGCCCTCTTCGGAATTCTCTTATACCGGCATGTTCCCGCGCCACATAAAGACCACTCGGTGGAGGTTTATGTGACTCAGGACAACTCTTTATTTCAGGCGTCTAGAACAAAGGGAATTCACAGAGGTTGATGATCACTTATTAAAGTCCCGTTTCTCTATGATGCCCACTGATGACACTTCTACATCTGAGGGCAAAGAGCTCGTGCAGCATGATATTCTCATTTCAGCCACGCCGCCTGCAGTTCCTGCCTTGCAGAAAAATCTTTCCCAGTGTACTTCTTTAAAATGCTGCAAAATAGTGGGACAGAAGATTTCGGTTTAGCGTTAACTTTAAACGGGCATAGGTACAGGCATGTGGGCATGTTTAGAGACAGTGTTTCACTGGTCTAGGGTAAAGGGTGAAGCGCCTGGGTTCCCGTGCTTCACTACTGTATGGCCTCAAGATGATGTGTAGGCACAGCGGCAAATCCATCGGTGGCAATTCTCTCATATTGTCATTGCGATGGGAAGATTCCTTATTCGCTAGGAAATGTTTTACCGTGGAAGACGGGTCACCACAGAGCTGTCTCTTTTGTGTTGAGACAAACTTTGCTGAATTTACCTGCCAGCAGTTGCGTGTCCTCCCTTTCTTTTAAGGCCGATGGAGACGCACGAGTGTAAGGAGAACGGTGAATGGTGGCCGTTCATAAGCCAGGATCATCAGAAACCGCAGAGTAAATTTTAGGAACGTAGACGTAGGACAGCGGAGAAAACTTCACTCAGGGACTTCAGTGAACTCTCCTTACAATGCTGAGGCCTGACACGCCTAGTGCCTGGGGGCAACCCGGCTCCTGCCCTAGGTAGTTTTGTTGAGCGTGCCTCCCTCAGGTGGTGCCTTTTCTCTCCCAGCAATATTGCTCCGTGAAATTCTGCCGATGATCAAAACTGTTTGCCATGGCTTTGTCCTTTCACCTCATTGGCCTCATCTTTGAAGGACAAATGCTTTTCTACACGGGTGCTGCCTCCCTGAGCTTTCCTTTGTCTTGGCTCAATCGATGCAGATTCCTGTGCTGAATACGCCATGGACTAGCACAGGTGGGTTCTTGTCAGTATACCGGGCAAACGCAGCAATTTCGATTGTCAAGACCCACCTGGCTTGATCAAGGTTCTTTATTCCAGTGAAAACGATTTGTATCCAAATTCTAGAGGAGCACCAGTGTGCCTCTGGGAGCTACACGCGGGCCTGCTGAACAGAGGCTCCGGAGTTTTCATTTTCTGACTAAAATTCAACACGGAATTTCATGGATCTAAGGAAACCGTGAATTGTGGACGTACCAGATTCTCACATCTTCATTGTCTAATGGAAGCTGCAGTTTCCCAGTCTGATCCGGCTGCCACTTCATTTCTGGCAATGACCATTCAATTGTGGACGTTCAGCCCTCTTCGGAATTCTCTTATACCGGCATGTTCCCGCGCCACATAAAGACCACTCGGTGGAGGTTTATGTGACTCAGGACAACTCTTTATTTCAGGCGTCTAGAACAAAGGGAATTCACAGAGGTTGATGATCACTTATTAAAGTCCCGTTTCTCTATGAGGCCCACTGATGACACTTCTACATCTGAGGGCAAAGAGCTCGTGCAGCATGATATTCTCATTTCAGCCACGCCGCCTGCAGTTCCTGCCTTGCAGAAAAATCTTTCCCAGTGTACTTCTTTAAAATGCTGCAAAATAGTGGGACAGAAGATTTCGGTTTAGCGTTAACTTTAAACGGGCATAGGTACAGGCATGTGGGCATGTTTAGAGACAGTGTTTCACTGGTCTAGGGTAAAGGGTGAAGCGCCTGGGTTCCCGTGCTTCACTACTGTATGGCCTCAAGATGATGTGTAGGCACAGCGGCAAATCCATCGGTGGCAATTCTCTCATATTGTCATTGCGATGGGAAGATTCCTTATTCGGTAGGAAATGTTTTACCGTGGAAGACGGGTCACCACAGAGCTGTCTCTTTTGTGTTGAGACAAACTTTGCTGAATTTACCTGCCAGCAGTTGCGTGTCCTCCCTTTCTTTTAAGGCCGATGGAGACGCACGAGTGTAAGGAGAACGGTGAATGGTGGCCGTTCATAAGCCAGGATCATCAGAAACCGCAGAGTAAATTTTAGGAACGTAGACGTAGGACAGCGGAGAAAACTTCACTCAGGGACTTCAGTGAACTCTCCTTACAATGCTGAGGCCTGACACGCCTAGTGCCTGGGGGCAACCCGGCTCCTGCCCTAGGTAGTTTTGTTGAGCGTGCCTCCCTCAGGTGGTGCCTTTTCTCTCCCAGCAATATTGCTCCGTGAAATTCTGCCGATGATCAAAACTGTTTGCCATGGCTTTGTCCTTTCACCTCATTGGCCTCATCTTTGAAGGACAAATGCTTTTCTACACGGGTGCTGCCTCCCTGAGCTTTCCTTTGTCTTGGCTCAATCGATGCAGATTCCTGTGCTGAATACGCCATGGACTAGCACAGGTGGGTTCTTGTCAGTATACCGGGCAAACGCAGCAATTTCGATTGTCAAGACCCACCTGGCTTGATCAAGGTTCTTTATTCCAGTGAAAACGATTTGTATCCAAATTCTAGAGGAGCACCAGTGTGCCTCTGGGAGCTACTCGCGGGCCTGCTGAACAGAGGCTCCGGAGTTTTCATTTTCTGACTAAAATTCAACACGGAATTTCATGGATCTAAGGAAACCGTGAATTGTGGACGTACCAGATTCTCACATCTTCATTGTCTAATGGAAGCTGCAGTTTCCCAGTCTGATCCGGCTGCCACTTCATTTCTGGCAATGACCATTCAATTGTGGACGTTCAGCCCTCTTCGGAATTCTCTTATACCGGCATGTTCCCACGCCACATAAAGACCACTCGGTGGAGGTTTATGTGACTCAGGACAACTCTTTATTTCAGGCGTCTAGAACAAAGGGAATTCACAGAGGTTGATGATCACTTATTAAAGTCCCGTTTCTCTATGATGCCCACTGATGACACTTCTACATCTGAGGGCAAAGAGCTCGTGCAGCATGATATTCTCATTTCAGCCACGCCGCCTGCAGTTCCTGCCTTGCAGAAAAATCTTTCCCAGTGTACTTCTTTAAAATGCTGCAAAATAGTGGGACAGAAGATTTCGGTTTAGCGTTAACTTTAAACGGGCATAGGTACAGGCATGTGGGCATGTTTAGAGACAGTGTTTCACTGGTCTAGGGTAAAGGGTGAAGCGCCTGGGTTCCCGTGCTTCACTACTGTATGGCCTCAAGATGATGTGTAGGCACAGCGGCAAATCCATCGGTGGCAATTCTCTCATATTGTCATTGCGATGGGAAGATTCCTTATTCGGTAGGAAATGTTTTACCGTGGAAGACGGGTCACCACAGAGCTGTCTCTTTTGTGTTGAGACAAACTTTGCTGAATTTACCTGCCAGCAGTTGCGTGTCCTCCCTTTCTTTTAAGGCCGATGGAGACGCACGAGTGTAAGGAGAACGGTGAATGGTGGCCGTTCATAAGCCAGGATCATCAGAAACCGCAGAGTAAATTTTAGGAACGTAGACGTAGGACAGCGGAGAAAACTTCACTCAGGGACTTCAGTGAACTCTCCTTACAATGCTGAGGCCTGACACGCCTAGTGCCTGGGGGCAACCCGGCTCCTGCCCTAGGTAGTTTTGTTGAGCGTGCCTCCCTCAGGTGGTGCCTTTTCTCTCCCAGCAATATTGCTCCGTGAAATTCTGCCGATGATCAAAACTGTTTGCCATGGCTTTGTCCTTTCACCTCATTGGCCTCATCTTTGAAGGACAAATGCTTTTCTACACGGGTGCTGCCTCCCTGAGCTTTCCTTTGTCTTGGCTCAATCGATGCAGATTCCTGTGCTGAATACGCCATGGACTAGCACAGGTGGGTTCTTGTCAGTATACCGGGCAAACGCAGCAATTTCGATTGTCAAGACCCACCTGGCTTGATCAAGGTTCTTTATTCCAGTGAAAACGATTTGTATCCAAATTCTAGAGGAGCACCAGTGTGCCTCTGGGAGCTACACGCGGGCCTGCTGAACAGAGGCTCCGGAGTTTTCATTTTCTGACTAAAATTCAACACGGAATTTCATGGATCTAAGGAAACCGTGAATTGTGGACGTACCAGATTCTCACATCTTCATTGTCTAATGGAAGCTGCAGTTTCCCAGTCTGATCCGGCTGCCACTTCATTTCTGGCAATGACCATTCAATTGTGGACGTTCAGCCCTCTTCGGAATTCTCTTATACCGGCATGTTCCCGCGCCACATAAAGACCACTCGGTGGAGGTTTATGTGACTCAGGACAACTCTTTATTTCAGGCGTCTAGAACAAAGGGAATTCACAGAGGTTGATGATCACTTATTAAAGTCCCGTTTCTCTATGAGGCCCACTGATGACACTTCTACATCTGAGGGCAAAGAGCTCGTGCAGCATGATATTCTCATTTCAGCCACGCCGCCTGCAGTTCCTGCCTTGCAGAAAAATCTTTCCCAGTGTACTTCTTTAAAATGCTGCAAAATAGTGGGACAGAAGATTTCGGTTTAGCGTTAACTTTAAACGGGCATAGGTACAGGCATGTGGGCATGTTTAGAGACAGTGTTTCACTGGTCTAGGGTAAAGGGTGAAGCGCCTGGGTTCCCGTGCTTCACTACTGTATGGCCTCAAGATGATGTGTAGGCACAGCGGCAAATCCATCGGTGGCAATTCTCTCATATTGTCATTGCGATGGGAAGATTCCTTATTCGCTAGGAAATGTTTTACCGTGGAAGACGGGTCACCACAGAGCTGTCTCTTTTGTGTTGAGACAAACTTTGCTGAATTTACCTGCCAGCAGTTGCGTGTCCTCCCTTTCTTTTAAGGCCGATGGAGACGCACGAGTGTAAGGAGAACGGTGAATGGTGGCCGTTCATAAGACAGGATCATCAGAAACCGCAGAGTAAATTTTAGGAACGTAGACGTAGGACAGCGGAGAAAACTTCACTCAGGGACTTCAGTGAACTCCCCTTACAATGCTGAGGCCTGACACGCCTAGTGCCTGGGGGCAACCCGGCTCCTGCCCTAGGTAGTTTTGTTGAGCGTGCCTCCCTCAGGTGGTGCCTTTTCTCTCCCAGCAATATTGCTCCGTGAAATTCTGCCGATGATCAAAACTGTTTGCCATGGCTTTGTCCTTTCACCTCATTGGCCTCATCTTTGAAGGACAAATGCTTTTCTACACGGGTGCTGCCTCCCTGAGCTTTCCTTTGTCTTGGCTCAATCGATGCAGATTCCTGTGCTGAATACGCCATGGACTAGCACAGGTGGGTTCTTGTCAGTATACCGGGCAAACGCAGCAATTTCGATTGTCAAGACCCACCTGGCTTGATCAAGGTTCTTTATTCCAGTGAAAACGATTTGTATCCAAATTCTAGAGGAGCACCAGTGTGCCTCTGGGAGCTACACGCGGGCCTGCTGAACAGAGGCTCCGGAGTTTTCATTTTCTGACTAAAATTCAACACGGAATTTCATGGATCTAAGGAAACCGTGAATTGTGGACGTACCAGATTCTCACATCTTCATTGTCTAATGGAAGCTGAAGTTTCCCAGTCTGATCCGGCTGCCACTTCATTTCTGGCAATGACCATTCAATTGTGGACGTTCAGCCCTCTTCGGAATTCCCTTATACCGGCATCTTCCCGCGCCACATAAAGACCACTCGGTGGAGGTTTATGTGACTCAGGACAACTCTTTATTTCAGGCGTCTAGAACAAAGGGAATTCACAGAGGTTGATGATCACTTATTAAAGTCACGTTTCTCTATGATGCCCACTGATGACACTTCTACATCTGAGGGCAAAGAGCTCGTGCAGCATGATATTCTCATTTCAGCCACGCCGCCTGCAGTTCCTGCCTTGCAGAAAAATCTTTCCCAGTGTACTTCTTTAAAATGCTGCAAAATAGTGGGACAGAAGATTTCGGTTTAGCGTTAACTTTAAACGGGCATAGGTACAGGCATGTGGGCATGTTTAGAGACAGTGTTTCACTGGTCTAGGGTAAAGGGTGAAGCGCCTGGGTTCCCGTGCATCACTACTGTATGGCCTCAAGATGATGTGTAGGCACAGCGGCAAATCCATCGGTGGCAATTCTCTCATATTGTCATTGCGATGGGAAGATTCCTTATTCGGTAGGAAATGTTTTACCGTGGAAGACGGGTCACCACAGAGCTGTCTCTTTTGTGTTGAGACAAACTTTGCTGAATTTACCTGCCAGCAGTTGCGTGTCCTCCCTTTCTTTTAAGGCCGATGGAGACGCACGAGTGTAAGGAGAACAGTGAATGGTGGCCGTTCATAAGACAGGATCATCAGAAACCGCAGAGTAAATTTTAGGAACGTAGACGTAGGACAGCGGAGAAATATTCACTCAGGGACTTCAGTGAACTCCCCTTACAATGCTGAGGCCTGACACGCCTAGTGCCTGGGGGCAACCCGGCTCCTGCCCTAGGTAGTTTTGTTGAGCGTGCCTCCCTCAGGTGGTGCCTTTTCTCTCCCAGCAATATTGCTCCGTGAAATTCTGCCGATGATCAAAACTGTTTGCCATGGCTTTGTCCTTTCACCTCATTGGCCTCATCTTTGAAGGACAAATGCTTTTCTACACGGGTGCTGCCTCCCTGAGCTTTCCTTGGTCTTGGCTCAATCGATGCAGATTCCTGTGCTGAATACGCCATGGACTAGCACAGGTGGGTTCTTGTCAGTATACCGGGCAAACGCAGCAATTTCGATTGTCAAGACCCACTTGGCTTGATCAAGGTTCTTTATTCCAGTGAAAACGATTTGTATCCAAATTCTAGAGGAGCACCAGTGTGCCTCTGGGAGCTACACGCGGGCCTGCTGAACAGAGGCTCCGGAGTTTTCATTTTCTGACTAAAATTCAACACGGAATTTCATGGATCTAAGGAAACCGTGAATTGTGGACATACCAGATTCTCACATCTTCATTGTCTAATGGAAGCTGAAGTTTCCCAGTCTGATCCGGCTGCCACTTCATTTCTGGCAATGACCATTCAATTGTGGACGTTCAGCCCTCTTCGGAATTCTCTTATACCGGCATCTTCCCGCGCCACATAAAGACCACTCGGTGGAGGTTTATGTGACTCAGGACAACTCTTTATTTCAGGCGTCTAGAACAAAGGGAATTCACAGAGGTTGATGATCACTTATTAAAGTCCCGTTTCTCTATGATGCCCACTGATGACACTTCTACATCTGAGGGCAAAGAGCTCGTGCAGCATGATATTCTCATTTCAGCCACGCCGCCTGCAGTTCCTGCCTTGCAGAAAAATCTTTCCCAGTGTACTTCTTTAAAATGCTGCAAAATAGTGGGACAGAAGATTTCGGTTTAGCGTTAACTTTAAACGGGCATAGGTACAGGCATGTGGGCATGTTTAGAGACAGTGTTTCACTGGTCTAGGGTAAAGGGTGAAGCGCCTGGGTTCCCGTGCATCACTACTGTATGGCCTCAAGATGATGTGTAGGCACAGCGGCAAATCCATCGGTGGCAATTCTCTCATATTGTCATTGCGATGGGAAGATTCCTTATTCGCTAGGAAATGTTTTACCGTGGAAGACGGGTCACCACAGAGCTGTCTCTTTTGTGTTGAGACAAACTTTGCTGAATTTACCTGCCAGCAGTTGCGTGTCCTCCCTTTCTTTTAAGGCCGATGGAGACGCACGAGTGTAAGGAGAACGGTGAATGGTGGCCGTTCATAAGACAGGATCATCAGAAACCGCAGAGTAAATTTTAGGAACGTAGACGTAGGACAGCGGAGAAAACTTCACTCAGGGACTTCAGTGAACTCCCCTTACAATGCTGAGGCCTGACACGCCTAGTGCCTGGGGGCAACCCGGCTCCTGCCCTAGGTAGTTTTGTTGAGCGTGCCTCCCTCAGGTGGTGCCTTTTCTCTCCCAGCAATATTGCTCCGTGAAATTCTGCCGATGATCAAAACTGTTTGCCATGGCTTTGTCCTTTCACCTCATTGGCCTCATCTTTGAAGGACAAATGCTTTTCTACACGGGTGCTGCCTCCCTGAGCTTTCCTTTGTCTTGGCTCAATGATATTCTCATTTCAGCCACACCGCCTGCAGTTTCTTCCTTGCAGAAAAATCTTTCCCAGTGTACTTCTTTAAAATGCTGCAAAATAGTGGGACAGAAGATTTCGGTTTAGCGTTAACTTTAAACGGGCATAGGTACAGGCATGTGGGCATGTTTAGAGACAGTGTTTCACTGGTCTAGGGTAAAGGGTGAAGCGCCTGGGTTCCCGTGCTTCACTACTGTATGGCCTCAAGATGATGTGTAGGCACAGCGGCAAATCCATCGGTGGCAATTCTCTCATTGTCATTGCGATGGGAAGATTCCTTATTCGCTAGGAAATGTTTTTACCGTGGAAGACGGGTCACCACAGAGCTGTCTCTTTTGTGTTGAGACAAACTTTGCTGAATTTACCTGCCAGCAGTTGCGTGTCCTCCCTTTCTTTTAAGGCCGATGGAGACGCACGAGTGTAAGGAGAACGGTGAATGGTGGCCGTTCATAAGCCAGGATCATCAGAAACCGCAGAGTAAATTTTAGGAACGTAGACGTAGGACAGCGGAGAAAACTTCACTCAGGGACTTCAGTGAACTCTCCTTACAATGCTGAGGCCTGACACGCCTATTTCCTGGGGGCAACCCGGCTCCTGCCCTAGGTAGTTTTGTTGAGCGTGCCTCCCTCAGGTGGTGCCTTTTCTCTCCCAGCAATATTGCTCCGTGAAATTCTGCCGATGATCAAAACTGTTTGCCATGGCTTTGTCCTTTCACCTCATTGGCCTCATCTTTGAAGTACAAATGCTTTTCTACACGGGTGCTGCCTCCCTGAGCTTTCCTTTGTCTTGGCTCAATCGATGCAGATTCCTGTGCTGAATACGCCATGGACTAGCACAGGTGGGTTCTTGTCAGTATACCGGGCAAACGGAGCAATTTCGATTGTCAAGACCCACCTGGCTTGATCAAGGTTCTTTATTCCAGTGAAAACGATTTTTATCCAAATTCTAGAGGAGCACCAGTGTGCCTCTGGGAGCTACACGCGGGCCTGCTGAACAGAGGCTCCGGAGTTTTCATTTTCTGACTAAAATTCAACACGGAATTTCATGGATCTAAGGAAACCGTGAATTGTGGACGTACCAGATTCTCACATCTTCATTGTCTAATGGAAGCTGCAGTTTCCCAGTCTGATCCGGCTGCCACTTCATTTCTGGCAATGACCATTCAATTGTGGACGTTCAGCCCTCTTCGGAATTCTCTTATACCGGCATGTTCCCGCGCCACATAAAGACCACTCGGTGGAGGTTTATGTGACTCAGGACAACTCTTTATTTCACGCGTCTAGAACAAAGGGAATTCACAGAGGTTGATGATCACTTATTAAAGTCCCGTTTCTCTATGATGCCCACTGATGACACTTCTACATCTGAGGGCAAAGAGCTCGTGCAGCATGATATTCTCATTTCAGCCACACCGCCTGCAGTTCCTTCCTTGTAGAAAAATCTTTCCCAGTGTACTTCTTTAAAATGCTGCAAAATAGTGGGACAGAAGATTTCGGTTTAGCGTTAACTTTAAACGGGCATAGGTACAGGCATGTGGGCATGTTTAGAGACAGTGTTTCACTGGTCTAGGGTAAAGGGTGAAGCGCCTGGGTTCCCGTGCTTCACTACTGTATGGCCTCAAGATGATGTGTAGGCACAGCGGCAAATCCATTGGTGGCAATTCTCTCATATTGTCATTGCGATGGGAAGATTTCTTATTCGCTAGGAAATGTTTTACCGTGGAAGACGGGTCACCACAGAGCTGTCTCTTTTGTGTTGAGACAAACTTTGCTGAATTTACCTGCCAGCAGTTGCGTGTCCTCCCTTTCTTTTAAGGCCGATGGAGACGCACGAGTGTAAGGAGAACGGTGAATGGTGGCCGTTCATAAGCCAGGATCATCAGAAACCGCAGAGTAAATTTTAGGAACGTAGACGTAGGACAGCGGAGAAAACTTCACTCAGGGACTTCAGTGAACTCTCCTTACAATGCTGAGGCCTGACACGCCTATTTCCTGGGGGCAACCCGGCTCCTGCCCTAGGTAGTTTTGTTGAGCGTGCCTCCCTCAGGTGGTGCCTTTTCTATCCCAGCAATATTGCTCCGTGAAATTCTGCCGATGATCAAAACTGTTTGCCATGGCTTTGTCCTTTCACCTCATTGGCCTCATCTTTGAAGGACAACTGCTTTTCTACACGGGTGCTGCCTCCCTGAGCTTTCCTTTGTCTTGGCTCAATCGATGCAGATTCCTGTGCTGAATACGCCATGGACTAGCACAGGTGGGTTCTTGTCAGTATACCGGGCAAACGCAGCAATTTCGATTGTCAAGACCCACCTGGCTTGATCAAGGTTCTTTATTCCAGTGAAAACGATTTGTATCCAAATTCTAGAGGAGCACCAGTGTGCCTCTGGGAGCTACACGCGGGCCTGCTGAACAGAGGCTCCGGAGTTTTCATTTTCTGACTAAAATTCAACACGGAATTTCATGGATCTAAGGAAACCGTGAATTGTGGACGTACCAGATTCTCACATCTTCATTGTCTAATGGAAGCTGCAGTTTCCCAGTCTGATCCGGCTGCCACTTCATTTCTGGCAATGACCATTCAATTGTGGACGTTCAGCCCTCTTCGGAATTCTCTTATACCGGCATGTTCCCGCGCCACATAAAGACCACTCGGTGGAGGTTTATGTGACTCAGGACAACTCTTTATTTCAGGCGTCTAGAACAAAGGGAATTCACAGAGGTTGATGATCACTTATTAAAGTCCCGTTTCTCTATGAGGCCCACTGATGACACTTCTACATCTGAGGGCAAAGAGCTCGTGCAGCATGATATTCTCATTTCAGCCACGCCGCCTGCAGTTCCTGCCTTGCAGAAAAATCTTTCCCAGTGTACTTCTTTAAAATGCTGCAAAATAGTGGGACAGAAGATTTCGGTTTAGCGTTAACTTTAAACGGGCATAGGTACAGGCATGTGGGCATGTTTAGAGACAGTGTTTCACTGGTCTAGGGTAAAGGGTGAAGCGCCTGGGTTCCCGTGCTTCACTACTGTATGGCCTCAAGATGATGTGTAGGCACAGCGGCAAATCCATCGGTGGCAATTCTCTCATATTGTCATTGCGATGGGAAGATTCCTTATTCGCTAGGAAATGTTTTACCGTGGAAGACGGGTCACCACAGAGCTGTCTCTTTTGTGTTGAGACAAACTTTGCTGAATTTACCTGCCAGCAGTTGCGTGTCCTCCCTTTCTTTTAAGGCCGATGGAGACGCACGAGTGTAAGGAGAACGGTGAATGGTGGCCGTTCATAAGCCAGGATCATCAGAAACCGCAGAGTAAATTTTAGGAACGTAGACGTAGGACAGCGGAGAAAACTTCACTCAGGGACTTCAGTGAACTCTCCTTACAATGCTGAGGCCTGACACGCCTAGTGCCTGGGGGCAACCCGGCTCCTGCCCTAGGTAGTTTTGTTGAGCGTGCCTCCCTCAGGTGGTGCCTTTTCTCTCCCAGCAATATTGCTCCGTGAAATTCTGCCGATGATCAAAACTGTTTGCCATGGCTTTGTCCTTTCACCTCATTGGCCTCATCTTTGAAGGACAAATGCTTTTCTACACGGGTGCTGCCTCCCTGAGCTTTCCTTTGTCTTGGCTCAATCGATGCAGATTCCTGTGCTGAATACGCCATGGACTAGCACAGGTGGGTTCTTGTCAGTATACCGGGCAAACGCAGCAATTTCGATTGTCAAGACCCACCTGGCTTGATCAAGGTTCTTTATTCCAGTGAAAACGATTTGTATCCAAATTCTAGAGGAGCACCAGTGTGCCTCTGGGAGCTACACGCGGGCCTGCTGAACAGAGGCTCCGGAGTTTTCATTTTCTGACTAAAATTCAACACGGAATTTCATGGATCTAAGGAAACCGTGAATTGTGGACGTACCAGATTCTCACATCTTCATTGTCTAATGGAAGCTGCAGTTTCCCAGTCTGATCCGGCTGCCACTTCATTTCTGGCAATGACCATTCAATTGTGGACGTTCAGCCCTCTTCGGAATTCTCTTATACCGGCATGTTCCCGCGCCACATAAAGACCACTCGGTGGAGGTTTATGTGACTCAGGACAACTCTTTATTTCAGGCATCTAGAACAAAGGGAATTCACAGAGGTTGATGATCACTTATTAAAGTCCCGTTTCTCTATGAGGCCCACTGATGACACTTCTACATCTGAGGGCAAAGAGCTCGTGCAGCATGATATTCTCATTTCAGCCACGCCGCCTGCAGTTCCTGCCTTGCAGAAAAATCTTTCCCAGTGTACTTCTTTAAAATGCTGCAAAATAGTGGGACAGAAGATTTCGGTTTAGCGTTAACTTTAAACGGGCATAGGTACAGGCATGTGGGCATGTTTAGAGACAGTGTTTCACTGGTCTAGGGTAAAGGGTGAAGCGCCTGGGTTCCCGTGCTTCACTACTGTATGGCCTCAAGATGATGTGTAGGCACAGCGGCAAATCCATCGGTGGCAATTCTCTCATATTGTCATTGCGATGGGAAGATTCCTTATTCGCTAGGAAATGTTTTACCGTGGAAGACGGGTCACCACAGAGCTGTCTCTTTTGTGTTGAGACAAACTTTGCTGAATTTACCTGCCAGCAGTTGCGTGTCCTCCCTTTCTTTTAAGGCCGATGGAGACGCACGAGTGTAAGGAGAACGGTGAATGGTGGCCGTTCATAAGCCAGGATCATCAGAAACCGCAGAGTAAATTTTAGGAACGTAGACGTAGGACAGCGGAGAAAACTTCACTCAGGGACTTCAGTGAACTCTCCTTACAATGCTGAGGCCTGACACGCCTAGTGCCTGGGGGCAACCCGGCTCCTGCCCTAGGTAGTTTTGTTGAGCGTGCCTCCCTCAGGTGGTGCCTTTTCTCTCCCAGCAATATTGCTCCGTGAAATTCTGCCGATGATCAAAACTGTTTGCCATGGCTTTGTCCTTTCACCTCATTGGCCTCATCTTTGAAGGACAAATGCTTTTCTACACGGGTGCTGCCTCCCTGAGCTTTCCTTTGTCTTGGCTCAATCGATGCAGATTCCTGTGCTGAATACGCCATGGACTAGCACAGGTGGGTTCTTGTCAGTATACCGGGCAAACGCAGCAATTTCGATTGTCAAGACCCACCTGGCTTGATCAAGGTTCTTTATTCCAGTGAAAACGATTTGTATCCAAATTCTAGAGGAGCACCAGTGTGCCTCTGGGAGCTACACGCGGGCCTGCTGAACAGAGGCTCCGGAGTTTTCATTTTCTGACTAAAATTCAACACGGAATTTCATGGATCTAAGGAAACCGTGAATTGTGGACGTACCAGATTCTCACATCTTCATTGTCTAATGGAAGCTGCAGTTTCCCAGTCTGATCCGGCTGCCACTTCATTTCTGGCAATGACCATTCAATTGTGGACGTTCAGCCCTCTTCGGAATTCTCTTATACCGGCATGTTCCCGCGCCACATAAAGACCACTCGGTGGAGGTTTATGTGACTCAGGACAACTCTTTATTTCAGGCGTCTAGAACAAAGGGAATTCACAGAGGTTGATGATCACTTATTAAAGTCCCGTTTCTCTATGATGCCCACTGATGACACTTCTACATCTGAGGGCAAAGAGCTCGTGCAGCATGATATTCTCATTTCAGCCACGCCGCCTGCAGTTCCTGCCTTGCAGAAAAATCTTTCCCAGTGTACTTCTTTAAAATGCTGCAAAATAGTGGGACAGAAGATTTCGGTTTAGCGTTAACTTTAAACGGGCATAGGTACAGGCATGTGGGCATGTTTAGAGACAGTGTTTCACTGGTCTAGGGTAAAGGGTGAAGCGCCTGGGTTCCCGTGCTTCACTACTGTATGGCCTCAAGATGATGTGTAGGCACAGCGGCAAATCCATCGGTGGCAATTCTCTCATATTGTCATTGCGATGGGAAGATTCCTTATTCGCTAGGAAATGTTTTACCGTGGAAGACGGGTCACCACAGAGCTGTCTCTTTTGTGTTGAGACAAACTTTGCTGAATTTACCTGCCAGCAGTTGCGTGTCCTCCCTTTCTTTTAAGGCCGATGGAGACGCACGAGTGTAAGGAGAACGGTGAATGGTGGCCGTTCATAAGCCAGGATCATCAGAAACCGCAGAGTAAATTTTAGGAACGTAGACGTAGGACAGCGGAGAAAACTTCACTCAGGGACTTCAGTGAACTCTCCTTACAATGCTGAGGCCTGACACGCCTAGTGCCTGGGGGCAACCCGGCTCCTGCCCTAGGTAGTTTTGTTGAGCGTGCCTCCCTCAGGTGGTGCCTTTTCTCTCCCAGCAATATTGCTCCGTGAAATTCTGCCGATGATCAAAACTGTTTGCCATGGCTTTGTCCTTTCACCTCATTGGCCTCATCTTTGAAGGACAAATGCTTTTCTACACGGGTGCTGCCTCCCTGAGCTTTCCTTTGTCTTGGCTCAATCGATGCAGATTCCTGTGCTGAATACGCCATGGACTAGCACAGGTGGGTTCTTGTCAGTATACCGGGCAAACGCAGCAATTTCGATTGTCAAGACCCACCTGGCTTGATCAAGGTTCTTTATTCCAGTGAAAACGATTTGTATCCAAATTCTAGAGGAGCACCAGTGTGCCTCTGGGAGCTACACGCGGGCCTGCTGAACAGAGGCTCCGGAGTTTTCATTTTCTGACTAAAATTCAACACGGAATTTCATGGATCTAAGGAAACCGTGAATTGTGGACGTACCAGATTCTCACATCTTCATTGTCTAATGGAAGCTGCAGTTTCCCAGTCTGATCCGGCTGCCACTTCATTTCTGGCAATGACCATTCAATTGTGGACGTTCAGCCCTCTTCGGAATTCTCTTATACCGGCATGTTCCCGCGCCACATAAAGACCACTCGGTGGAGGTTTATGTGACTCAGGACAACTCTTTATTTCAGGCATCTAGAACAAAGGGAATTCACAGAGGTTGATGATCACTTATTAAAGTCCCGTTTCTCTATGAGGCCCACTGATGACACTTCTACATCTGAGGGCAAAGAGCTCGTGCAGCATGATATTCTCATTTCAGCCACGCCGCCTGCAGTTCCTGCCTTGCAGAAAAATCTTTCCCAGTGTACTTCTTTAAAATGCTGCAAAATAGTGGGACAGAAGATTTCGGTTTAGCGTTAACTTTAAACGGGCATAGGTACAGGCATGTGGGCATGTTTAGAGACAGTGTTTCACTGGTCTAGGGTAAAGGGTGAAGCGCCTGGGTTCCCGTGCTTCACTACTGTATGGCCTCAAGATGATGTGTAGGCACAGCGGCAAATCCATCGGTGGCAATTCTCTCATATTGTCATTGCGATGGGAAGATTCCTTATTCGCTAGGAAATGTTTTACCGTGGAAGACGGGTCACCACAGAGCTGTCTCTTTTGTGTTGAGACAAACTTTGCTGAATTTACCTGCCAGCAGTTGCGTGTCCTCCCTTTCTTTTAAGGCCGATGGAGACGCACGAGTGTAAGGAGAACGGTGAATGGTGGCCGTTCATAAGCCAGGATCATCAGAAACCGCAGAGTAAATTTTAGGAACGTAGACGTAGGACAGCGGAGAAAACTTCACTCAGGGACTTCAGTGAACTCTCCTTACAATGCTGAGGCCTGACACGCCTAGTGCCTGGGGGCAACCCGGCTCCTGCCCTAGGTAGTTTTGTTGAGCGTGCCTCCCTCAGGTGGTGCCTTTTCTCTCCCAGCAATATTGCTCCGTGAAATTCTGCCGATGATCAAAACTGTTTGCCATGGCTTTGTCCTTTCACCTCATTGGCCTCATCTTTGAAGGACAAATGCTTTTCTACACGGGTGCTGCCTCCCTGAGCTTTCCTTTGTCTTGGCTCAATCGATGCAGATTCCTGTGCTGAATACGCCATGGACTAGCACAGGTGGGTTCTTGTCAGTATACCGGGCAAACGCAGCAATTTCGATTGTCAAGACCCACCTGGCTTGATCAAGGTTCTTTATTCCAGTGAAAACGATTTGTATCCAAATTCTAGAGGAGCACCAGTGTGCCTCTGGGAGCTACACGCGGGCCTGCTGAACAGAGGCTCCGGAGTTTTCATTTTCTGACTAAAATTCAACACGGAATTTCATGGATCTAAGGAAACCGTGAATTGTGGACGTACCAGATTCTCACATCTTCATTGTCTAATGGAAGCTGCAGTTTCCCAGTCTGATCCGGCTGCCACTTCATTTCTGGCAATGACCATTCAATTGTGGACGTTCAGCCCTCTTCGGAATTCTCTTATACCGGCATGTTCCCGCGCCACATAAAGACCACTCGGTGGAGGTTTATGTGACTCAGGACAACTCTTTATTTCAGGCATCTAGAACAAAGGGAATTCACAGAGGTTGATGATCACTTATTAAAGTCCCGTTTCTCTATGAGGCCCACTGATGACACTTCTACATCTGAGGGCAAAGAGCTCGTGCAGCATGATATTCTCATTTCAGCCACGCCGCCTGCAGTTCCTGCCTTGCAGAAAAATCTTTCCCAGTGTACTTCTTTAAAATGCTGCAAAATAGTGGGACAGAAGATTTCGGTTTAGCGTTAACTTTAAACGGGCATAGGTACAGGCATGTGGGCATGTTTAGAGACAGTGTTTCACTGGTCTAGGGTAAAGGGTGAAGCGCCTGGGTTCCCGTGCTTCACTACTGTATGGCCTCAAGATGATGTGTAGGCACAGCGGCAAATCCATCGGTGGCAATTCTCTCATATTGTCATTGCGATGGGAAGATTCCTTATTCGGTAGGAAATGTTTTACCGTGGAAGACGGGTCACCACAGAGCTGTCTCTTTTGTGTTGAGACAAACTTTGCTGAATTTACCTGCCAGCAGTTGCGTGTCCTCCCTTTCTTTTAAGGCCGATGGAGACGCACGAGTGTAAGGAGAACAGTGAATGGTGGCCGTTCATAAGACAGGATCATCAGAAACCGCAGAGTAAATTTTAGGAACGTAGACGTAGGACAGCGGAGAAATATTCACTCAGGGACTTCAGTGAACTCCCCTTACAATGCTGAGGCCTGACACGCCTAGTGCCTGGGGGCAACCCGGCTCCTGCCCTAGGTAGTTTTGTTGAGCGTGCCTCCCTCAGGTGGTGCCTTTTCTCTCCCAGCAATATTGCTCCGTGAAATTCTGCCGATGATCAAAACTGTTTGCCATGGCTTTGTCCTTTCACCTCATTGGCCTCATCTTTGAAGGACAAATGCTTTTCTACACGGGTGCTGCCTCCCTGAGCTTTCCTTGGTCTTGGCTCAATCGATGCAGATTCCTGTGCTGAATACGCCATGGACTAGCACAGGTGGGTTCTTGTCAGTATACCGGGCAAACGCAGCAATTTCGATTGTCAAGACCCACTTGGCTTGATCAAGGTTCTTTATTCCAGTGAAAACGATTTGTATCCAAATTCTAGAGGAGCACCAGTGTGCCTCTGGGAGCTACACGCGGGCCTGCTGAACAGAGGCTCCGGAGTTTTCATTTTCTGACTAAAATTCAACACGGAATTTCATGGATCTAAGGAAACCGTGAATTGTGGACATACCAGATTCTCACATCTTCATTGTCTAATGGAAGCTGAAGTTTCCCAGTCTGATCCGGCTGCCACTTCATTTCTGGCAATGACCATTCAATTGTGGACGTTCAGCCCTCTTCGGAATTCCCTTATACCGGCATCTTCCCGCGCCACATAAAGACCACTCGGTGGAGGTTTATGTGACTCAGGACAACTCTTTATTTCAGGCGTCTAGAACAAAGGGAATTCACAGAGGTTGATGATCACTTATTAAAGTCCCGTTTCTCTATGATGCCCACTGATGACACTTCTACATCTGAGGGCAAAGAGCTCGTGCAGCATGATATTCTCATTTCAGCCACGCCGCCTGCAGTTCCTGCCTTGCAGAAAAATCTTTCCCAGTGTACTTCTTTAAAATGCTGCAAAATAGTGGGACAGAAGATTTCGGTTTAGCGTTAACTTTAAACGGGCATAGGTACAGGCATGTGGGCATGTTTAGAGACAGTGTTTCACTGGTCTAGGGTAAAGGGTGAAGCGCCTGGGTTCCCGTGCTTCACTACTGTATGGCCTCAAGATGATGTGTAGGCACAGCGGCAAATCCATTGGTGGCAATTCTCTCATATTGTCATTGCGATGGGAAGATTTCTTATTCGCTAGGAAATGTTTTACCGTGGAAGACGGGTCACCACAGAGCTGTCTCTTTTGTGTTGAGACAAACTTTGCTGAATTTACCTGCCAGCAGTTGCGTGTCCTCCCTTTCTTTTAAGGCCGATGGAGACGCACGAGTGTAAGG
This sequence comes from Tenrec ecaudatus, assembly GCF_050624435.1. Taxonomy (NCBI): domain Eukaryota; kingdom Metazoa; phylum Chordata; class Mammalia; order Afrosoricida; family Tenrecidae; genus Tenrec; species Tenrec ecaudatus. The sequence continues at coordinate 2,445,329 of NW_027457617.1, forward strand.
AGAACGGTGAATGGTGGCCGTTCATAAGCCAGGATCATCAGAAACCGCAGAGTAAATTTTAGGAACGTAGACGTAGGACAGCGGAGAAAACTTCACTCAGGGACTTCAGTGAACTCTCCTTACAATGCTGAGGCCTGACACGCCTATTTCCTGGGGGCAACCCGGCTCCTGCCCTAGGTAGTTTTGTTGAGCGTGCCTCCCTCAGGTGGTGCCTTTTCTATCCCAGCAATATTGCTCCGTGAAATTCTGCCGATGATCAAAACTGTTTGCCATGGCTTTGTCCTTTCACCTCATTGGCCTCATCTTTGAAGGACAACTGCTTTTCTACACGGGTGCTGCCTCCCTGAGCTTTCCTTTGTCTTGGCTCAATCGATGCAGATTCCTGTGCTGAATACGCCATGGACTAGCACAGGTGGGTTCTTGTCAGTATACCGGGCAAACGCAGCAATTTCGATTGTCAAGACCCACCTGGCTTGATCAAGGTTCTTTATTCCAGTGAAAACGATTTGTATCCAAATTCTAGAGGAGCACCAGTGTGCCTCTGGGAGCTACACGCGGGCCTGCTGAACAGAGGCTCCGGAGTTTTCATTTTCTGACTAAAATTCAACACGGAATTTCATGGATCTAAGGAAACCGTGAATTGTGGACGTACCAGATTCTCACATCTTCATTGTCTAATGGAAGCTGCAGTTTCCCAGTCTGATCCGGCTGCCACTTCATTTCTGGCAATGACCATTCAATTGTGGACGTTCAGCCCTCTTCGGAATTCTCTTATACCGGCATGTTCCCGCGCCACATAAAGACCACTCGGTGGAGGTTTATGTGACTCAGGACAACTCTTTATTTCAGGCGTCTAGAACAAAGGGAATTCACAGAGGTTGATGATCACTTATTAAAGTCCCGTTTCTCTATGAGGCCCACTGATGACACTTCTACATCTGAGGGCAAAGAGCTCGTGCAGCATGATATTCTCATTTCAGCCACGCCGCCTGCAGTTCCTGCCTTGCAGAAAAATCTTTCCCAGTGTACTTCTTTAAAATGCTGCAAAATAGTGGGACAGAAGATTTCGGTTTAGCGTTAACTTTAAACGGGCATAGGTACAGGCATGTGGGCATGTTTAGAGACAGTGTTTCACTGGTCTAGGGTAAAGGGTGAAGCGCCTGGGTTCCCGTGCTTCACTACTGTATGGCCTCAAGATGATGTGTAGGCACAGCGGCAAATCCATCGGTGGCAATTCTCTCATATTGTCATTGCGATGGGAAGATTCCTTATTCGCTAGGAAATGTTTTACCGTGGAAGACGGGTCACCACAGAGCTGTCTCTTTTGTGTTGAGACAAACTTTGCTGAATTTACCTGCCAGCAGTTGCGTGTCCTCCCTTTCTTTTAAGGCCGATGGAGACGCACGAGTGTAAGGAGAACGGTGAATGGTGGCCGTTCATAAGCCAGGATCATCAGAAACCGCAGAGTAAATTTTAGGAACGTAGACGTAGGACAGCGGAGAAAACTTCACTCAGGGACTTCAGTGAACTCTCCTTACAATGCTGAGGCCTGACACGCCTAGTGCCTGGGGGCAACCCGGCTCCTGCCCTAGGTAGTTTTGTTGAGCGTGCCTCCCTCAGGTGGTGCCTTTTCTCTCCCAGCAATATTGCTCCGTGAAATTCTGCCGATGATCAAAACTGTTTGCCATGGCTTTGTCCTTTCACCTCATTGGCCTCATCTTTGAAGGACAAATGCTTTTCTACACGGGTGCTGCCTCCCTGAGCTTTCCTTTGTCTTGGCTCAATCGATGCAGATTCCTGTGCTGAATACGCCATGGACTAGCACAGGTGGGTTCTTGTCAGTATACCGGGCAAACGCAGCAATTTCGATTGTCAAGACCCACCTGGCTTGATCAAGGTTCTTTATTCCAGTGAAAACGATTTGTATCCAAATTCTAGAGGAGCACCAGTGTGCCTCTGGGAGCTACACGCGGGCCTGCTGAACAGAGGCTCCGGAGTTTTCATTTTCTGACTAAAATTCAACACGGAATTTCATGGATCTAAGGAAACCGTGAATTGTGGACGTACCAGATTCTCACATCTTCATTGTCTAATGGAAGCTGCAGTTTCCCAGTCTGATCCGGCTGCCACTTCATTTCTGGCAATGACCATTCAATTGTGGACGTTCAGCCCTCTTCGGAATTCTCTTATACCGGCATGTTCCCGCGCCACATAAAGACCACTCGGTGGAGGTTTATGTGACTCAGGACAACTCTTTATTTCAGGCATCTAGAACAAAGGGAATTCACAGAGGTTGATGATCACTTATTAAAGTCCCGTTTCTCTATGAGGCCCACTGATGACACTTCTACATCTGAGGGCAAAGAGCTCGTGCAGCATGATATTCTCATTTCAGCCACGCCGCCTGCAGTTCCTGCCTTGCAGAAAAATCTTTCCCAGTGTACTTCTTTAAAATGCTGCAAAATAGTGGGACAGAAGATTTCGGTTTAGCGTTAACTTTAAACGGGCATAGGTACAGGCATGTGGGCATGTTTAGAGACAGTGTTTCACTGGTCTAGGGTAAAGGGTGAAGCGCCTGGGTTCCCGTGCTTCACTACTGTATGGCCTCAAGATGATGTGTAGGCACAGCGGCAAATCCATCGGTGGCAATTCTCTCATATTGTCATTGCGATGGGAAGATTCCTTATTCGCTAGGAAATGTTTTACCGTGGAAGACGGGTCACCACAGAGCTGTCTCTTTTGTGTTGAGACAAACTTTGCTGAATTTACCTGCCAGCAGTTGCGTGTCCTCCCTTTCTTTTAAGGCCGATGGAGACGCACGAGTGTAAGGAGAACGGTGAATGGTGGCCGTTCATAAGCCAGGATCATCAGAAACCGCAGAGTAAATTTTAGGAACGTAGACGTAGGACAGCGGAGAAAACTTCACTCAGGGACTTCAGTGAACTCTCCTTACAATGCTGAGGCCTGACACGCCTAGTGCCTGGGGGCAACCCGGCTCCTGCCCTAGGTAGTTTTGTTGAGCGTGCCTCCCTCAGGTGGTGCCTTTTCTCTCCCAGCAATATTGCTCCGTGAAATTCTGCCGATGATCAAAACTGTTTGCCATGGCTTTGTCCTTTCACCTCATTGGCCTCATCTTTGAAGGACAAATGCTTTTCTACACGGGTGCTGCCTCCCTGAGCTTTCCTTTGTCTTGGCTCAATCGATGCAGATTCCTGTGCTGAATACGCCATGGACTAGCACAGGTGGGTTCTTGTCAGTATACCGGGCAAACGCAGCAATTTCGATTGTCAAGACCCACCTGGCTTGATCAAGGTTCTTTATTCCAGTGAAAACGATTTGTATCCAAATTCTAGAGGAGCACCAGTGTGCCTCTGGGAGCTACACGCGGGCCTGCTGAACAGAGGCTCCGGAGTTTTCATTTTCTGACTAAAATTCAACACGGAATTTCATGGATCTAAGGAAACCGTGAATTGTGGACGTACCAGATTCTCACATCTTCATTGTCTAATGGAAGCTGCAGTTTCCCAGTCTGATCCGGCTGCCACTTCATTTCTGGCAATGACCATTCAATTGTGGACGTTCAGCCCTCTTCGGAATTCTCTTATACCGGCATGTTCCCGCGCCACATAAAGACCACTCGGTGGAGGTTTATGTGACTCAGGACAACTCTTTATTTCAGGCGTCTAGAACAAAGGGAATTCACAGAGGTTGATGATCACTTATTAAAGTCCCGTTTCTCTATGATGCCCACTGATGACACTTCTACATCTGAGGGCAAAGAGCTCGTGCAGCATGATATTCTCATTTCAGCCACGCCGCCTGCAGTTCCTGCCTTGCAGAAAAATCTTTCCCAGTGTACTTCTTTAAAATGCTGCAAAATAGTGGGACAGAAGATTTCGGTTTAGCGTTAACTTTAAACGGGCATAGGTACAGGCATGTGGGCATGTTTAGAGACAGTGTTTCACTGGTCTAGGGTAAAGGGTGAAGCGCCTGGGTTCCCGTGCTTCACTACTGTATGGCCTCAAGATGATGTGTAGGCACAGCGGCAAATCCATCGGTGGCAATTCTCTCATATTGTCATTGCGATGGGAAGATTCCTTATTCGCTAGGAAATGTTTTACCGTGGAAGACGGGTCACCACAGAGCTGTCTCTTTTGTGTTGAGACAAACTTTGCTGAATTTACCTGCCAGCAGTTGCGTGTCCTCCCTTTCTTTTAAGGCCGATGGAGACGCACGAGTGTAAGGAGAACGGTGAATGGTGGCCGTTCATAAGCCAGGATCATCAGAAACCGCAGAGTAAATTTTAGGAACGTAGACGTAGGACAGCGGAGAAAACTTCACTCAGGGACTTCAGTGAACTCTCCTTACAATGCTGAGGCCTGACACGCCTAGTGCCTGGGGGCAACCCGGCTCCTGCCCTAGGTAGTTTTGTTGAGCGTGCCTCCCTCAGGTGGTGCCTTTTCTCTCCCAGCAATATTGCTCCGTGAAATTCTGCCGATGATCAAAACTGTTTGCCATGGCTTTGTCCTTTCACCTCATTGGCCTCATCTTTGAAGGACAAATGCTTTTCTACACGGGTGCTGCCTCCCTGAGCTTTCCTTTGTCTTGGCTCAATCGATGCAGATTCCTGTGCTGAATACGCCATGGACTAGCACAGGTGGGTTCTTGTCAGTATACCGGGCAAACGCAGCAATTTCGATTGTCAAGACCCACCTGGCTTGATCAAGGTTCTTTATTCCAGTGAAAACGATTTGTATCCAAATTCTAGAGGAGCACCAGTGTGCCTCTGGGAGCTACACGCGGGCCTGCTGAACAGAGGCTCCGGAGTTTTCATTTTCTGACTAAAATTCAACACGGAATTTCATGGATCTAAGGAAACCGTGAATTGTGGACGTACCAGATTCTCACATCTTCATTGTCTAATGGAAGCTGCAGTTTCCCAGTCTGATCCGGCTGCCACTTCATTTCTGGCAATGACCATTCAATTGTGGACGTTCAGCCCTCTTCGGAATTCTCTTATACCGGCATGTTCCCGCGCCACATAAAGACCACTCGGTGGAGGTTTATGTGACTCAGGACAACTCTTTATTTCAGGCATCTAGAACAAAGGGAATTCACAGAGGTTGATGATCACTTATTAAAGTCCCGTTTCTCTATGAGGCCCACTGATGACACTTCTACATCTGAGGGCAAAGAGCTCGTGCAGCATGATATTCTCATTTCAGCCACGCCGCCTGCAGTTCCTGCCTTGCAGAAAAATCTTTCCCAGTGTACTTCTTTAAAATGCTGCAAAATAGTGGGACAGAAGATTTCGGTTTAGCGTTAACTTTAAACGGGCATAGGTACAGGCATGTGGGCATGTTTAGAGACAGTGTTTCACTGGTCTAGGGTAAAGGGTGAAGCGCCTGGGTTCCCGTGCTTCACTACTGTATGGCCTCAAGATGATGTGTAGGCACAGCGGCAAATCCATCGGTGGCAATTCTCTCATATTGTCATTGCGATGGGAAGATTCCTTATTCGCTAGGAAATGTTTTACCGTGGAAGACGGGTCACCACAGAGCTGTCTCTTTTGTGTTGAGACAAACTTTGCTGAATTTACCTGCCAGCAGTTGCGTGTCCTCCCTTTCTTTTAAGGCCGATGGAGACGCACGAGTGTAAGGAGAACGGTGAATGGTGGCCGTTCATAAGCCAGGATCATCAGAAACCGCAGAGTAAATTTTAGGAACGTAGACGTAGGACAGCGGAGAAAACTTCACTCAGGGACTTCAGTGAACTCTCCTTACAATGCTGAGGCCTGACACGCCTAGTGCCTGGGGGCAACCCGGCTCCTGCCCTAGGTAGTTTTGTTGAGCGTGCCTCCCTCAGGTGGTGCCTTTTCTCTCCCAGCAATATTGCTCCGTGAAATTCTGCCGATGATCAAAACTGTTTGCCATGGCTTTGTCCTTTCACCTCATTGGCCTCATCTTTGAAGGACAAATGCTTTTCTACACGGGTGCTGCCTCCCTGAGCTTTCCTTTGTCTTGGCTCAATCGATGCAGATTCCTGTGCTGAATACGCCATGGACTAGCACAGGTGGGTTCTTGTCAGTATACCGGGCAAACGCAGCAATTTCGATTGTCAAGACCCACCTGGCTTGATCAAGGTTCTTTATTCCAGTGAAAACGATTTGTATCCAAATTCTAGAGGAGCACCAGTGTGCCTCTGGGAGCTACACGCGGGCCTGCTGAACAGAGGCTCCGGAGTTTTCATTTTCTGACTAAAATTCAACACGGAATTTCATGGATCTAAGGAAACCGTGAATTGTGGACGTACCAGATTCTCACATCTTCATTGTCTAATGGAAGCTGCAGTTTCCCAGTCTGATCCGGCTGCCACTTCATTTCTGGCAATGACCATTCAATTGTGGACGTTCAGCCCTCTTCGGAATTCTCTTATACCGGCATGTTCCCGCGCCACATAAAGACCACTCGGTGGAGGTTTATGTGACTCAGGACAACTCTTTATTTCAGGCATCTAGAACAAAGGGAATTCACAGAGGTTGATGATCACTTATTAAAGTCCCGTTTCTCTATGAGGCCCACTGATGACACTTCTACATCTGAGGGCAAAGAGCTCGTGCAGCATGATATTCTCATTTCAGCCACGCCGCCTGCAGTTCCTGCCTTGCAGAAAAATCTTTCCCAGTGTACTTCTTTAAAATGCTGCAAAATAGTGGGACAGAAGATTTCGGTTTAGCGTTAACTTTAAACGGGCATAGGTACAGGCATGTGGGCATGTTTAGAGACAGTGTTTCACTGGTCTAGGGTAAAGGGTGAAGCGCCTGGGTTCCCGTGCTTCACTACTGTATGGCCTCAAGATGATGTGTAGGCACAGCGGCAAATCCATCGGTGGCAATTCTCTCATATTGTCATTGCGATGGGAAGATTCCTTATTCGGTAGGAAATGTTTTACCGTGGAAGACGGGTCACCACAGAGCTGTCTCTTTTGTGTTGAGACAAACTTTGCTGAATTTACCTGCCAGCAGTTGCGTGTCCTCCCTTTCTTTTAAGGCCGATGGAGACGCACGAGTGTAAGGAGAACAGTGAATGGTGGCCGTTCATAAGACAGGATCATCAGAAACCGCAGAGTAAATTTTAGGAACGTAGACGTAGGACAGCGGAGAAATATTCACTCAGGGACTTCAGTGAACTCCCCTTACAATGCTGAGGCCTGACACGCCTAGTGCCTGGGGGCAACCCGGCTCCTGCCCTAGGTAGTTTTGTTGAGCGTGCCTCCCTCAGGTGGTGCCTTTTCTCTCCCAGCAATATTGCTCCGTGAAATTCTGCCGATGATCAAAACTGTTTGCCATGGCTTTGTCCTTTCACCTCATTGGCCTCATCTTTGAAGGACAAATGCTTTTCTACACGGGTGCTGCCTCCCTGAGCTTTCCTTGGTCTTGGCTCAATCGATGCAGATTCCTGTGCTGAATACGCCATGGACTAGCACAGGTGGGTTCTTGTCAGTATACCGGGCAAACGCAGCAATTTCGATTGTCAAGACCCACTTGGCTTGATCAAGGTTCTTTATTCCAGTGAAAACGATTTGTATCCAAATTCTAGAGGAGCACCAGTGTGCCTCTGGGAGCTACACGCGGGCCTGCTGAACAGAGGCTCCGGAGTTTTCATTTTCTGACTAAAATTCAACACGGAATTTCATGGATCTAAGGAAACCGTGAATTGTGGACATACCAGATTCTCACATCTTCATTGTCTAATGGAAGCTGAAGTTTCCCAGTCTGATCCGGCTGCCACTTCATTTCTGGCAATGACCATTCAATTGTGGACGTTCAGCCCTCTTCGGAATTCCCTTATACCGGCATCTTCCCGCGCCACATAAAGACCACTCGGTGGAGGTTTATGTGACTCAGGACAACTCTTTATTTCAGGCGTCTAGAACAAAGGGAATTCACAGAGGTTGATGATCACTTATTAAAGTCCCGTTTCTCTATGATGCCCACTGATGACACTTCTACATCTGAGGGCAAAGAGCTCGTGCAGCATGATATTCTCATTTCAGCCACGCCGCCTGCAGTTCCTGCCTTGCAGAAAAATCTTTCCCAGTGTACTTCTTTAAAATGCTGCAAAATAGTGGGACAGAAGATTTCGGTTTAGCGTTAACTTTAAACGGGCATAGGTACAGGCATGTGGGCATGTTTAGAGACAGTGTTTCACTGGTCTAGGGTAAAGGGTGAAGCGCCTGGGTTCCCGTGCATCACTACTGTATGGCCTCAAGATGATGTGTAGGCACAGCGGCAAATCCATCGGTGGCAATTCTCTCATATTGTCATTGCGATGGGAAGATTCCTTATTCGCTAGGAAATGTTTTACCGTGGAAGACGGGTCACCACAGAGCTGTATCTTTTGTGTTGAGACAAACTTTGCTGAATTTACCTGCCAGCAGTTGCGTGTCCTCCCTTTCTTTTAAGGCCGATGGAGACGCACGAGTGTAAGGAGAACGGTGAATGGTGGCCGTTCATAAGACAGGATCATCAGAAACCGCAGAGTAAATTTTAGGAACGTAGACGTAGGACAGCGGAGAAAACTTCACTCAGGGACTTCAGTGAACTCCCCTTACAATGCTGAGGCCTGACACGCCTAGTGCCTGGGGGCAACCCGGCTCCTGCCCTAGGTAGTTTTGTTGAGCGTGCCTCCCTCAGGTGGTGCCTTTTCTCTCCCAGCAATATTGCTCCGTGAAATTCTGCCGATGATCAAAACTGTTTGCCATGGCTTTGTCCTTTCACCTCATTGGCCTCATCTTTGAAGGACAAATGCTTTTCTACACGGGTGCTGCCTCCCTGAGCTTTCCTTTGTCTTGGCTCAATGATATTCTCATTTCAGCCACACCGCCTGCAGTTTCTTCCTTGCAGAAAAATCTTTCCCAGTGTACTTCTTTAAAATGCTGCAAAATAGTGGGACAGAAGATTTCGGTTTAGCGTTAACTTTAAACGGGCATAGGTACAGGCATGTGGGCATGTTTAGAGACAGTGTTTCACTGGTCTAGGGTAAAGGGTGAAGCGCCTGGGTTCCCGTGCTTCACTACTGTATGGCCTCAAGATGATGTGTAGGCACAGCGGCAAATCCATCGGTGGCAATTCTCTCATTGTCATTGCGATGGGAAGATTCCTTATTCGCTAGGAAATGTTTTTACCGTGGAAGACGGGTCACCACAGAGCTGTCTCTTTTGTGTTGAGACAAACTTTGCTGAATTTACCTGCCAGCAGTTGCGTGTCCTCCCTTTCTTTTAAGGCCGATGGAGACGCACGAGTGTAAGGAGAACGGTGAATGGTGGCCGTTCATAAGCCAGGATCATCAGAAACCGCAGAGTAAATTTTAGGAACGTAGACGTAGGACAGCGGAGAAAACTTCACTCAGGGACTTCAGTGAACTCTCCTTACAATGCTGAGGCCTGACACGCCTATTTCCTGGGGGCAACCCGGCTCCTGCCCTAGGTAGTTTTGTTGAGCGTGCCTCCCTCAGGTGGTGCCTTTTCTCTCCCAGCAATATTGCTCCGTGAAATTCTGCCGATGATCAAAACTGTTTGCCATGGCTTTGTCCTTTCACCTCATTGGCCTCATCTTTGAAGTACAAATGCTTTTCTACACGGGTGCTGCCTCCCTGAGCTTTCCTTTGTCTTGGCTCAATCGATGCAGATTCCTGTGCTGAATACGCCATGGACTAGCACAGGTGGGTTCTTGTCAGTATACCGGGCAAACGGAGCAATTTCGATTGTCAAGACCCACCTGGCTTGATCAAGGTTCTTTATTCCAGTGAAAACGATTTTTATCCAAATTCTAGAGGAGCACCAGTGTGCCTCTGGGAGCTACACGCGGGCCTGCTGAACAGAGGCTCCGGAGTTTTCATTTTCTGACTAAAATTCAACACGGAATTTCATGGATCTAAGGAAACCGTGAATTGTGGACGTACCAGATTCTCACATCTTCATTGTCTAATGGAAGCTGCAGTTTCCCAGTCTGATCCGGCTGCCACTTCATTTCTGGCAATGACCATTCAATTGTGGACGTTCAGCCCTCTTCGGAATTCTCTTATACCGGCATGTTCCCGCGCCACATAAAGACCACTCGGTGGAGGTTTATGTGACTCAGGACAACTCTTTATTTCACGCGTCTAGAACAAAGGGAATTCACAGAGGTTGATGATCACTTATTAAAGTCCCGTTTCTCTATGATGCCCACTGATGACACTTCTACATCTGAGGGCAAAGAGCTCGTGCAGCATGATATTCTCATTTCAGCCACACCGCCTGCAGTTCCTTCCTTGTAGAAAAATCTTTCCCAGTGTACTTCTTTAAAATGCTGCAAAATAGTGGGACAGAAGATTTCGGTTTAGCGTTAACTTTAAACGGGCATAGGTACAGGCATGTGGGCATGTTTAGAGACAGTGTTTCACTGGTCTAGGGTAAAGGGTGAAGCGCCTGGGTTCCCGTGCTTCACTACTGTATGGCCTCAAGATGATGTGTAGGCACAGCGGCAAATCCATTGGTGGCAATTCTCTCATATTGTCATTGCGATGGGAAGATTCCTTATTCGCTAGGAAATGTTTTACCGTGGAAGACGGGTCACCACAGAGCTGTCTCTTTTGTGTTGAGACAAACTTTGCTGAATTTACCTGCCAGCAGTTGCGTGTCCTCCCTTTCTTTTAAGGCCGATGGAGACGCACGAGTGTAAGGAGAACGGTGAATGGTGGCCGTTCATAAGCCAGGATCATCAGAAACCGCAGAGTAAATTTTAGGAACGTAGACGTAGGACAGCGGAGAAAACTTCACTCAGGGACTTCAGTGAACTCTCCTTACAATGCTGAGGCCTGACACGCCTATTTCCTGGGGGCAACCCGGCTCCTGCCCTAGGTAGTTTTGTTGAGCGTGCCTCCCTCAGGTGGTGCCTTTTCTATCCCAGCAATATTGCTCCGTGAAATTCTGCCGATGATCAAAACTGTTTGCCATGGCTTTGTCCTTTCACCTCATTGGCCTCATCTTTGAAGGACAAATGCTTTTCTACACGGGTGCTGCCTCCCTGAGCTTTCCTTTGTCTTGGCTCAATCGATGCAGATTCCTGTGCTGAATACGCCATGGACTAGCACAGGTGGGTTCTTGTCAGTATACCGGGCAAACGCAGCAATTTCGATTGTCAAGACCCACCTGGCTTGATCAAGGTTCTTTATTCCAGTGAAAACGATTTGTATCCAAATTCTAGAGGAGCACCAGTGTGCCTCTGGGAGCTACACGCGGGCCTGCTGAACAGAGGCTCCGGAGTTTTCATTTTCTGACTAAAATTCAACACGGAATTTCATGGATCTAAGGAAACCGTGAATTGTGGACGTACCAGATTCTCACATCTTCATTGTCTAATGGAAGCTGCAGTTTCCCAGTCTGATCCGGCTGCCACTTCATTTCTGGCAATGACCATTCAATTGTGGACGTTCAGCCCTCTTCGGAATTCTCTTATACCGGCATGTTCCCGCGCCACATAAAGACCACTCGGTGGAGGTTTATGTGACTCAGGACAACTCTTTATTTCAGGCGTCTAGAACAAAGGGAATTCACAGAGGTTGATGATCACTTATTAAAGTCCCGTTTCTCTATGAGGCCCACTGATGACACTTCTACATCTGAGGGCAAAGAGCTCGTGCAGCATGATATTCTCATTTCAGCCACGCCGCCTGCAGTTCCTGCCTTGCAGAAAAATCTTTCCCAGTGTACTTCTTTAAAATGCTGCAAAATAGTGGGACAGAAGATTTCGGTTTAGCGTTAACTTTAAACGGGCATAGGTACAGGCATGTGGGCATGTTTAGAGACAGTGTTTCACTGGTCTAGGGTAAAGGGTGAAGCGCCTGGGTTCCCGTGCTTCACTACTGTATGGCCTCAAGATGATGTGTAGGCACAGCGGCAAATCCATCGGTGGCAATTCTCTCATATTGTCATTGCGATGGGAAGATTCCTTATTCGCTAGGAAATGTTTTACCGTGGAAGACGGGTCACCACAGAGCTGTCTCTTTTGTGTTGAGACAAACTTTGCTGAATTTACCTGCCAGCAGTTGCGTGTCCTCCCTTTCTTTTAAGGCCGATGGAGACGCACGAGTGTAAGGAGAACGGTGAATGGTGGCCGTTCATAAGCCAGGATCATCAGAAACCGCAGAGTAAATTTTAGGAACGTAGACGTAGGACAGCGGAGAAAACTTCACTCAGGGACTTCAGTGAACTCTCCTTACAATGCTGAGGCCTGACACGCCTAGTGCCTGGGGGCAACCCGGCTCCTGCCCTAGGTAGTTTTGTTGAGCGTGCCTCCCTCAGGTGGTGCCTTTTCTCTCCCAGCAATATTGCTCCGTGAAATTCTGCCGATGATCAAAACTGTTTGCCATGGCTTTGTCCTTTCACCTCATTGGCCTCATCTTTGAAGGACAAATGCTTTTCTACACGGGTGCTGCCTCCCTGAGCTTTCCTTTGTCTTGGCTCAATCGATGCAGATTCCTGTGCTGAATACGCCATGGACTAGCACAGGTGGGTTCTTGTCAGTATACCGGGCAAACGCAGCAATTTCGATTGTCAAGACCCACCTGGCTTGATCAAGGTTCTTTATTCCAGTGAAAACGATTTGTATCCAAATTCTAGAGGAGCACCAGTGTGCCTCTGGGAGCTACACGCGGGCCTGCTGAACAGAGGCTCCGGAGTTTTCATTTTCTGACTAAAATTCAACACGGAATTTCATGGATCTAAGGAAACCGTGAATTGTGGACGTACCAGATTCTCACATCTTCATTGTCTAATGGAAGCTGCAGTTTCCCAGTCTGATCCGGCTGCCACTTCATTTCTGGCAATGACCATTCAATTGTGGACGTTCAGCCCTCTTCGGAATTCTCTTATACCGGCATGTTCCCGCGCCACATAAAGACCACTCGGTGGAGGTTTATGTGACTCAGGACAACTCTTTATTTCAGGCATCTAGAACAAAGGGAATTCACAGAGGTTGATGATCACTTATTAAAGTCCCGTTTCTCTATGAGGCCCACTGATGACACTTCTACATCTGAGGGCAAAGAGCTCGTGCAGCATGATATTCTCATTTCAGCCACGCCGCCTGCAGTTCCTGCCTTGCAGAAAAATCTTTCCCAGTGTACTTCTTTAAAATGCTGCAAAATAGTGGGACAGAAGATTTCGGTTTAGCGTTAACTTTAAACGGGCATAGGTACAGGCATGTGGGCATGTTTAGAGACAGTGTTTCACTGGTCTAGGGTAAAGGGTGAAGCGCCTGGGTTCCCGTGCTTCACTACTGTATGGCCTCAAGATGATGTGTAGGCACAGCGGCAAATCCATCGGTGGCAATTCTCTCATATTGTCATTGCGATGGGAAGATTCCTTATTCGCTAGGAAATGTTTTACCGTGGAAGACGGGTCACCACAGAGCTGTCTCTTTTGTGTTGAGACAAACTTTGCTGAATTTACCTGCCAGCAGTTGCGTGTCCTCCCTTTCTTTTAAGGCCGATGGAGACGCACGAGTGTAAGGAGAACGGTGAATGGTGGCCGTTCATAAGCCAGGATCATCAGAAACCGCAGAGTAAATTTTAGGAACGTAGACGTAGGACAGCGGAGAAAACTTCACTCAGGGACTTCAGTGAACTCTCCTTACAATGCTGAGGCCTGACACGCCTAGTGCCTGGGGGCAACCCGGCTCCTGCCCTAGGTAGTTTTGTTGAGCGTGCCTCCCTCAGGTGGTGCCTTTTCTCTCCCAGCAATATTGCTCCGTGAAATTCTGCCGATGATCAAAACTGTTTGCCATGGCTTTGTCCTTTCACCTCATTGGCCTCATCTTTGAAGGACAAATGCTTTTCTACACGGGTGCTGCCTCCCTGAGCTTTCCTTTGTCTTGGCTCAATCGATGCAGATTCCTGTGCTGAATACGCCATGGACTAGCACAGGTGGGTTCTTGTCAGTATACCGGGCAAACGCAGCAATTTCGATTGTCAAGACCCACCTGGCTTGATCAAGGTTCTTTATTCCAGTGAAAACGATTTGTATCCAAATTCTAGAGGAGCACCAGTGTGCCTCTGGGAGCTACACGCGGGCCTGCTGAACAGAGGCTCCGGAGTTTTCATTTTCTGACTAAAATTCAACACGGAATTTCATGGATCTAAGGAAACCGTGAATTGTGGACGTACCAGATTCTCACATCTTCATTGTCTAATGGAAGCTGCAGTTTCCCAGTCTGATCCGGCTGCCACTTCATTTCTGGCAATGACCATTCAATTGTGGACGTTCAGCCCTCTTCGGAATTCTCTTATACCGGCATGTTCCCGCGCCACATAAAGACCACTCGGTGGAGGTTTATGTGACTCAGGACAACTCTTTATTTCAGGCGTCTAGAACAAAGGGAATTCACAGAGGTTGATGATCACTTATTAAAGTCCCGTTTCTCTATGATGCCCACTGATGACACTTCTACATCTGAGGGCAAAGAGCTCGTGCAGCATGATATTCTCATTTCAGCCACGCCGCCTGCAGTTCCTGCCTTGCAGAAAAATCTTTCCCAGTGTACTTCTTTAAAATGCTGCAAAATAGTGGGACAGAAGATTTCGGTTTAGCGTTAACTTTAAACGGGCATAGGTACAGGCATGTGGGCATGTTTAGAGACAGTGTTTCACTGGTCTAGGGTAAAGGGTGAAGCGCCTGGGTTCCCGTGCTTCACTACTGTATGGCCTCAAGATGATGTGTAGGCACAGCGGCAAATCCATCGGTGGCAATTCTCTCATATTGTCATTGCGATGGGAAGATTCCTTATTCGCTAGGAAATGTTTTACCGTGGAAGACGGGTCACCACAGAGCTGTCTCTTTTGTGTTGAGACAAACTTTGCTGAATTTACCTGCCAGCAGTTGCGTGTCCTCCCTTTCTTTTAAGGCCGATGGAGACGCACGAGTGTAAGGAGAACGGTGAATGGTGGCCGTTCATAAGCCAGGATCATCAGAAACCGCAGAGTAAATTTTAGGAACGTAGACGTAGGACAGCGGAGAAAACTTCACTCAGGGACTTCAGTGAACTCTCCTTACAATGCTGAGGCCTGACACGCCTAGTGCCTGGGGGCAACCCGGCTCCTGCCCTAGGTAGTTTTGTTGAGCGTGCCTCCCTCAGGTGGTGCCTTTTCTCTCCCAGCAATATTGCTCCGTGAAATTCTGCCGATGATCAAAACTGTTTGCCATGGCTTTGTCCTTTCACCTCATTGGCCTCATCTTTGAAGGACAAATGCTTTTCTACACGGGTGCTGCCTCCCTGAGCTTTCCTTTGTCTTGGCTCAATCGATGCAGATTCCTGTGCTGAATACGCCATGGACTAGCACAGGTGGGTTCTTGTCAGTATACCGGGCAAACGCAGCAATTTCGATTGTCAAGACCCACCTGGCTTGATCAAGGTTCTTTATTCCAGTGAAAACGATTTGTATCCAAATTCTAGAGGAGCACCAGTGTGCCTCTGGGAGCTACACGCGGGCCTGCTGAACAGAGGCTCCGGAGTTTTCATTTTCTGACTAAAATTCAACACGGAATTTCATGGATCTAAGGAAACCGTGAATTGTGGACGTACCAGATTCTCACATCTTCATTGTCTAATGGAAGCTGCAGTTTCCCAGTCTGATCCGGCTGCCACTTCATTTCTGGCAATGACCATTCAATTGTGGACGTTCAGCCCTCTTCGGAATTCTCTTATACCGGCATGTTCCCGCGCCACATAAAGACCACTCGGTGGAGGTTTATGTGACTCAGGACAACTCTTTATTTCAGGCATCTAGAACAAAGGGAATTCACAGAGGTTGATGATCACTTATTAAAGTCCCGTTTCTCTATGAGGCCCACTGATGACACTTCTACATCTGAGGGCAAAGAGCTCGTGCAGCATGATATTCTCATTTCAGCCACGCCGCCTGCAGTTCCTGCCTTGCAGAAAAATCTTTCCCAGTGTACTTCTTTAAAATGCTGCAAAATAGTGGGACAGAAGATTTCGGTTTAGCGTTAACTTTAAACGGGCATAGGTACAGGCATGTGGGCATGTTTAGAGACAGTGTTTCACTGGTCTAGGGTAAAGGGTGAAGCGCCTGGGTTCCCGTGCTTCACTACTGTATGGCCTCAAGATGATGTGTAGGCACAGCGGCAAATCCATCGGTGGCAATTCTCTCATATTGTCATTGCGATGGGAAGATTCCTTATTCGCTAGGAAATGTTTTACCGTGGAAGACGGGTCACCACAGAGCTGTCTCTTTTGTGTTGAGACAAACTTTGCTGAATTTACCTGCCAGCAGTTGCGTGTCCTCCCTTTCTTTTAAGGCCGATGGAGACGCACGAGTGTAAGGAGAACGGTGAATGGTGGCCGTTCATAAGCCAGGATCATCAGAAACCGCAGAGTAAATTTTAGGAACGTAGACGTAGGACAGCGGAGAAAACTTCACTCAGGGACTTCAGTGAACTCTCCTTACAATGCTGAGGCCTGACACGCCTAGTGCCTGGGGGCAACCCGGCTCCTGCCCTAGGTAGTTTTGTTGAGCGTGCCTCCCTCAGGTGGTGCCTTTTCTCTCCCAGCAATATTGCTCCGTGAAATTCTGCCGATGATCAAAACTGTTTGCCATGGCTTTGTCCTTTCACCTCATTGGCCTCATCTTTGAAGGACAAATGCTTTTCTACACGGGTGCTGCCTCCCTGAGCTTTCCTTTGTCTTGGCTCAATCGATGCAGATTCCTGTGCTGAATACGCCATGGACTAGCACAGGTGGGTTCTTGTCAGTATACCGGGCAAACGCAGCAATTTCGATTGTCAAGACCCACCTGGCTTGATCAAGGTTCTTTATTCCAGTGAAAACGATTTGTATCCAAATTCTAGAGGAGCACCAGTGTGCCTCTGGGAGCTACACGCGGGCCTGCTGAACAGAGGCTCCGGAGTTTTCATTTTCTGACTAAAATTCAACACGGAATTTCATGGATCTAAGGAAACCGTGAATTGTGGACGTACCAGATTCTCACATCTTCATTGTCTAATGGAAGCTGCAGTTTCCCAGTCTGATCCGGCTGCCACTTCATTTCTGGCAATGACCATTCAATTGTGGACGTTCAGCCCTCTTCGGAATTCTCTTATACCGGCATGTTCCCGCGCCACATAAAGACCACTCGGTGGAGGTTTATGTGACTCAGGACAACTCTTTATTTCAGGCATCTAGAACAAAGGGAATTCACAGAGGTTGATGATCACTTATTAAAGTCCCGTTTCTCTATGAGGCCCACTGATGACACTTCTACATCTGAGGGCAAAGAGCTCGTGCAGCATGATATTCTCATTTCAGCCACGCCGCCTGCAGTTCCTGCCTTGCAGAAAAATCTTTCCCAGTGTACTTCTTTAAAATGCTGCAAAATAGTGGGACAGAAGATTTCGGTTTAGCGTTAACTTTAAACGGGCATAGGTACAGGCATGTGGGCATGTTTAGAGACAGTGTTTCACTGGTCTAGGGTAAAGGGTGAAGCGCCTGGGTTCCCGTGCTTCACTACTGTATGGCCTCAAGATGATGTGTAGGCACAGCGGCAAATCCATCGGTGGCAATTCTCTCATATTGTCATTGCGATGGGAAGATTCCTTATTCGCTAGGAAATGTTTTACCGTGGAAGACGGGTCACCACAGAGCTGTCTCTTTTGTGTTGAGACAAACTTTGCTGAATTTACCTGCCAGCAGTTGCGTGTCCTCCCTTTCTTTTAAGGCCGATGGAGACGCACGAGTGTAAGGAGAACGGTGAATGGTGGCCGTTCATAAGCCAGGATCATCAGAAACCGCAGAGTAAATTTTAGGAACGTAGACGTAGGACAGCGGAGAAAACTTCACTCAGGGACTTCAGTGAACTCTCCTTACAATGCTGAGGCCTGACACGCCTAGTGCCTGGGGGCAACCCGGCTCCTGCCCTAGGTAGTTTTGTTGAGCGTGCCTCCCTCAGGTGGTGCCTTTTCTCTCCCAGCAATATTGCTCCGTGAAATTCTGCCGATGATCAAAACTGTTTGCCATGGCTTTGTCCTTTCACCTCATTGGCCTCATCTTTGAAGGACAAATGCTTTTCTACACGGGTGCTGCCTCCCTGAGCTTTCCTTTGTCTTGGCTCAATCGATGCAGATTCCTGTGCTGAATACGCCATGGACTAGCACAGGTGGGTTCTTGTCAGTATACCGGGCAAACGCAGCAATTTCGATTGTCAAGACCCACCTGGCTTGATCAAGGTTCTTTATTCCAGTGAAAACGATTTGTATCCAAATTCTAGAGGAGCACCAGTGTGCCTCTGGGAGCTACACGCGGGCCTGCTGAACAGAGGCTCCGGAGTTTTCATTTTCTGACTAAAATTCAACACGGAATTTCATGGATCTAAGGAAACCGTGAATTGTGGACGTACCAGATTCTCACATCTTCATTGTCTAATGGAAGCTGCAGTTTCCCAGTCTGATCCGGCTGCCACTTCATTTCTGGCAATGACCATTCAATTGTGGACGTTCAGCCCTCTTCGGAATTCTCTTATACCGGCATGTTCCCGCGCCACATAAAGACCACTCGGTGGAGGTTTATGTGACTCAGGACAACTCTTTATTTCAGGCGTCTAGAACAAAGGGAATTCACAGAGGTTGATGATCACTTATTAAAGTCCCGTTTCTCTATGATGCCCACTGATGACACTTCTACATCTGAGGGCAAAGAGCTCGTGCAGCATGATATTCTCATTTCAGCCACGCCGCCTGCAGTTCCTGCCTTGCAGAAAAATCTTTCCCAGTGTACTTCTTTAAAATGCTGCAAAATAGTGGGACAGAAGATTTCGGTTTAGCGTTAACTTTAAACGGGCATAGGTACAGGCATGTGGGCATGTTTAGAGACAGTGTTTCACTGGTCTAGGGTAAAGGGTGAAGCGCCTGGGTTCCCGTGCTTCACTACTGTATGGCCTCAAGATGATGTGTAGGCACAGCGGCAAATCCATCGGTGGCAATTCTCTCATATTGTCATTGCGATGGGAAGATTCCTTATTCGCTAGGAAATGTTTTACCGTGGAAGACGGGTCACCACAGAGCTGTCTCTTTTGTGTTGAGACAAACTTTGCTGAATTTACCTGCCAGCAGTTGCGTGTCCTCCCTTTCTTTTAAGGCCGATGGAGACGCACGAGTGTAAGGAGAACGGTGAATGGTGGCCGTTCATAAGCCAGGATCATCAGAAACCGCAGAGTAAATTTTAGGAACGTAGACGTAGGACAGCGGAGAAAACTTCACTCAGGGACTTCAGTGAACTCTCCTTACAATGCTGAGGCCTGACACGCCTAGTGCCTGGGGGCAACCCGGCTCCTGCCCTAGGTAGTTTTGTTGAGCGTGCCTCCCTCAGGTGGTGCCTTTTCTCTCCCAGCAATATTGCTCCGTGAAATTCTGCCGATGATCAAAACTGTTTGCCATGGCTTTGTCCTTTCACCTCATTGGCCTCATCTTTGAAGGACAAATGCTTTTCTACACGGGTGCTGCCTCCCTGAGCTTTCCTTTGTCTTGGCTCAATCGATGCAGATTCCTGTGCTGAATACGCCATGGACTAGCACAGGTGGGTTCTTGTCAGTATACCGGGCAAACGCAGCAATTTCGATTGTCAAGACCCACCTGGCTTGATCAAGGTTCTTTATTCCAGTGAAAACGATTTGTATCCAAATTCTAGAGGAGCACCAGTGTGCCTCTGGGAGCTACACGCGGGCCTGCTGAACAGAGGCTCCGGAGTTTTCATTTTCTGACTAAAATTCAACACGGAATTTCATGGATCTAAGGAAACCGTGAATTGTGGACGTACCAGATTCTCACATCTTCATTGTCTAATGGAAGCTGCAGTTTCCCAGTCTGATCCGGCTGCCACTTCATTTCTGGCAATGACCATTCAATTGTGGACGTTCAGCCCTCTTCGGAATTCTCTTATACCGGCATGTTCCCGCGCCACATAAAGACCACTCGGTGGAGGTTTATGTGACTCAGGACAACTCTTTATTTCAGGCGTCTAGAACAAAGGGAATTCACAGAGGTTGATGATCACTTATTAAAGTCCCGTTTCTCTATGAGGCCCACTGATGACACTTCTACATCTGAGGGCAAAGAGCTCGTGCAGCATGATATTCTCATTTCAGCCACGCCGCCTGCAGTTCCTGCCTTGCAGAAAAATCTTTCCCAGTGTACTTCTTTAAAATGCTGCAAAATAGTGGGACAGAAGATTTCGGTTTAGCGTTAACTTTAAACGGGCATAGGTACAGGCATGTGGGCATGTTTAGAGACAGTGTTTCACTGGTCTAGGGTAAAGGGTGAAGCGCCTGGGTTCCCGTGCTTCACTACTGTATGGCCTCAAGATGATGTGTAGGCACAGCGGCAAATCCATCGGTGGCAATTCTCTCATATTGTCATTGCGATGGGAAGATTCCTTATTCGCTAGGAAATGTTTTACCGTGGAAGACGGGTCACCACAGAGCTGTCTCTTTTGTGTTGAGACAAACTTTGCTGAATTTACCTGCCAGCAGTTGCGTGTCCTCCCTTTCTTTTAAGGCCGATGGAGACGCACGAGTGTAAGGAGAACGGTGAATGGTGGCCGTTCATAAGACAGGATCATCAGAAACCGCAGAGTAAATTTTAGGAACGTAGACGTAGGAGAGCGGAGAAAACTTCACTCAGGGACTTCAGTGAACTCCCCTTACAATGCTGAGGCCTGACACGCCTAGTGCCTGGGGGCAACCCGGCTCCTGCCCTAGGTAGTTTTGTTGAGCGTGCCTCCCTCAGGTGGTGCCTTTTCTCTCCCAGCAATATTGCTCCGTGAAATTCTGCCGATGATCAAAACTGTTTGCCATGGCTTTGTCCTTTCACCTCATTGGCCTCATCTTTGAAGGACAAATGCTTTTCTACACGGGTGCTGCCTCCCTGAGCTTTCCTTTGTCTTGGCTCAATGATATTCTCATTTCAGCCACACCGCCTGCAGTTTCTTCCTTGCAGAAAAATCTTTCCCAGTGTACTTCTTTAAAATGCTGCAAAATAGTGGGACAGAAGATTTCGGTTTAGCGTTAACTTTAAACGGGCATAGGTACAGGCATGTGGGCATGTTTAGAGACAGTGTTTCACTGGTCTAGGGTAAAGGGTGAAGCGCCTGGGTTCCCGTGCTTCACTACTGTATGGCCTCAAGATGATGTGTAGGCACAGCGGCAAATCCATCGGTGGCAATTCTCTCATTGTCATTGCGATGGGAAGATTCCTTATTCGCTAGGAAATGTTTTTACCGTGGAAGACGGGTCACCACAGAGCTGTCTCTTTTGTGTTGAGACAAACTTTGCTGAATTTACCTGCCAGCAGTTGCGTGTCCTCCCTTTCTTTTAAGGCCGATGGAGACGCACGAGTGTAAGGAGAACGGTGAATGGTGGCCGTTCATAAGCCAGGATCATCAGAAACCGCAGAGTAAATTTTAGGAACGTAGACGTAGGACAGCGGAGAAAACTTCACTCAGGGACTTCAGTGAACTCTCCTTACAATGCTGAGGCCTGACACGCCTAGTGCCTGGGGGCAACCCGGCTCCTGCCCTAGGTAGTTTTGTTGAGCGTGCCTCCCTCAGGTGGTGCCTTTTCTCTCCCAGCAATATTGCTCCGTGAAATTCTGCCGATGATCAAAACTGTTTGCCATGGCTTTGTCCTTTCACCTCATTGGCCTCATCTTTGAAGGACAAATGCTTTTCTACACGGGTGCTGCCTCCCTGAGCTTTCCTTTGTCTTGGCTCAATCGATGCAGATTCCTGTGCTGAATACGCCATGGACTAGCACAGGTGGGTTCTTGTCAGTATACCGGGCAAACGCAGCAATTTCGATTGTCAAGACCCACCTGGCTTGATCAAGGTTCTTTATTCCAGTGAAAACGATTTTTATCCAAATTCTAGAGGAGCACCAGTGTGCCTCTGGGAGCTACACGCGGGCCTGCTGAACAGAGGCTCCGGAGTTTTCATTTTCTGACTAAAATTCAACACGGAATTTCATGGATCTAAGGAAACCGTGAATTGTGGACGTACCAGATTCTCACATCTTCATTGTCTAATGGAAGCTGCAGTTTCCCAGTCTGATCCGGCTGCCACTTCATTTCTGGCAATGACCATTCAATTGTGGACGTTCAGCCCTCTTCGGAATTCTCTTATACCGGCATGTTCCCGCGCCACATAAAGACCACTCGGTGGAGGTTTATGTGACTCAGGACAACTCTTTATTTCACGCGTCTAGAACAAAGGGAATTCACAGAGGTTGATGATCACTTATTAAAGTCCCGTTTCTCTATGATGCCCACTGATGACACTTCTACATCTGAGGGCAAAGAGCTCGTGCAGCATGATATTCTCATTTCAGCCACACCGCCTGCAGTTCCTTCCTTGTAGAAAAATCTTTCCCAGTGTACTTCTTTAAAATGCTGCAAAATAGTGGGACAGAAGATTTCGGTTTAGCGTTAACTTTAAACGGGCATAGGTACAGGCATGTGGGCATGTTTAGAGACAGTGTTTCACTGGTCTAGGGTAAAGGGTGAAGCGCCTGGGTTCCCGTGCTTCACTACTGTATGGCCTCAAGATGATGTGTAGGCACAGCGGCAAATCCATTGGTGGCAATTCTCTCATATTGTCATTGCGATGGGAAGATTCCTTATTCGCTAGGAAATGTTTTACCGTGGAAGACGGGTCACCACAGAGCTGTCTCTTTTGTGTTGAGACAAACTTTGCTGAATTTACCTGCCAGCAGTTGCGTGTCCTCCCTTTCTTTTAAGGCCGATGGAGACGCACGAGTGTAAGGAGAACGGTGAATGGTGGCCGTTCATAAGCCAGGATCATCAGAAACCGCAGAGTAAATTTTAGGAACGTAGACGTAGGACAGCGGAGAAAACTTCACTCAGGGACTTCAGTGAACTCTCCTTACAATGCTGAGGCCTGACACGCCTATTTCCTGGGGGCAACCCGGCTCCTGCCCTAGGTAGTTTTGTTGAGCGTGCCTCCCTCAGGTGGTGCCTTTTCTATCCCAGCAATATTGCTCCGTGAAATTCTGCCGATGATCAAAACTGTTTGCCATGGCTTTGTCCTTTCACCTCATTGGCCTCATCTTTGAAGGACAAATGCTTTTCTACACGGGTGCTGCCTCCCTGAGCTTTCCTTTGTCTTGGCTCAATCGATGCAGATTCCTGTGCTGAATACGCCATGGACTAGCACAGGTGGGTTCTTGTCAGTATACCGGGCAAACGCAGCAATTTCGATTGTCAAGACCCACCTGGCTTGATCAAGGTTCTTTATTCCAGTGAAAACGATTTGTATCCAAATTCTAGAGGAGCACCAGTGTGCCTCTGGGAGCTACACGCGGGCCTGCTGAACAGAGGCTCCGGAGTTTTCATTTTCTGACTAAAATTCAACACGGAATTTCATGGATCTAAGGAAACCGTGAATTGTGGACGTACCAGATTCTCACATCTTCATTGTCTAATGGAAGCTGCAGTTTCCCAGTCTGATCCGGCTGCCACTTCATTTCTGGCAATGACCATTCAATTGTGGACGTTCAGCCCTCTTCGGAATTCTCTTATACCGGCATGTTCCCGCGCCACATAAAGACCACTCGGTGGAGGTTTATGTGACTCAGGACAACTCTTTATTTCAGGCGTCTAGAACAAAGGGAATTCACAGAGGTTGATGATCACTTATTAAAGTCCCGTTTCTCTATGAGGCCCACTGATGACACTTCTACATCTGAGGGCAAAGAGCTCGTGCAGCATGATATTCTCATTTCAGCCACGCCGCCTGCAGTTCCTGCCTTGCAGAAAAATCTTTCCCAGTGTACTTCTTTAAAATGCTGCAAAATAGTGGGACAGAAGATTTCGGTTTAGCGTTAACTTTAAACGGGCATAGGTACAGGCATGTGGGCATGTTTAGAGACAGTGTTTCACTGGTCTAGGGTAAAGGGTGAAGCGCCTGGGTTCCCGTGCTTCACTACTGTATGGCCTCAAGATGATGTGTAGGCACAGCGGCAAATCCATCGGTGGCAATTCTCTCATATTGTCATTGCGATGGGAAGATTCCTTATTCGCTAGGAAATGTTTTACCGTGGAAGACGGGTCACCACAGAGCTGTCTCTTTTGTGTTGAGACAAACTTTGCTGAATTTACCTGCCAGCAGTTGCGTGTCCTCCCTTTCTTTTAAGGCCGATGGAGACGCACGAGTGTAAGGAGAACGGTGAATGGTGGCCGTTCATAAGCCAGGATCATCAGAAACCGCAGAGTAAATTTTAGGAACGTAGACGTAGGACAGCGGAGAAAACTTCACTCAGGGACTTCAGTGAACTCTCCTTACAATGCTGAGGCCTGACACGCCTAGTGCCTGGGGGCAACCCGGCTCCTGCCCTAGGTAGTTTTGTTGAGCGTGCCTCCCTCAGGTGGTGCCTTTTCTCTCCCAGCAATATTGCTCCGTGAAATTCTGCCGATGATCAAAACTGTTTGCCATGGCTTTGTCCTTTCACCTCATTGGCCTCATCTTTGAAGGACAAATGCTTTTCTACACGGGTGCTGCCTCCCTGAGCTTTCCTTTGTCTTGGCTCAATCGATGCAGATTCCTGTGCTGAATACGCCATGGACTAGCACAGGTGGGTTCTTGTCAGTATACCGGGCAAACGCAGCAATTTCGATTGTCAAGACCCACCTGGCTTGATCAAGGTTCTTTATTCCAGTGAAAACGATTTGTATCCAAATTCTAGAGGAGCACCAGTGTGCCTCTGGGAGCTACACGCGGGCCTGCTGAACAGAGGCTCCGGAGTTTTCATTTTCTGACTAAAATTCAACACGGAATTTCATGGATCTAAGGAAACCGTGAATTGTGGACGTACCAGATTCTCACATCTTCATTGTCTAATGGAAGCTGCAGTTTCCCAGTCTGATCCGGCTGCCACTTCATTTCTGGCAATGACCATTCAATTGTGGACGTTCAGCCCTCTTCGGAATTCTCTTATACCGGCATGTTCCCGCGCCACATAAAGACCACTCGGTGGAGGTTTATGTGACTCAGGACAACTCTTTATTTCAGGCGTCTAGAACAAAGGGAATTCACAGAGGTTGATGATCACTTATTAAAGTCCCGTTTCTCTATGAGGCCCACTGATGACACTTCTACATCTGAGGGCAAAGAGCTCGTGCAGCATGATATTCTCATTTCAGCCACGCCGCCTGCAGTTCCTGCCTTGCAGAAAAATCTTTCCCAGTGTACTTCTTTAAAATGCTGCAAAATAGTGGGACAGAAGATTTCGGTTTAGCGTTAACTTTAAACGGGCATAGGTACAGGCATGTGGGCATGTTTAGAGACAGTGTTTCACTGGTCTAGGGTAAAGGGTGAAGCGCCTGGGTTCCCGTGCTTCACTACTGTATGGCCTCAAGATGATGTGTAGGCACAGCGGCAAATCCATCGGTGGCAATTCTCTCATATTGTCATTGCGATGGGAAGATTCCTTATTCGCTAGGAAATGTTTTACCGTGGAAGACGGGTCACCACAGAGCTGTCTCTTTTGTGTTGAGACAAACTTTGCTGAATTTACCTGCCAGCAGTTGCGTGTCCTCCCTTTCTTTTAAGGCCGATGGAGACGCACGAGTGTAAGGAGAACGGTGAATGGTGGCCGTTCATAAGACAGGATCATCAGAAACCGCAGAGTAAATTTTAGGAACGTAGACGTAGGACAGCGGAGAAAACTTCACTCAGGGACTTCAGTGAACTCCCCTTACAATGCTGAGGCCTGACACGCCTAGTGCCTGGGGGCAACCCGGCTCCTGCCCTAGGTAGTTTTGTTGAGCGTGCCTCCCTCAGGTGGTGCCTTTTCTCTCCCAGCAATATTGCTCCGTGAAATTCTGCCGATGATCAAAACTGTTTGCCATGGCTTTGTCCTTTCACCTCATTGGCCTCATCTTTGAAGGACAAATGCTTTTCTACACGGGTGCTGCCTCCCTGAGCTTTCCTTTGTCTTGGCTCAATGATATTCTCATTTCAGCCACACCGCCTGCAGTTTCTTCCTTGCAGAAAAATCTTTCCCAGTGTACTTCTTTAAAATGCTGCAAAATAGTGGGACAGAAGATTTCGGTTTAGCGTTAACTTTAAACGGGCATAGGTACAGGCATGTGGGCATGTTTAGAGACAGTGTTTCACTGGTCTAGGGTAAAGGGTGAAGCGCCTGGGTTCCCGTGCTTCACTACTGTATGGCCTCAAGATGATGTGTAGGCACAGCGGCAAATCCATCGGTGGCAATTCTCTCATTGTCATTGCGATGGGAAGATTCCTTATTCGCTAGGAAATGTTTTTACCGTGGAAGACGGGTCACCACAGAGCTGTCTCTTTTGTGTTGAGACAAACTTTGCTGAATTTACCTGCCAGCAGTTGCGTGTCCTCCCTTTCTTTTAAGGCCGATGGAGACGCACGAGTGTAAGGAGAACGGTGAATGGTGGCCGTTCATAAGCCAGGATCATCAGAAACCGCAGAGTAAATTTTAGGAACGTAGACGTAGGACAGCGGAGAAAACTTCACTCAGGGACTTCAGTGAACTCTCCTTACAATGCTGAGGCCTGACACGCCTAGTGCCTGGGGGCAACCCGGCTCCTGCCCTAGGTAGTTTTGTTGAGCGTGCCTCCCTCAGGTGGTGCCTTTTCTCTCCCAGCAATATTGCTCCGTGAAATTCTGCCGATGATCAAAACTGTTTGCCATGGCTTTGTCCTTTCACCTCATTGGCCTCATCTTTGAAGTACAAATGCTTTTCTACACGGGTGCTGCCTCCCTGAGCTTTCCTTTGTCTTGGCTCAATCGATGCAGATTCCTGTGCTGAATACGCCATGGACTAGCACAGGTGGGTTCTTGTCAGTATACCGGGCAAACGCAGCAATTTCGATTGTCAAGACCCACCTGGCTTGATCAAGGTTCTTTATTCCAGTGAAAACGATTTTTATCCAAATTCTAGAGGAGCACCAGTGTGCCTCTGGGAGCTACACGCGGGCCTGCTGAACAGAGGCTCCGGAGTTTTCATTTTCTGACTAAAATTCAACACGGAATTTCATGGATCTAAGGAAACCGTGAATTGTGGACGTACCAGATTCTCACATCTTCATTGTCTAATGGAAGCTGCAGTTTCCCAGTCTGATCCGGCTGCCACTTCATTTCTGGCAATGACCATTCAATTGTGGACGTTCAGCCCTCTTCGGAATTCTCTTATACCGGCATGTTCCCGCGCCACATAAAGACCACTCGGTGGAGGTTTATGTGACTCAGGACAACTCTTTATTTCACGCGTCTAGAACAAAGGGAATTCACAGAGGTTGATGATCACTTATTAAAGTCCCGTTTCTCTATGATGCCCACTGATGACACTTCTACATCTGAGGGCAAAGAGCTCGTGCAGCATGATATTCTCATTTCAGCCACACCGCCTGCAGTTCCTTCCTTGTAGAAAAATCTTTCCCAGTGTACTTCTTTAAAATGCTGCAAAATAGTGGGACAGAAGATTTCGGTTTAGCGTTAACTTTAAACGGGCATAGGTACAGGCATGTGGGCATGTTTAGAGACAGTGTTTCACTGGTCTAGGGTAAAGGGTGAAGCGCCTGGGTTCCCGTGCTTCACTACTGTATGGCCTCAAGATGATGTGTAGGCACAGCGGCAAATCCATCGGTGGCAATTCTCTCATTGTCATTGCGATGGGAAGATTCCTTATTCGCTAGGAAATGTTTTTACCGTGGAAGACGGGTCACCACAGAGCTGTCTCTTTTGTGTTGAGACAAACTTTGCTGAATTTACCTGCCAGCAGTTGCGTGTCCTCCCTTTCTTTTAAGGCCGATGGAGACGCACGAGTGTAAGGAGAACGGTGAATGGTGGCCGTTCATAAGCCAGGATCATCAGAAACCGCAGAGTAAATTTTAGGAACGTAGACGTAGGACAGCGGAGAAAACTTCACTCAGGGACTTCAGTGAACTCTCCTTACAATGCTGAGGCCTGACACGCCTAGTGCCTGGGGGCAACCCGGCTCCTGCCCTAGGTAGTTTTGTTGAGCGTGCCTCCCTCAGGTGGTGCCTTTTCTCTCCCAGCAATATTGCTCCGTGAAATTCTGCCGATGATCAAAACTGTTTGCCATGGCTTTGTCCTTTCACCTCATTGGCCTCATCTTTGAAGTACAAATGCTTTTCTACACGGGTGCTGCCTCCCTGAGCTTTCCTTTGTCTTGGCTCAATCGATGCAGATTCCTGTGCTGAATACGCCATGGACTAGCACAGGTGGGTTCTTGTCAGTATACCGGGCAAACGCAGCAATTTCGATTGTCAAGACCCACCTGGCTTGATCAAGGTTCTTTATTCCAGTGAAAACGATTTTTATCCAAATTCTAGAGGAGCACCAGTGTGCCTCTGGGAGCTACACGCGGGCCTGCTGAACAGAGGCTCCGGAGTTTTCATTTTCTGACTAAAATTCAACACGGAATTTCATGGATCTAAGGAAACCGTGAATTGTGGACGTACCAGATTCTCACATCTTCATTGTCTAATGGAAGCTGCAGTTTCCCAGTCTGATCCGGCTGCCACTTCATTTCTGGCAATGACCATTCAATTGTGGACGTTCAGCCCTCTTCGGAATTCTCTTATACCGGCATGTTCCCGCGCCACATAAAGACCACTCGGTGGAGGTTTATGTGACTCAGGACAACTCTTTATTTCACGCGTCTAGAACAAAGGGAATTCACAGAGGTTGATGATCACTTATTAAAGTCCCGTTTCTCTATGATGCCCACTGATGACACTTCTACATCTGAGGGCAAAGAGCTCGTGCAGCATGATATTCTCATTTCAGCCACACCGCCTGCAGTTCCTTCCTTGTAGAAAAATCTTTCCCAGTGTACTTCTTTAAAATGCTGCAAAATAGTGGGACAGAAGATTTCGGTTTAGCGTTAACTTTAAACGGGCATAGGTACAGGCATGTGGGCATGTTTAGAGACAGTGTTTCACTGGTCTAGGGTAAAGGGTGAAGCGCCTGGGTTCCCGTGCTTCACTACTGTATGGCCTCAAGATGATGTGTAGGCACAGCGGCAAATCCATTGGTGGCAATTCTCTCATATTGTCATGGCGATGGGAAGATTCCTTATTCGCTAGGAAATGTTTTACCGTGGAAGACGGGTCACCACAGAGCTGTCTCTTTTGTGTTGAGACAAACTTTGCTGAATTTACCTGCCAGCAGTTGCGTGTCCTCCCTTTCTTTTAAGGCCGATGGAGACGCACGAGTGTAAGGAGAACGGTGAATGGTGGCCGTTCATAAGCCAGGATCATCAGAAACCGCAGAGTAAATTTTAGGAACGTAGACGTAGGACAGCGGAGAAAACTTCACTCAGGGACTTCAGTGAACTCTCCTTACAATGCTGAGGCCTGACACGCCTAGTGCCTGGGGGCAACCCGGCTCCTGCCCTAGGTAGTTTTGTTGAGCGTGCCTCCCTCAGGTGGTGCCTTTTCTCTCCCAGCAATATTGCTCCGTGAAATTCTGCCGATGATCAAAACTGTTTGCCATGGCTTTGTCCTTTCACCTCATTGGCCTCATCTTTGAAGGACAAATGCTTTTCTACACGGGTGCTGCCTCCCTGAGCTTTCCTTTGTCTTGGCTCAATCGATGCAGATTCCTGTGCTGAATACGCCATGGACTAGCACAGGTGGGTTCTTGTCAGTATACCGGGCAAACGCAGCAATTTCGATTGTCAAGACCCACCTGGCTTGATCAAGGTTCTTTATTCCAGTGAAAACGATTTGTATCCAAATTCTAGAGGAGCACCAGTGTGCCTCTGGGAGCTACACGCGGGCCTGCTGAACAGAGGCTCCGGAGTTTTCATTTTCTGACTAAAATTCAACACGGAATTTCATGGATCTAAGGAAACCGTGAATTGTGGACGTACCAGATTCTCACATCTTCATTGTCTAATGGAAGCTGCAGTTTCCCAGTCTGATCCGGCTGCCACTTCATTTCTGGCAATGACCATTCAATTGTGGACGTTCAGCCCTCTTCGGAATTCTCTTATACCGGCATGTTCCCGCGCCACATAAAGACCACTCGGTGGAGGTTTATGTGACTCAGGACAACTCTTTATTTCAGGCGTCTAGAACAAAGGGAATTCACAGAGGTTGATGATCACTTATTAAAGTCCCGTTTCTCTATGAGGCCCACTGATGACACTTCTACATCTGAGGGCAAAGAGCTCGTGCAGCATGATATTCTCATTTCAGCCACGCCGCCTGCAGTTCCTGCCTTGCAGAAAAATCTTTCCCAGTGTACTTCTTTAAAATGCTGCAAAATAGTGGGACAGAAGATTTCGGTTTAGCGTTAACTTTAAACGGGCATAGGTACAGGCATGTGGGCATGTTTAGAGACAGTGTTTCACTGGTCTAGGGTAAAGGGTGAAGCGCCTGGGTTCCCGTGCTTCACTACTGTATGGCCTCAAGATGATGTGTAGGCACAGCGGCAAATCCATCGGTGGCAATTCTCTCATATTGTCATTGCGATGGGAAGATTCCTTATTCGCTAGGAAATGTTTTACCGTGGAAGACGGGTCACCACAGAGCTGTCTCTTTTGTGTTGAGACAAACTTTGCTGAATTTACCTGCCAGCAGTTGCGTGTCCTCCCTTTCTTTTAAGGCCGATGGAGACGCACGAGTGTAAGGAGAACGGTGAATGGTGGCCGTTCATAAGCCAGGATCATCAGAAACCGCAGAGTAAATTTTAGGAACGTAGACGTAGGACAGCGGAGAAAACTTCACTCAGGGACTTCAGTGAACTCTCCTTACAATGCTGAGGCCTGACACGCCTAGTGCCTGGGGGCAACCCGGCTCCTGCCCTAGGTAGTTTTGTTGAGCGTGCCTCCCTCAGGTGGTGCCTTTTCTCTCCCAGCAATATTGCTCCGTGAAATTCTGCCGATGATCAAAACTGTTTGCCATGGCTTTGTCCTTTCACCTCATTGGCCTCATCTTTGAAGGACAAATGCTTTTCTACACGGGTGCTGCCTCCCTGAGCTTTCCTTTGTCTTGGCTCAATCGATGCAGATTCCTGTGCTGAATACGCCATGGACTAGCACAGGTGGGTTCTTGTCAGTATACCGGGCAAACGCAGCAATTTCGATTGTCAAGACCCACCTGGCTTGATCAAGGTTCTTTATTCCAGTGAAAACGATTTGTATCCAAATTCTAGAGGAGCACCAGTGTGCCTCTGGGAGCTACACGCGGGCCTGCTGAACAGAGGCTCCGGAGTTTTCATTTTCTGACTAAAATTCAACACGGAATTTCATGGATCTAAGGAAACCGTGAATTGTGGACGTACCAGATTCTCACATCTTCATTGTCTAATGGAAGCTGCAGTTTCCCAGTCTGATCCGGCTGCCACTTCATTTCTGGCAATGACCATTCAATTGTGGACGTTCAGCCCTCTTCGGAATTCTCTTATACCGGCATGTTCCCGCGCCACATAAAGACCACTCGGTGGAGGTTTATGTGACTCAGGACAACTCTTTATTTCAGGCGTCTAGAACAAAGGGAATTCACAGAGGTTGATGATCACTTATTAAAGTCCCGTTTCTCTATGAGGCCCACTGATGACACTTCTACATCTGAGGGCAAAGAGCTCGTGCAGCATGATATTCTCATTTCAGCCACGCCGCCTGCAGTTCCTGCCTTGCAGAAAAATCTTTCCCAGTGTACTTCTTTAAAATGCTGCAAAATAGTGGGACAGAAGATTTCGGTTTAGCGTTAACTTTAAACGGGCATAGGTACAGGCATGTGGGCATGTTTAGAGACAGTGTTTCACTGGTCTAGGGTAAAGGGTGAAGCGCCTGGGTTCCCGTGCTTCACTACTGTATGGCCTCAAGATGATGTGTAGGCACAGCGGCAAATCCATCGGTGGCAATTCTCTCATATTGTCATTGCGATGGGAAGATTCCTTATTCGCTAGGAAATGTTTTACCGTGGAAGACGGGTCACCACAGAGCTGTCTCTTTTGTGTTGAGACAAACTTTGCTGAATTTACCTGCCAGCAGTTGCGTGTCCTCCCTTTCTTTTAAGGCCGATGGAGACGCACGAGTGTAAGGAGAACGGTGAATGGTGGCCGTTCATAAGCCAGGATCATCAGAAACCGCAGAGTAAATTTTAGGAACGTAGACGTAGGACAGCGGAGAAAACTTCACTCAGGGACTTCAGTGAACTCTCCTTACAATGCTGAGGCCTGACACGCCTAGTGCCTGGGGGCAACCCGGCTCCTGCCCTAGGTAGTTTTGTTGAGCGTGCCTCCCTCAGGTGGTGCCTTTTCTCTCCCAGCAATATTGCTCCGTGAAATTCTGCCGATGATCAAAACTGTTTGCCATGGCTTTGTCCTTTCACCTCATTGGCCTCATCTTTGAAGGACAAATGCTTTTCTACACGGGTGCTGCCTCCCTGAGCTTTCCTTTGTCTTGGCTCAATCGATGCAGATTCCTGTGCTGAATACGCCATGGACTAGCACAGGTGGGTTCTTGTCAGTATACCCGGCAAACGCAGCAATTTCGATTGTCAAGACCCACCTGGCTTGATCAAGGTTCTTTATTCCAGTGAAAACGATTTGTATCCAAATTCTAGAGGAGCACCAGTGTGCCTCTGGGAGCTACACGCGGGCCTGCTGAACAGAGGCTCCGGAGTT
Organism: Tenrec ecaudatus; assembly: GCF_050624435.1. NCBI lineage: Eukaryota > Metazoa > Chordata > Mammalia > Afrosoricida > Tenrecidae > Tenrec > Tenrec ecaudatus. The sequence continues at coordinate 2,478,087 of NW_027457617.1, forward strand.
TTCATTTTCTGACTAAAATTCAACACGGAATTTCATGGATCTAAGGAAACCGTGAATTGTGGACGTACCAGATTCTCACATCTTCATTGTCTAATGGAAGCTGCAGTTTCCCAGTCTGATCCGGCTGCCACTTCATTTCTGGCAATGACCATTCAATTGTGGACGTTCAGCCCTCTTCGGAATTCTCTTATACCGGCATGTTCCCGCGCCACATAAAGACCACTCGGTGGAGGTTTATGTGACTCAGGACAACTCTTTATTTCAGGCATCTAGAACAAAGGGAATTCACAGAGGTTGATGATCACTTATTAAAGTCCCGTTTCTCTATGAGGCCCACTGATGACACTTCTACATCTGAGGGCAAAGAGCTCGTGCAGCATGATATTCTCATTTCAGCCACGCCGCCTGCAGTTCCTGCCTTGCAGAAAAATCTTTCCCAGTGTACTTCTTTAAAATGCTGCAAAATAGTGGGACAGAAGATTTCGGTTTAGCGTTAACTTTAAACGGGCATAGGTACAGGCATGTGGGCATGTTTAGAGACAGTGTTTCACTGGTCTAGGGTAAAGGGTGAAGCGCCTGGGTTCCCGTGCTTCACTACTGTATGGCCTCAAGATGATGTGTAGGCACAGCGGCAAATCCATCGGTGGCAATTCTCTCATATTGTCATTGCGATGGGAAGATTCCTTATTCGCTAGGAAATGTTTTACCGTGGAAGACGGGTCACCACAGAGCTGTCTCTTTTGTGTTGAGACAAACTTTGCTGAATTTACCTGCCAGCAGTTGCGTGTCCTCCCTTTCTTTTAAGGCCGATGGAGACGCACGAGTGTAAGGAGAACGGTGAATGGTGGCCGTTCATAAGCCAGGATCATCAGAAACCGCAGAGTAAATTTTAGGAACGTAGACGTAGGACAGCGGAGAAAACTTCACTCAGGGACTTCAGTGAACTCTCCTTACAATGCTGAGGCCTGACACGCCTAGTGCCTGGGGGCAACCCGGCTCCTGCCCTAGGTAGTTTTGTTGAGCGTGCCTCCCTCAGGTGGTGCCTTTTCTCTCCCAGCAATATTGCTCCGTGAAATTCTGCCGATGATCAAAACTGTTTGCCATGGCTTTGTCCTTTCACCTCATTGGCCTCATCTTTGAAGGACAAATGCTTTTCTACACGGGTGCTGCCTCCCTGAGCTTTCCTTTGTCTTGGCTCAATCGATGCAGATTCCTGTGCTGAATACGCCATGGACTAGCACAGGTGGGTTCTTGTCAGTATACCGGGCAAACGCAGCAATTTCGATTGTCAAGACCCACCTGGCTTGATCAAGGTTCTTTATTCCAGTGAAAACGATTTGTATCCAAATTCTAGAGGAGCACCAGTGTGCCTCTGGGAGCTACACGCGGGCCTGCTGAACAGAGGCTCCGGAGTTTTCATTTTCTGACTAAAATTCAACACGGAATTTCATGGATCTAAGGAAACCGTGAATTGTGGACGTACCAGATTCTCACATCTTCATTGTCTAATGGAAGCTGCAGTTTCCCAGTCTGATCCGGCTGCCACTTCATTTCTGGCAATGACCATTCAATTGTGGACGTTCAGCCCTCTTCGGAATTCTCTTATACCGGCATGTTCCCGCGCCACATAAAGACCACTCGGTGGAGGTTTATGTGACTCAGGACAACTCTTTATTTCAGGCGTCTAGAACAAAGGGAATTCACAGAGGTTGATGATCACTTATTAAAGTCCCGTTTCTCTATGATGCCCACTGATGACACTTCTACATCTGAGGGCAAAGAGCTCGTGCAGCATGATATTCTCATTTCAGCCACGCCGCCTGCAGTTCCTGCCTTGCAGAAAAATCTTTCCCAGTGTACTTCTTTAAAATGCTGCAAAATAGTGGGACAGAAGATTTCGGTTTAGCGTTAACTTTAAACGGGCATAGGTACAGGCATGTGGGCATGTTTAGAGACAGTGTTTCACTGGTCTAGGGTAAAGGGTGAAGCGCCTGGGTTCCCGTGCATCACTACTGTATGGCCTCAAGATGATGTGTAGGCACAGCGGCAAATCCATCGGTGGCAATTCTCTCATATTGTCATTGCGATGGGAAGATTCCTTATTCGCTAGGAAATGTTTTACCGTGGAAGACGGGTCACCACAGAGCTGTCTCTTTTGTGTTGAGACAAACTTTGCTGAATTTACCTGCCAGCAGTTGCGTGTCCTCCCTTTCTTTTAAGGCCGATGGAGACGCACGAGTGTAAGGAGAACGGTGAATGGTGGCCGTTCATAAGCCAGGATCATCAGAAACCGCAGAGTAAATTTTAGGAACGTAGACGTAGGACAGCGGAGAAAACTTCACTCAGGGACTTCAGTGAACTCTCCTTACAATGCTGAGGCCTGACACGCCTAGTGCCTGGGGGCAACCCGGCTCCTGCCCTAGGTAGTTTTGTTGAGCGTGCCTCCCTCAGGTGGTGCCTTTTCTCTCCCAGCAATATTGCTCCGTGAAATTCTGCCGATGATCAAAACTGTTTGCCATGGCTTTGTCCTTTCACCTCATTGGCCTCATCTTTGAAGGACAAATGCTTTTCTACACGGGTGCTGCCTCCCTGAGCTTTCCTTTGTCTTGGCTCAATCGATGCAGATTCCTGTGCTGAATACGCCATGGACTAGCACAGGTGGGTTCTTGTCAGTATACCGGGCAAACGCAGCAATTTCGATTGTCAAGACCCACCTGGCTTGATCAAGGTTCTTTATTCCAGTGAAAACGATTTGTATCCAAATTCTAGAGGAGCACCAGTGTGCCTCTGGGAGCTACACGCGGGCCTGCTGAACAGAGGCTCCGGAGTTTTCATTTTCTGACTAAAATTCAACACGGAATTTCATGGATCTAAGGAAACCGTGAATTGTGGACGTACCAGATTCTCACATCTTCATTGTCTAATGGAAGCTGCAGTTTCCCAGTCTGATCCGGCTGCCACTTCATTTCTGGCAATGACCATTCAATTGTGGACGTTCAGCCCTCTTCGGAATTCTCTTATACCGGCATGTTCCCGCGCCACATAAAGACCACTCGGTGGAGGTTTATGTGACTCAGGACAACTCTTTATTTCAGGCGTCTAGAACAAAGGGAATTCACAGAGGTTGATGATCACTTATTAAAGTCCCGTTTCTCTATGAGGCCCACTGATGACACTTCTACATCTGAGGGCAAAGAGCTCGTGCAGCATGATATTCTCATTTCAGCCACGCCGCCTGCAGTTCCTGCCTTGCAGAAAAATCTTTCCCAGTGTACTTCTTTAAAATGCTGCAAAATAGTGGGACAGAAGATTTCGGTTTAGCGTTAACTTTAAACGGGCATAGGTACAGGCATGTGGGCATGTTTAGAGACAGTGTTTCACTGGTCTAGGGTAAAGGGTGAAGCGCCTGGGTTCCCGTGCTTCACTACTGTATGGCCTCAAGATGATGTGTAGGCACAGCGGCAAATCCATCGGTGGCAATTCTCTCATATTGTCATTGCGATGGGAAGATTCCTTATTCGCTAGGAAATGTTTTACCGTGGAAGACGGGTCACCACAGAGCTGTCTCTTTTGTGTTGAGACAAACTTTGCTGAATTTACCTGCCAGCAGTTGCGTGTCCTCCCTTTCTTTTAAGGCCGATGGAGACGCACGAGTGTAAGGAGAACGGTGAATGGTGGCCGTTCATAAGCCAGGATCATCAGAAACCGCAGAGTAAATTTTAGGAACGTAGACGTAGGACAGCGGAGAAAACTTCACTCAGGGACTTCAGTGAACTCTCCTTACAATGCTGAGGCCTGACACGCCTAGTGCCTGGGGGCAACCCGGCTCCTGCCCTAGGTAGTTTTGTTGAGCGTGCCTCCCTCAGGTGGTGCCTTTTCTCTCCCAGCAATATTGCTCCGTGAAATTCTGCCGATGATCAAAACTGTTTGCCATGGCTTTGTCCTTTCACCTCATTGGCCTCATCTTTGAAGGACAAATGCTTTTCTACACGGGTGCTGCCTCCCTGAGCTTTCCTTTGTCTTGGCTCAATCGATGCAGATTCCTGTGCTGAATACGCCATGGACTAGCACAGGTGGGTTCTTGTCAGTATACCGGGCAAACGCAGCAATTTCGATTGTCAAGACCCACCTGGCTTGATCAAGGTTCTTTATTCCAGTGAAAACGATTTGTATCCAAATTCTAGAGGAGCACCAGTGTGCCTCTGGGAGCTACTCGCGGGCCTGCTGAACAGAGGCTCCGGAGTTTTCATTTTCTGACTAAAATTCAACACGGAATTTCATGGATCTAAGGAAACCGTGAATTGTGGACGTACCAGATTCTCACATCTTCATTGTCTAATGGAAGCTGCAGTTTCCCAGTCTGATCCGGCTGCCACTTCATTTCTGGCAATGACCATTCAATTGTGGACGTTCAGCCCTCTTCGGAATTCTCTTATACCGGCATGTTCCCGCGCCACATAAAGACCACTCGGTGGAGGTTTATGTGACTCAGGACAACTCTTTATTTCAGGCGTCTAGAACAAAGGGAATTCACAGAGTTTGATGATCACTTATTAAAGTCCCGTTTCTCTATGATGCCCACTGATGACACTTCTACATCTGAGGGCAAAGAGCTCATGCAGCATGATATTCTCATTTCAGCCACGCCGCCTGCAGTTCCTGCCTTGCAGAAAAATCTTTCCCAGTGTACTTCTTTAAAATGCTGCAAAATAGTGGGACAGAAGATTTCGGTTTAGCGTTAACTTTAAACGGGCATAGGTACAGGCATGTGGGCATGTTTAGAGAGTGTTTCACTGGTCTAGGGTAAAGGGTGAAGCGCCTGGGTTCCCGTGCATCACTACTGTATGGCCTCAAGATGATGTGTAGGCACAGCGGCAAATCCATCGGTGGCAATTCTCTCATATTGTCATTGCGATGGGAAGATTCCTTATTCACTAGGAAATGTTTTACCGTGGAAGACGGGTCACCACAGAGCTGTCTCTTTTGTGTTGAGACAAACTTTGCTGAATTTACCTGCCAGCAGTTGCGTGTCCTCCCTTTCTTTTAAGGCCGATGGAGACGCACGAGTGTAAGGAGAACGGTGAATGGTGGCCGTTCATAAGCCAGGATCATCAGAAACCGCAGAGTAAATTTTAGGAACGTAGACGTAGGACAGCGGAGAAAACTTCACTCAGGGACTTCAGTGAACTCTCCTTACAATGCTGAGGCCTGACACGCCTAGTGCCTGGGGGCAACCCGGCTCCTGCCCTAGGTAGTTTTGTTGAGCGTGCCTCCGTCAGGTGGTGCCTTTTCTCTCCCAGCAATATTGCTCCGTGAAATTCTGCCGATGATCAAAACTGTTTGCCATGGCTTTGTCCTTTCACCTCATTGGCCTCATCTTTGAAGGACAAATGCTTTTCTACACGGGTGCTGCCTCCCTGAGCTTTCCTTTGTCTTGGCTCAATCGATGCAGATTCCTGTGCTGAATACGCCATGGACTAGCACAGGTGGGTTCTTGTCAGTATACCGGGCAAACGCAGCAATTTCGATTGTCAAGACCCACCTGGCTTGATCAAGGTTCTTTATTCCAGTGAAAACGATTTGTATCCAAATTCTAGAGGAGCACCAGTGTGCCTCTGGGAGCTACTCGCGGGCCTGCTGAACAGAGGCTCCGGAGTTTTCATTTTCTGACTAAAATTCAACACGGAATTTCATGGATCTAAGGAAACCGTGAATTGTGGACGTACCAGATTCTCACATCTTCATTGTCTAATGGAAGCTGCAGTTTCCCAGTCTGATCCGGCTGCCACTTCATTTCTGGCAATGACCATTCAATTGTGGACGTTCAGCCCTCTTCGGAATTATCTTATACCGGCATGTTCCCACGCCACATAAAGACCACTCGGTGGAGGTTTATGTGACTCAGGACAACTCTTTATTTCAGGCGTCTAGAACAAAGGGAATTCACAGAGGTTGATGATCACTTATTAAAGTCCCGTTTCTCTATGATGCCCACTGATGACACTTCTACATCTGAGGGCAAAGAGCTCGTGCAGCATGATATTCTCATTTCAGCCACGCCGCCTGCAGTTCCTGCCTTGCAGAAAAATCTTTCCCAGTGTACTTCTTTAAAATGCTGCAAAATAGTGGGACAGAAGATTTCGGTTTAGCGTTAACTTTAAACGGGCATAGGTACAGGCATGTGGGCATGTTTAGAGACAGTGTTTCACTGGTCTAGGGTAAAGGGTGAAGCGCCTGGGTTCCCGTGCATCACTACTGTATGGCCTCAAGATGATGTGTAGGCACAGCGGCAAATCCATCGGTGGCAATTCTCTCATATTGTCATTGCGATGGGAAGATTCCTTATTCGCTAGGAAATGTTTTACCGTGGAAGACGGGTCACCACAGAGCTGTCTCTTTTGTGTTGAGACAAACTTTGCTGAATTTACCTGCCAGCAGTTGCGTGTCCTCCCTTTCTTTTAAGGCCGATGGAGACGCACGAGTGTAAGGAGAACGGTGAATGGTGGCCGTTCATAAGCCAGGATCATCAGAAACCGCAGAGTAAATTTTAGGAACGTAGACGTAGGACAGCGGAGAAAACTTCACTCAGGGACTTCAGTGAACTCCCCTTACAATGCTGAGGCCTGACACGCCTAGTGCCTGGGGGCAACCCGGCTCCTGCCCTAGGTAGTTTTGTTGAGCGTGCCTCCCTCAGGTGGTGCCTTTTCTCTCCCAGCAATATTGCTCCGTGAAATTCTGCCGATGATCAAAACTGTTTGCCATGGCTTTGTCCTTTCACCTCATTGGCCTCATCTTTGAAGGACAAATGCTTTTCTACACGGGTGCTGCCTCCCTGAGCTTTCCTTTGTCTTGGCTCAATCGATGCAGATTCCTGTGCTGAATACGCCATGGACTAGCACAGGTGGGTTCTTGTCAGTATACCGGGCAAACGCAGCAATTTCGATTGTCAAGACCCACCTGGCTTGATCAAGGTTCTTTATTCCAGTGAAAACGATTTGTATCCAAATTCTAGAGGAGCACCAGTGTGCCTCTGGGAGCTACACGCGGGCCTGCTGAACAGAGGCTCCGGAGTTTTCATTTTCTGACTAAAATTCAACACGGAATTTCATGGATCTAAGGAAACCGTGAATTGTGGACGTACCAGATTCTCACATCTTCATTGTCTAATGGAAGCTGAAGTTTCCCAGTCTGATCCGGCTGCCACTTCATTTCTGGCAATGACCATTCAATTGTGGACGTTCAGCCCTCTTCGGAATTCCCTTATACCGGCATCTTCCCGCGCCACATAAAGACCACTCGGTGGAGGTTTATGTGACTCAGGACAACTCTTTATTTCAGGCGTCTAGAACAAAGGGAATTCACAGAGGTTGATGATCACTTATTAAAGTCACGTTTCTCTATGATGCCCACTGATGACACTTCTACATCTGAGGGCAAAGAGCTCGTGCAGCATGATATTCTCATTTCAGCCACGCCGCCTGCAGTTCCTGCCTTACAGAAAAATCTTTCCCAGTGTACTTCTTTAAAATGCTGCAAAATAGTGGGACAGAAGATTTCGGTTTAGCGTTAACTTTAAACGGGCATAGGTACAGGCATGTGGGCATGTTTAGAGACAGTGTTTCACTGGTCTAGGGTAAAGGGTGAAGCGCCTGGGTTCCCGTGCATCACTACTGTATGGCCTCAAGATGATGTGTAGGCACAGCGGCAAATCCATCGGTGGCAATTCTCTCATATTGTCATTGCGATGGGAAGATTCCTTATTCGGTAGGAAATGTTTTACCGTGGAAGACGGGTCACCACAGAGCTGTCTCTTTTGTGTTGAGACAAACTTTGCTGAATTTACCTGCCAGCAGTTGCGTGTCCTCCCTTTCTTTTAAGGCCGATGGAGACGCACGAGTGTAAGGAGAACGGTGAATGGTGGCCGTTCATAAGCCAGGATCATCAGAAACCGCAGAGTAAATTTTAGGAACGTAGACGTAGGACAGCGGAGAAAACTTCACTCAGGGACTTCAGTGAACTCTCCTTACAATGCTGAGGCCTGACACGCCTATTTCCTGGGGGCAACCCGGCTCCTGCCCTAGGTAGTTTTGTTGAGCGTGCCTCCCTCAGGTGGTGCCTTTTCTCTCCCAGCAATATTGCTCCGTGAAATTCTGCCGATGATCAAAACTGTTTGCCATGGCTTTGTCCTTTCACCTCATTGGCCTCATCTTTGAAGGACAAATGCTTTTCTACACGGGTGCTGCCTCCCTGAGCTTTCCTTTGTCTTGGCTCAATCGATGCAGATTCCTGTGCTGAATACGCCATGGACTAGCACAGGTGGGTTCTTGTCAGTATACCGGGCAAACGCAGCAATTTCGATTGTCAAGACCCACCTGGCTTGATCAAGGTTCTTTATTCCAGTGAAAACGATTTGTATCCAAATTCTAGAGGAGCACCAGTGTGCCTCTGGGAGCTACACGCGGGCCTGCTGAACAGAGGCTCCGGAGTTTTCATTTTCTGACTAAAATTCAACACGGAATTTCATGGATCTAAGGAAACCGTGAATTGTGGACGTACCAGATTCTCACATCTTCATTGTCTAATGGAAGCTGCAGTTTCCCAGTCTGATCCGGCTGCCACTTCATTTCTGGCAATGACCATTCAATTGTGGACGTTCAGCCCTCTTCGGAATTCTCTTATACCGGCATGTTCCCGCGCCACATAAAGACCACTCGGTGGAGGTTTATGTGACTCAGGACAACTCTTTATTTCACGCGTCTAGAACAAAGGGAATTCACAGAGGTTGATGATCACTTATTAAAGTCCCGTTTCTCTATGAGGCCCACTGATGACACTTCTACATCTGAGGGCAAAGAGCTCGTGCAGCATGATATTCTCATTTCAGCCACGCCGCCTGCAGTTCCTGCCTTGCAGAAAAATCTTTCCCAGTGTACTTCTTTAAAATGCTGCAAAATAGTGGGACAGAAGATTTCGGTTTAGCGTTAACTTTAAACGGGCATAGGTACAGGCATGTGGGCATGTTTAGAGACAGTGTTTCACTGGTCTAGGGTAAAGGGTGAAGCGCCTGGGTTCCCGTGCTTCACTACTGTATGGCCTCAAGATGATGTGTAGGCACAGCGGCAAATCCATCGGTGGCAATTCTCTCATATTGTCATTGCGATGGGAAGATTCCTTATTCGCTAGGAAATGTTTTACCGTGGAAGACGGGTCACCACAGAGCTGTCTCTTTTGTGTTGAGACAAACTTTGCTGAATTTACCTGCCAGCAGTTGCGTGTCCTCCCTTTCTTTTAAGGCCGATGGAGACGCACGAGTGTAAGGAGAACGGTGAATGGTGGCCGTTCATAAGCCAGGATCATCAGAAACCGCAGAGTAAATTTTAGGAACGTAGACGTAGGACAGCGGAGAAAACTTCACTCAGGGACTTCAGTGAACTCTCCTTACAATGCTGAGGCCTGACACGCCTAGTGCCTGGGGGCAACCCGGCTCCTGCCCTAGGTAGTTTTGTTGAGCGTGCCTCCCTCAGGTGGTGCCTTTTCTCTCCCAGCAATATTGCTCCGTGAAATTCTGCCGATGATCAAAACTGTTTGCCATGGCTTTGTCCTTTCACCTCATTGGCCTCATCTTTGAAGGACAAATGCTTTTCTACACGGGTGCTGCCTCCCTGAGCTTTCCTTTGTCTTGGCTCAATCGATGCAGATTCCTGTGCTGAATACGCCATGGACTAGCACAGGTGGGTTCTTGTCAGTATACCGGGCAAACGCAGCAATTTCGATTGTCAAGACCCACCTGGCTTGATCAAGGTTCTTTATTCCAGTGAAAACGATTTGTATCCAAATTCTAGAGGAGCACCAGTGTGCCTCTGGGAGCTACACGCGGGCCTGCTGAACAGAGGCTCCGGAGTTTTCATTTTCTGACTAAAATTCAACACGGAATTTCATGGATCTAAGGAAACCGTGAATTGTGGACGTACCAGATTCTCACATCTTCATTGTCTAATGGAAGCTGCAGTTTCCCAGTCTGATCCGGCTGCCACTTCATTTCTGGCAATGACCATTCAATTGTGGACGTTCAGCCCTCTTCGGAATTCTCTTATACCGGCATGTTCCCGCGCCACATAAAGACCACTCGGTGGAGGTTTATGTGACTCAGGACAACTCTTTATTTCAGGCATCTAGAACAAAGGGAATTCACAGAGGTTGATGATCACTTATTAAAGTCCCGTTTCTCTATGAGGCCCACTGATGACACTTCTACATCTGAGGGCAAAGAGCTCGTGCAGCATGATATTCTCATTTCAGCCACGCCGCCTGCAGTTCCTGCCTTGCAGAAAAATCTTTCCCAGTGTACTTCTTTAAAATGCTGCAAAATAGTGGGACAGAAGATTTCGGTTTAGCGTTAACTTTAAACGGGCATAGGTACAGGCATGTGGGCATGTTTAGAGACAGTGTTTCACTGGTCTAGGGTAAAGGGTGAAGCGCCTGGGTTCCCGTGCTTCACTACTGTATGGCCTCAAGATGATGTGTAGGCACAGCGGCAAATCCATCGGTGGCAATTCTCTCATATTGTCATTGCGATGGGAAGATTCCTTATTCGCTAGGAAATGTTTTACCGTGGAAGACGGGTCACCACAGAGCTGTCTCTTTTGTGTTGAGACAAACTTTGCTGAATTTACCTGCCAGCAGTTGCGTGTCCTCCCTTTCTTTTAAGGCCGATGGAGACGCACGAGTGTAAGGAGAACGGTGAATGGTGGCCGTTCATAAGCCAGGATCATCAGAAACCGCAGAGTAAATTTTAGGAACGTAGACGTAGGACAGCGGAGAAAACTTCACTCAGGGACTTCAGTGAACTCTCCTTACAATGCTGAGGCCTGACACGCCTAGTGCCTGGGGGCAACCCGGCTCCTGCCCTAGGTAGTTTTGTTGAGCGTGCCTCCCTCAGGTGGTGCCTTTTCTCTCCCAGCAATATTGCTCCGTGAAATTCTGCCGATGATCAAAACTGTTTGCCATGGCTTTGTCCTTTCACCTCATTGGCCTCATCTTTGAAGGACAAATGCTTTTCTACACGGGTGCTGCCTCCCTGAGCTTTCCTTTGTCTTGGCTCAATCGATGCAGATTCCTGTGCTGAATACGCCATGGACTAGCACAGGTGGGTTCTTGTCAGTATACCGGGCAAACGCAGCAATTTCGATTGTCAAGACCCACCTGGCTTGATCAAGGTTCTTTATTCCAGTGAAAACGATTTGTATCCAAATTCTAGAGGAGCACCAGTGTGCCTCTGGGAGCTACACGCGGGCCTGCTGAACAGAGGCTCCGGAGTTTTCATTTTCTGACTAAAATTCAACACGGAATTTCATGGATCTAAGGAAACCGTGAATTGTGGACGTACCAGATTCTCACATCTTCATTGTCTAATGGAAGCTGCAGTTTCCCAGTCTGATCCGGCTGCCACTTCATTTCTGGCAATGACCATTCAATTGTGGACGTTCAGCCCTCTTCGGAATTCTCTTATACCGGCATGTTCCCGCGCCACATAAAGACCACTCGGTGGAGGTTTATGTGACTCAGGACAACTCTTTATTTCAGGCGTCTAGAACAAAGGGAATTCACAGAGGTTGATGATCACTTATTAAAGTCCCGTTTCTCTATGATGCCCACTGATGACACTTCTACATCTGAGGGCAAAGAGCTCGTGCAGCATGATATTCTCATTTCAGCCACGCCGCCTGCAGTTCCTGCCTTGCAGAAAAATCTTTCCCAGTGTACTTCTTTAAAATGCTGCAAAATAGTGGGACAGAAGATTTCGGTTTAGCGTTAACTTTAAACGGGCATAGGTACAGGCATGTGGGCATGTTTAGAGACAGTGTTTCACTGGTCTAGGGTAAAGGGTGAAGCGCCTGGGTTCCCGTGCTTCACTACTGTATGGCCTCAAGATGATGTGTAGGCACAGCGGCAAATCCATCGGTGGCAATTCTCTCATATTGTCATTGCGATGGGAAGATTCCTTATTCGCTAGGAAATGTTTTACCGTGGAAGACGGGTCACCACAGAGCTGTCTCTTTTGTGTTGAGACAAACTTTGCTGAATTTACCTGCCAGCAGTTGCGTGTCCTCCCTTTCTTTTAAGGCCGATGGAGACGCACGAGTGTAAGGAGAACGGTGAATGGTGGCCGTTCATAAGCCAGGATCATCAGAAACCGCAGAGTAAATTTTAGGAACGTAGACGTAGGACAGCGGAGAAAACTTCACTCAGGGACTTCAGTGAACTCTCCTTACAATGCTGAGGCCTGACACGCCTAGTGCCTGGGGGCAACCCGGCTCCTGCCCTAGGTAGTTTTGTTGAGCGTGCCTCCCTCAGGTGGTGCCTTTTCTCTCCCAGCAATATTGCTCCGTGAAATTCTGCCGATGATCAAAACTGTTTGCCATGGCTTTGTCCTTTCACCTCATTGGCCTCATCTTTGAAGGACAAATGCTTTTCTACACGGGTGCTGCCTCCCTGAGCTTTCCTTTGTCTTGGCTCAATCGATGCAGATTCCTGTGCTGAATACGCCATGGACTAGCACAGGTGGGTTCTTGTCAGTATACCGGGCAAACGCAGCAATTTCGATTGTCAAGACCCACCTGGCTTGATCAAGGTTCTTTATTCCAGTGAAAACGATTTGTATCCAAATTCTAGAGGAGCACCAGTGTGCCTCTGGGAGCTACACGCGGGCCTGCTGAACAGAGGCTCCGGAGTTTTCATTTTCTGACTAAAATTCAACACGGAATTTCATGGATCTAAGGAAACCGTGAATTGTGGACGTACCAGATTCTCACATCTTCATTGTCTAATGGAAGCTGCAGTTTCCCAGTCTGATCCGGCTGCCACTTCATTTCTGGCAATGACCATTCAATTGTGGACGTTCAGCCCTCTTCGGAATTCTCTTATACCGGCATGTTCCCGCGCCACATAAAGACCACTCGGTGGAGGTTTATGTGACTCAGGACAACTCTTTATTTCAGGCGTCTAGAACAAAGGGAATTCACAGAGGTTGATGATCACTTATTAAAGTCCCGTTTCTCTATGATGCCCACTGATGACACTTCTACATCTGAGGGCAAAGAGCTCGTGCAGCATGATATTCTCATTTCAGCCACGCCGCCTGCAGTTCCTGCCTTGCAGAAAAATCTTTCCCAGTGTACTTCTTTAAAATGCTGCAAAATAGTGGGACAGAAGATTTCGGTTTAGCGTTAACTTTAAACGGGCATAGGTACAGGCATGTGGGCATGTTTAGAGACAGTGTTTCACTGGTCTAGGGTAAAGGGTGAAGCGCCTGGGTTCCCGTGCTTCACTACTGTATGGCCTCAAGATGATGTGTAGGCACAGCGGCAAATCCATCGGTGGCAATTCTCTCATATTGTCATTGCGATGGGAAGATTCCTTATTCGCTAGGAAATGTTTTACCGTGGAAGACGGGTCACCACAGAGCTGTCTCTTTTGTGTTGAGACAAACTTTGCTGAATTTACCTGCCAGCAGTTGCGTGTCCTCCCTTTCTTTTAAGGCCGATGGAGACGCACGAGTGTAAGGAGAACGGTGAATGGTGGCCGTTCATAAGCCAGGATCATCAGAAACCGCAGAGTAAATTTTAGGAACGTAGACGTAGGACAGCGGAGAAAACTTCACTCAGGGACTTCAGTGAACTCTCCTTACAATGCTGAGGCCTGACACGCCTAGTGCCTGGGGGCAACCCGGCTCCTGCCCTAGGTAGTTTTGTTGAGCGTGCCTCCCTCAGGTGGTGCCTTTTCTCTCCCAGCAATATTGCTCCGTGAAATTCTGCCGATGATCAAAACTGTTTGCCATGGCTTTGTCCTTTCACCTCATTGGCCTCATCTTTGAAGGACAAATGCTTTTCTACACGGGTGCTGCCTCCCTGAGCTTTCCTTTGTCTTGGCTCAATCGATGCAGATTCCTGTGCTGAATACGCCATGGACTAGCACAGGTGGGTTCTTGTCAGTATACCGGGCAAACGCAGCAATTTCGATTGTCAAGACCCACCTGGCTTGATCAAGGTTCTTTATTCCAGTGAAAACGATTTGTATCCAAATTCTAGAGGAGCACCAGTGTGCCTCTGGGAGCTACACGCGGGCCTGCTGAACAGAGGCTCCGGAGTTTTCATTTTCTGACTAAAATTCAACACGGAATTTCATGGATCTAAGGAAACCGTGAATTGTGGACGTACCAGATTCTCACATCTTCATTGTCTAATGGAAGCTGCAGTTTCCCAGTCTGATCCGGCTGCCACTTCATTTCTGGCAATGACCATTCAATTGTGGACGTTCAGCCCTCTTCGGAATTCTCTTATACCGGCATGTTCCCGCGCCACATAAAGACCACTCGGTGGAGGTTTATGTGACTCAGGACAACTCTTTATTTCAGGCATCTAGAACAAAGGGAATTCACAGAGGTTGATGATCACTTATTAAAGTCCCGTTTCTCTATGAGGCCCACTGATGACACTTCTACATCTGAGGGCAAAGAGCTCGTGCAGCATGATATTCTCATTTCAGCCACGCCGCCTGCAGTTCCTGCCTTGCAGAAAAATCTTTCCCAGTGTACTTCTTTAAAATGCTGCAAAATAGTGGGACAGAAGATTTCGGTTTAGCGTTAACTTTAAACGGGCATAGGTACAGGCATGTGGGCATGTTTAGAGACAGTGTTTCACTGGTCTAGGGTAAAGGGTGAAGCGCCTGGGTTCCCGTGCTTCACTACTGTATGGCCTCAAGATGATGTGTAGGCACAGCGGCAAATCCATCGGTGGCAATTCTCTCATATTGTCATTGCGATGGGAAGATTCCTTATTCGCTAGGAAATGTTTTACCGTGGAAGACGGGTCACCACAGAGCTGTCTCTTTTGTGTTGAGACAAACTTTGCTGAATTTACCTGCCAGCAGTTGCGTGTCCTCCCTTTCTTTTAAGGCCGATGGAGACGCACGAGTGTAAGGAGAACGGTGAATGGTGGCCGTTCATAAGCCAGGATCATCAGAAACCGCAGAGTAAATTTTAGGAACGTAGACGTAGGACAGCGGAGAAAACTTCACTCAGGGACTTCAGTGAACTCTCCTTACAATGCTGAGGCCTGACACGCCTAGTGCCTGGGGGCAACCCGGCTCCTGCCCTAGGTAGTTTTGTTGAGCGTGCCTCCCTCAGGTGGTGCCTTTTCTCTCCCAGCAATATTGCTCCGTGAAATTCTGCCGATGATCAAAACTGTTTGCCATGGCTTTGTCCTTTCACCTCATTGGCCTCATCTTTGAAGGACAAATGCTTTTCTACACGGGTGCTGCCTCCCTGAGCTTTCCTTTGTCTTGGCTCAATCGATGCAGATTCCTGTGCTGAATACGCCATGGACTAGCACAGGTGGGTTCTTGTCAGTATACCGGGCAAACGCAGCAATTTCGATTGTCAAGACCCACCTGGCTTGATCAAGGTTCTTTATTCCAGTGAAAACGATTTGTATCCAAATTCTAGAGGAGCACCAGTGTGCCTCTGGGAGCTACACGCGGGCCTGCTGAACAGAGGCTCCGGAGTTTTCATTTTCTGACTAAAATTCAACACGGAATTTCATGGATCTAAGGAAACCGTGAATTGTGGACGTACCAGATTCTCACATCTTCATTGTCTAATGGAAGCTGCAGTTTCCCAGTCTGATCCGGCTGCCACTTCATTTCTGGCAATGACCATTCAATTGTGGACGTTCAGCCCTCTTCGGAATTCTCTTATACCGGCATGTTCCCGCGCCACATAAAGACCACTCGGTGGAGGTTTATGTGACTCAGGACAACTCTTTATTTCAGGCGTCTAGAACAAAGGGAATTCACAGAGGTTGATGATCACTTATTAAAGTCCCGTTTCTCTATGATGCCCACTGATGACACTTCTACATCTGAGGGCAAAGAGCTCGTGCAGCATGATATTCTCATTTCAGCCATGCCGCCTGCAGTTCCTGCCTTGCAGAAAAATCTTTCCCAGTGTACTTCTTTAAAATGCTGCAAAATAGTGGGACAGAAGATTTCGGTTTAGCGTTAACTTTAAACGGGCATAGGTACAGGCATGTGGGCATGTTTAGAGACAGTGTTTCACTGGTCTAGGGTAAAGGGTGAAGCGCCTGGGTTCCCGTGCTTCACTACTGTATGGCCTCAAGATGATGTGTAGGCACAGCGGCAAATCCATCGGTGGCAATTCTCTCATATTGTCATTGCGATGGGAAGATTCCTTATTCGCTAGGAAATGTTTTACCGTGGAAGACGGGTCACCACAGAGCTGTCTCTTTTGTGTTGAGACAAACTTTGCTGAATTTACCTGCCAGCAGTTGCGTGTCCTCCCTTTCTTTTAAGGCCGATGGAGACGCACGAGTGTAAGGAGAACGGTGAATGGTGGCCGTTCATAAGCCAGGATCATCAGAAACCGCAGAGTAAATTTTAGGAACGTAGACGTAGGACAGCGGAGAAAACTTCACTCAGGGACTTCAGTGAACTCTCCTTACAATGCTGAGGCCTGACACGCCTAGTGCCTGGGGGCAACCCGGCTCCTGCCCTAGGTAGTTTTGTTGAGCGTGCCTCCCTCAGGTGGTGCCTTTTCTCTCCCAGCAATATTGCTCCGTGAAATTCTGCCGATGATCAAAACTGTTTGCCATGGCTTTGTCCTTTCACCTCATTGGCCTCATCTTTGAAGGACAAATGCTTTTCTACACGGGTGCTGCCTCCCTGAGCTTTCCTTTGTCTTGGCTCAATCGATGCAGATTCCTGTGCTGAATACGCCATGGACTAGCACAGGTGGGTTCTTGTCAGTATACCGGGCAAACGCAGCAATTTCGATTGTCAAGACCCACCTGGCTTGATCAAGGTTCTTTATTCCAGTGAAAACGATTTGTATCCAAATTCTAGAGGAGCACCAGTGTGCCTCTGGGAGCTACACGCGGGCCTGCTGAACAGAGGCTCCGGAGTTTTCATTTTCTGACTAAAATTCAACACGGAATTTCATGGATCTAAGGAAACCGTGAATTGTGGACGTACCAGATTCTCACATCTTCATTGTCTAATGGAAGCTGCAGTTTCCCAGTCTGATCCGGCTGCCACTTCATTTCTGGCAATGACCATTCAATTGTGGACGTTCAGCCCTCTTCGGAATTCTCTTATACCGGCATGTTCCCGCGCCACATAAAGACCACTCGGTGGAGGTTTATGTGACTCAGGACGTCTAGAACAAAGGGAATTCACAGAGGTTGATGATCACTTATTAAAGTCCCGTTTCTCTATGAGGCCCACTGATGACACTTCTACATCTGAGGGCAAAGAGCTCGTGCAGCATGATATTCTCATTTCAGCCACGCCGCCTGCAGTTCCTGCCTTGCAGAAAAATCTTTCCCAGTGTACTTCTTTAAAATGCTGCAAAATAGTGGGACAGAAGATTTCGGTTTAGCGTTAACTTTAAACGGGCATAGGTACAGGCATGTGGGCATGTTTAGAGACAGTGTTTCACTGGTCTAGGGTAAAGGGTGAAGCGCCTGGGTTCCCGTGCTTCACTACTGTATGGCCTCAAGATGATGTGTAGGCACAGCGGCAAATCCATCGGTGGCAATTCTCTCATATTGTCATTGCGATGGGAAGATTCCTTATTCGCTAGGAAATGTTTTACCGTGGAAGACGGGTCACCACAGAGCTGTCTCTTTTGTGTTGAGACAAACTTTGCTGAATTTACCTGCCAGCAGTTGCGTGTCCTCCCTTTCTTTTAAGGCCGATGGAGACGCACGAGTGTAAGGAGAACGGTGAATGGTGGCCGTTCATAAGACAGGATCATCAGAAACCGCAGAGTAAATTTTAGGAACGTAGACGTAGGACAGCGGAGAAAACTTCACTCAGGGACTTCAGTGAACTCCCCTTACAATGCTGAGGCCTGACACGCCTAGTGCCTGGGGGCAACCCGGCTCCTGCCCTAGGTAGTTTTGTTGAGCGTGCCTCCCTCAGGTGGTGCCTTTTCTCTCCCAGCAATATTGCTCCGTGAAATTCTGCCGATGATCAAAACTGTTTGCCATGGCTTTGTCCTTTCACCTCATTGGCCTCATCTTTGAAGGACAAATGCTTTTCTACACGGGTGCTGCCTCCCTGAGCTTTCCTTTGTCTTGGCTCAATGATATTCTCATTTCAGCCACACCGCCTGCAGTTTCTTCCTTGCAGAAAAATCTTTCCCAGTGTACTTCTTTAAAATGCTGCAAAATAGTGGGACAGGAGATTTCGGTTTAGCGTTAACTTTAAACGGGCATAGGTACAGGCATGTGGGCATGTTTAGAGACAGTGTTTCACTGGTCTAGGGTAAAGGGTGAAGCGCCTGGGTTCCCGTGCTTCACTACTGTATGGCCTCAAGATGATGTGTAGGCACAGCGGCAAATCCATCGGTGGCAATTCTCTCATTGTCATTGCGATGGGAAGATTCCTTATTCGCTAGGAAATGTTTTTACCGTGGAAGACGGGTCACCACAGAGCTGTCTCTTTTGTGTTGAGACAAACTTTGCTGAATTTACCTGCCAGCAGTTGCGTGTCCTCCCTTTCTTTTAAGGCCGATGGAGACGCACGAGTGTAAGGAGAACGGTGAATGGTGGCCGTTCATAAGCCAGGATCATCAGAAACCGCAGAGTAAATTTTAGGAACGTAGACGTAGGACAGCGGAGAAAACTTCACTCAGGGACTTCAGTGAACTCTCCTTACAATGCTGAGGCCTGACACGCCTAGTGCCTGGGGGCAACCCGGCTCCTGCCCTAGGTAGTTTTGTTGAGCGTGCCTCCCTCAGGTGGTGCCTTTTCTCTCCCAGCAATATTGCTCCGTGAAATTCTGCCGATGATCAAAACTGTTTGCCATGGCTTTGTCCTTTCACCTCATTGGCCTCATCTTTGAAGTACAAATGCTTTTCTACACGGGTGCTGCCTCCCTGAGCTTTCCTTTGTCTTGGCTCAATCGATGCAGATTCCTGTGCTGAATACGCCATGGACTAGCACAGGTGGGTTCTTGTCAGTATACCGGGCAAACGCAGCAATTTCGATTGTCAAGACCCACCTGGCTTGATCAAGGTTCTTTATTCCAGTGAAAACGATTTGTATCCAAATTCTAGAGGAGCACCAGTGTGCCTCTGGGAGCTACACGCGGGCCTGCTGAACAGAGGCTCCGGAGTTTTCATTTTCTGACTAAAATTCAACACGGAATTTCATGGATCTAAGGAAACCGTGAATTGTGGACGTACCAGATTCTCACATCTTCATTGTCTAATGGAAGCTGCAGTTTCCCAGTCTGATCCGGCTGCCACTTCATTTCTGGCAATGACCATTCAATTGTGGACGTTCAGCCCTCTTCGGAATTCTCTTATACCGGCATGTTCCCGCGCCACATAAAGACCACTCGGTGGAGGTTTATGTGACTCAGGACAACTCTTTATTTCACGCGTCTAGAACAAAGGGAATTCACAGAGGTTGATGATCACTTATTAAAGTCCCGTTTCTCTATGATGCCCACTGATGACACTTCTACATCTGAGGGCAAAGAGCTCGTGCAGCATGATATTCTCATTTCAGCCACACCGCCTGCAGTTCCTTCCTTGTAGAAAAATCTTTCCCAGTGTACTTCTTTAAAATGCTGCAAAATAGTGGGACAGAAGATTTCGGTTTAGCGTTAACTTTAAACGGGCATAGGTACAGGCATGTGGGCATGTTTAGAGACAGTGTTTCACTGGTCTAGGGTAAAGGGTGAAGCGCCTGGGTTCCCGTGCTTCACTACTGTATGGCCTCAAGATGATGTGTAGGCACAGCGGCAAATCCATTGGTGGCAATTCTCTCATATTGTCATTGCGATGGGAAGATTCCTTATTCGCTAGGAAATGTTTTACCGTGGAAGACGGGTCACCACAGAGCTGTCTCTTTTGTGTTGAGACAAACTTTGCTGAATTTACCTGCCAGCAGTTGCGTGTCCTCCCTTTCTTTTAAGGCCGATGGAGACGCACGAGTGTAAGGAGAACGGTGAATGGTGGCCGTTCATAAGCCAGGATCATCAGAAACCGCAGAGTAAATTTTAGGAACGTAGACGTAGGACAGCGGAGAAAACTTCACTCAGGGACTTCAGTGAACTCTCCTTACAATGCTGAGGCCTGACACGCCTATTTCCTGGGGGCAACCCGGCTCCTGCCCTAGGTAGTTTTGTTGAGCGTGCCTCCCTCAGGTGGTGCCTTTTCTATCCCAGCAATATTGCTCCGTGAAATTCTGCCGATGATCAAAACTGTTTGCCATGGCTTTGTCCTTTCACCTCATTGGCCTCATCTTTGAAGGACAAATGCTTTTCTACACGGGTGCTGCCTCCCTGAGCTTTCCTTTGTCTTGGCTCAATCGATGCAGATTCCTGTGCTGAATACGCCATGGACTAGCACAGGTGGGTTCTTGTCAGTATACCGGGCAAACGCAGCAATTTCGATTGTCAAGACCCACCTGGCTTGATCAAGGTTCTTTATTCCAGTGAAAACGATTTGTATCCAAATTCTAGAGGAGCACCAGTGTGCCTCTGGGAGCTACACGCGGGCCTGCTGAACAGAGGCTCCGGAGTTTTCATTTTCTGACTAAAATTCAACACGGAATTTCATGGATCTAAGGAAACCGTGAATTGTGGACGTACCAGATTCTCACATCTTCATTGTCTAATGGAAGCTGCAGTTTCCCAGTCTGATCCGGCTGCCACTTCATTTCTGGCAATGACCATTCAATTGTGGACGTTCAGCCCTCTTCGGAATTCTCTTATACCGGCATGTTCCCGCGCCACATAAAGACCACTCGGTGGAGGTTTATGTGACTCAGGACAACTCTTTATTTCAGGCGTCTAGAACAAAGGGAATTCACAGAGGTTGATGATCACTTATTAAAGTCCCGTTTCTCTATGAGGCCCACTGATGACACTTCTACATCTGAGGGCAAAGAGCTCGTGCAGCATGATATTCTCATTTCAGCCACGCCGCCTGCAGTTCCTGCCTTGCAGAAAAATCTTTCCCAGTGTACTTCTTTAAAATGCTGCAAAATAGTGGGACAGAAGATTTCGGTTTAGCGTTAACTTTAAACGGGCATAGGTACAGGCATGTGGGCATGTTTAGAGACAGTGTTTCACTGGTCTAGGGTAAAGGGTGAAGCGCCTGGGTTCCCGTGCTTCACTACTGTATGGCCTCAAGATGATGTGTAGGCACAGCGGCAAATCCATCGGTGGCAATTCTCTCATATTGTCATTGCGATGGGAAGATTCCTTATTCGCTAGGAAATGTTTTACCGTGGAAGACGGGTCACCACAGAGCTGTCTCTTTTGTGTTGAGACAAACTTTGCTGAATTTACCTGCCAGCAGTTGCGTGTCCTCCCTTTCTTTTAAGGCCGATGGAGACGCACGAGTGTAAGGAGAACGGTGAATGGTGGCCGTTCATAAGCCAGGATCATCAGAAACCGCAGAGTAAATTTTAGGAACGTAGACGTAGGACAGCGGAGAAAACTTCACTCAGGGACTTCAGTGAACTCTCCTTACAATGCTGAGGCCTGACACGCCTAGTGCCTGGGGGCAACCCGGCTCCTGCCCTAGGTAGTTTTGTTGAGCGTGCCTCCCTCAGGTGGTGCCTTTTCTCTCCCAGCAATATTGCTCCGTGAAATTCTGCCGATGATCAAAACTGTTTGCCATGGCTTTGTCCTTTCACCTCATTGGCCTCATCTTTGAAGGACAAATGCTTTTCTACACGGGTGCTGCCTCCCTGAGCTTTCCTTTGTCTTGGCTCAATCGATGCAGATTCCTGTGCTGAATACGCCATGGACTAGCACAGGTGGGTTCTTGTCAGTATACCGGGCAAACGCAGCAATTTCGATTGTCAAGACCCACCTGGCTTGATCAAGGTTCTTTATTCCAGTGAAAACGATTTGTATCCAAATTCTAGAGGAGCACCAGTGTGCCTCTGGGAGCTACACGCGGGCCTGCTGAACAGAGGCTCCGGAGTTTTCATTTTCTGACTAAAATTCAACACGGAATTTCATGGATCTAAGGAAACCGTGAATTGTGGACGTACCAGATTCTCACATCTTCATTGTCTAATGGAAGCTGCAGTTTCCCAGTCTGATCCGGCTGCCACTTCATTTCTGGCAATGACCATTCAATTGTGGACGTTCAGCCCTCTTCGGAATTCTCTTATACCGGCATGTTCCCGCGCCACATAAAGACCACTCGGTGGAGGTTTATGTGACTCAGGACAACTCTTTATTTCACGCGTCTAGAACAAAGGGAATTCACAGAGGTTGATGATCACTTATTAAAGTCCCGTTTCTCTATGATGCCCACTGATGACACTTCTACATCTGAGGGCAAAGAGCTCGTGCAGCATGATATTCTCATTTCAGCCACACCGCCTGCAGTTCCTTCCTTGTAGAAAAATCTTTCCCAGTGTACTTCTTTAAAATGCTGCAAAATAGTGGGACAGAAGATTTCGGTTTAGCGTTAACTTTAAACGGGCATAGGTACAGGCATGTGGGCATGTTTAGAGACAGTGTTTCACTGGTCTAGGGTAAAGGGTGAAGCGCCTGGGTTCCCGTGCTTCACTACTGTATGGCCTCAAGATGATGTGTAGGCACAGCGGCAAATCCATTGGTGGCAATTCTCTCATATTGTCATTGCGATGGGAAGATTCCTTATTCGCTAGGAAATGTTTTACCGTGGAAGACGGGTCACCACAGAGCTGTCTCTTTTGTGTTGAGACAAACTTTGCTGAATTTACCTGCCAGCAGTTGCGTGTCCTCCCTTTCTTTTAAGGCCGATGGAGACGCACGAGTGTAAGGAGAACGGTGAATGGTGGCCGTTCATAAGCCAGGATCATCAGAAACCGCAGAGTAAATTTTAGGAACGTAGACGTAGGACAGCGGAGAAAACTTCACTCAGGGACTTCAGTGAACTCTCCTTACAATGCTGAGGCCTGACACGCCTATTTCCTGGGGGCAACCCGGCTCCTGCCCTAGGTAGTTTTGTTGAGCGTGCCTCCCTCAGGTGGTGCCTTTTCTATCCCAGCAATATTGCTCCGTGAAATTCTGCCGATGATCAAAACTGTTTGCCATGGCTTTGTCCTTTCACCTCATTGGCCTCATCTTTGAAGGACAAATGCTTTTCTACACGGGTGCTGCCTCCCTGAGCTTTCCTTTGTCTTGGCTCAATCGATGCAGATTCCTGTGCTGAATACGCCATGGACTAGCACAGGTGGGTTCTTGTCAGTATACCGGGCAAACGCAGCAATTTCGATTGTCAAGACCCACCTGGCTTGATCAAGGTTCTTTATTCCAGTGAAAACGATTTGTATCCAAATTCTAGAGGAGCACCAGTGTGCCTCTGGGAGCTACACGCGGGCCTGCTGAACAGAGGCTCCGGAGTTTTCATTTTCTGACTAAAATTCAACACGGAATTTCATGGATCTAAGGAAACCGTGAATTGTGGACGTACCAGATTCTCACATCTTCATTGTCTAATGGAAGCTGCAGTTTCCCAGTCTGATCCGGCTGCCACTTCATTTCTGGCAATGACCATTCAATTGTGGACGTTCAGCCCTCTTCGGAATTCTCTTATACCGGCATGTTCCCGCGCCACATAAAGACCACTCGGTGGAGGTTTATGTGACTCAGGACAACTCTTTATTTCAGGCGTCTAGAACAAAGGGAATTCACAGAGGTTGATGATCACTTATTAAAGTCCCGTTTCTCTATGATGCCCACTGATGACACTTCTACATCTGAGGGCAAAGAGCTCGTGCAGCATGATATTCTCATTTCAGCCACGCCGCCTGCAGTTCCTGCCTTGCAGAAAAATCTTTCCCAGTGTACTTCTTTAAAATGCTGCAAAATAGTGGGACAGAAGATTTCGGTTTAGCGTTAACTTTAAACGGGCATAGGTACAGGCATGTGGGCATGTTTAGAGACAGTGTTTCACTGGTCTAGGGTAAAGGGTGAAGCGCCTGGGTTCCCGTGCTTCACTACTGTATGGCCTCAAGATGATGTGTAGGCACAGCGGCAAATCCATCGGTGGCAATTCTCTCATATTGTCATTGCGATGGGAAGATTCCTTATTCGCTAGGAAATGTTTTACCGTGGAAGACGGGTCACCACAGAGCTGTCTCTTTTGTGTTGAGACAAACTTTGCTGAATTTACCTGCCAGCAGTTGCGTGTCCTCCCTTTCTTTTAAGGCCGATGGAGACGCACGAGTGTAAGGAGAACGGTGAATGGTGGCCGTTCATAAGCCAGGATCATCAGAAACCGCAGAGTAAATTTTAGGAACGTAGACGTAGGACAGCGGAGAAAACTTCACTCAGGGACTTCAGTGAACTCTCCTTACAATGCTGAGGCCTGACACGCCTAGTGCCTGGGGGCAACCCGGCTCCTGCCCTAGGTAGTTTTGTTGAGCGTGCCTCCCTCAGGTGGTGCCTTTTCTCTCCCAGCAATATTGCTCCGTGAAATTCTGCCGATGATCAAAACTGTTTGCCATGGCTTTGTCCTTTCACCTCATTGGCCTCATCTTTGAAGGACAAATGCTTTTCTACACGGGTGCTGCCTCCCTGAGCTTTCCTTTGTCTTGGCTCAATCGATGCAGATTCCTGTGCTGAATACGCCATGGACTAGCACAGGTGGGTTCTTGTCAGTATACCGGGCAAACGCAGCAATTTCGATTGTCAAGACCCACCTGGCTTGATCAAGGTTCTTTATTCCAGTGAAAACGATTTGTATCCAAATTCTAGAGGAGCACCAGTGTGCCTCTGGGAGCTACACGCGGGCCTGCTGAACAGAGGCTCCGGAGTTTTCATTTTCTGACTAAAATTCAACACGGAATTTCATGGATCTAAGGAAACCGTGAATTGTGGACGTACCAGATTCTCACATCTTCATTGTCTAATGGAAGCTGCAGTTTCCCAGTCTGATCCGGCTGCCACTTCATTTCTGGCAATGACCATTCAATTGTGGACGTTCAGCCCTCTTCGGAATTCTCTTATACCGGCATGTTCCCGCGCCACATAAAGACCACTCGGTGGAGGTTTATGTGACTCAGGACAACTCTTTATTTCACGCGTCTAGAACAAAGGGAATTCACAGAGGTTGATGATCACTTATTAAAGTCCCGTTTCTCTATGAGGCCCACTGATGACACTTCTACATCTGAGGGCAAAGAGCTCGTGCAGCATGATATTCTCATTTCAGCCACGCCGCCTGCAGTTCCTGCCTTGCAGAAAAATCTTTCCCAGTGTACTTCTTTAAAATGCTGCAAAATAGTGGGACAGAAGATTTCGGTTTAGCGTTAACTTTAAACGGGCATAGGTACAGGCATGTGGGCATGTTTAGAGACAGTGTTTCACTGGTCTAGGGTAAAGGGTGAAGCGCCTGGGTTCCCGTGCTTCACTACTGTATGGCCTCAAGATGATGTGTAGGCACAGCGGCAAATCCATCGGTGGCAATTCTCTCATATTGTCATTGCGATGGGAAGATTCCTTATTCGCTAGGAAATGTTTTACCGTGGAAGACGGGTCACCACAGAGCTGTCTCTTTTGTGTTGAGACAAACTTTGCTGAATTTACCTGCCAGCAGTTGCGTGTCCTCCCTTTCTTTTAAGGCCGATGGAGACGCACGAGTATAAGGAGAACGGTGAATGGTGGCCGTTCATAAGCCAGGATCATCAGAAACCGCAGAGTAAATTTTAGGAACGTAGACGTAGGACAGCGGAGAAAACTTCACTCAGGGACTTCAGTGAACTCTCCTTACAATGCTGAGGCCTGACACGCCTAGTGCCTGGGGGCAACCCGGCTCCTGCCCTAGGTAGTTTTGTTGAGCGTGCCTCCCTCAGGTGGTGCCTTTTCTCTCCCAGCAATATTGCTCCGTGAAATTCTGCCGATGATCAAAACTGTTTGCCATGGCTTTGTCCTTTCACCTCATTGGCCTCATCTTTGAAGGACAAATGCTTTTCTACACGGGTGCTGCCTCCCTGAGCTTTCCTTTGTCTTGGCTCAATCGATGCAGATTCCTGTGCTGAATACGCCATGGACTAGCACAGGTGGGTTCTTGTCAGTATACCGGGCAAACGCAGCAATTTCGATTGTCAAGACCCACCTGGCTTGATCAAGGTTCTTTATTCCAGTGAAAACGATTTGTATCCAAATTCTAGAGGAGCACCAGTGTGCCTCTGGGAGCTACACGCGGGCCTGCTGAACAGAGGCTCCGGAGTTTTCATTTTCTGACTAAAATTCAACACGGAATTTCATGGATCTAAGGAAACCGTGAATTGTGGACGTACCAGATTCTCACATCTTCATTGTCTAATGGAAGCTGCAGTTTCCCAGTCTGATCCGGCTGCCACTTCATTTCTGGCAATGACCATTCAATTGTGGACGTTCAGCCCTCTTCGGAATTCTCTTATACCGGCATGTTCCCGCGCCACATAAAGACCACTCGGTGGAGGTTTATGTGACTCAGGACAACTCTTTATTTCAGGCGTCTAGAACAAAGGGAATTCACAGAGGTTGATGATCACTTATTAAAGTCCCGTTTCTCTATGAGGCCCACTGATGACACTTCTACATCTGAGGGCAAAGAGCTCGTGCAGCATGATATTCTCATTTCAGCCACGCCGCCTGCAGTTCCTGCCTTGCAGAAAAATCTTTCCCAGTGTACTTCTTTAAAATGCTGCAAAATAGTGGGACAGAAGATTTCGGTTTAGCGTTAACTTTAAACGGGCATAGGTACAGGCATGTGGGCATGTTTAGAGACAGTGTTTCACTGGTCTAGGGTAAAGGGTGAAGCGCCTGGGTTCCCGTGCTTCACTACTGTATGGCCTCAAGATGATGTGTAGGCACAGCGGCAAATCCATCGGTGGCAATTCTCTCATATTGTCATTGCGATGGGAAGATTCCTTATTCGCTAGGAAATGTTTTACCGTGGAAGACGGGTCACCACAGAGCTGTCTCTTTTGTGTTGAGACAAACTTTGCTGAATTTACCTGCCAGCAGTTGCGTGTCCTCCCATTCTTTTAAGGCCGATGGAGACGCACGAGTGTAAGGAGAACGGTGAATGGTGGCCGTTCATAAGCCAGGATCATCAGAAACCGCAGAGTAAATTTTAGGAACGTAGACGTAGGACAGCGGAGAAAACTTCACTCAGGGACTTCAGTGAACTCTCCTTACAATGCTGAGGCCTGACACGCCTAGTGCCTGGGGGCAACCCGGCTCCTGCCCTAGGTAGTTTTGTTGAGCGTGCCTCCCTCAGGTGGTGCCTTTTCTCTCCCAGCAATATTGCTCCGTGAAATTCTGCCGATGATCAAAACTGTTTGCCATGGCTTTGTCCTTTCACCTCATTGGCCTCATCTTTGAAGGACAAATGCTTTTCTACACGGGTGCTGCCTCCCTGAGCTTTCCTTTGTCTTGGCTCAATCGATGCAGATTCCTGTGCTGAATACGCCATGGACTAGCACAGGTGGGTTCTTGTCAGTATACCGGGCAAACGCAGCAATTTCGATTGTCAAGACCCACCTGGCTTGATCAAGGTTCTTTATTCCAGTGAAAACGATTTGTATCCAAATTCTAGAGGAGCACCAGTGTGCCTCTGGGAGCTACACGCGGGCCTGCTGAACAGAGGCTCCGGAGTTTTCATTTTCTGACTAAAATTCAACACGGAATTTCATGGATCTAAGGAAACCGTGAATTGTGGACGTACCAGATTCTCACATCTTCATTGTCTAATGGAAGCTGCAGTTTCCCAGTCTGATCCGGCTGCCACTTCATTTCTGGCAATGACCATTCAATTGTGGACGTTCAGCCCTCTTCGGAATTCTCTTATACCGGCATGTTCCCGCGCCACATAAAGACCACTCGGTGGAGGTTTATGTGACTCAGGACAACTCTTTATTTCAGGCATCTAGAACAAAGGGAATTCACAGAGGTTGATGATCACTTATTAAAGTCCCGTTTCTCTATGAGGCCCACTGATGACACTTCTACATCTGAGGGCAAAGAGCTCGTGCAGCATGATATTCTCATTTCAGCCACGCCGCCTGCAGTTCCTGCCTTGCAGAAAAATCTTTCCCAGTGTACTTCTTTAAAATGCTGCAAAATAGTGGGACAGAAGATTTCGGTTTAGCGTTAACTTTAAACGGGCATAGGTACAGGCATGTGGGCATGTTTAGAGACAGTGTTTCACTGGTCTAGGGTAAAGGGTGAAGCGCCTGGGTTCCCGTGCTTCACTACTGTATGGCCTCAAGATGATGTGTAGGCACAGCGGCAAATCCATCGGTGGCAATTCTCTCATATTGTCATTGCGATGGGAAGATTCCTTATTCGCTAGGAAATGTTTTACCGTGGAAGACGGGTCACCACAGAGCTGTCTCTTTTGTGTTGAGACAAACTTTGCTGAATTTACCTGCCAGCAGTTGCGTGTCCTCCCTTTCTTTTAAGGCCGATGGAGACGCACGAGTGTAAGGAGAACGGTGAATGGTGGCCGTTCATAAGCCAGGATCATCAGAAACCGCAGAGTAAATTTTAGGAACGTAGACGTAGGACAGCGGAGAAAACTTCACTCAGGGACTTCAGTGAACTCTCCTTACAATGCTGAGGCCTGACACGCCTAGTGCCTGGGGGCAACCCGGCTCCTGCCCTAGGTAGTTTTGTTGAGCGTGCCTCCCTCAGGTGGTGCCTTTTCTCTCCCAGCAATATTGCTCCGTGAAATTCTGCCGATGATCAAAACTGTTTGCCATGGCTTTGTCCTTTCACCTCATTGGCCTCATCTTTGAAGGACAAATGCTTTTCTACACGGGTGCTGCCTCCCTGAGCTTTCCTTTGTCTTGGCTCAATCGATGCAGATTCCTGTGCTGAATACGCCATGGACTAGCACAGGTGGGTTCTTGTCAGTATACCGGGCAAACGCAGCAATTTCGATTGTCAAGACCCACCTGGCTTGATCAAGGTTCTTTATTCCAGTGAAAACGATTTGTATCCAAATTCTAGAGGAGCACCAGTGTGCCTCTGGGAGCTACACGCGGGCCTGCTGAACAGAGGCTCCGGAGTTTTCATTTTCTGACTAAAATTCAACACGGAATTTCATGGATCTAAGGAAACCGTGAATTGTGGACGTACCAGATTCTCACATCTTCATTGTCTAATGGAAGCTGCAGTTTCCCAGTCTGATCCGGCTGCCACTTCATTTCTGGCAATGACCATTCAATTGTGGACGTTCAGCCCTCTTCGGAATTCTCTTATACCGGCATGTTCCCGCGCCACATAAAGACCACTCGGTGGAGGTTTATGTGACTCAGGACAACTCTTTATTTCAGGCGTCTAGAACAAAGGGAATTCACAGAGGTTGATGATCACTTATTAAAGTCCCGTTTCTCTATGATGCCCACTGATGACACTTCTACATCTGAGGGCAAAGAGCTCGTGCAGCATGATATTCTCATTTCAGCCACGCCGCCTGCAGTTCCTGCCTTGCAGAAAAATCTTTCCCAGTGTACTTCTTTAAAATGCTGCAAAATAGTGGGACAGAAGATTTCGGTTTAGCGTTAACTTTAAACGGGCATAGGTACAGGCATGTGGGCATGTTTAGAGACAGTGTTTCACTGGTCTAGGGTAAAGGGTGAAGCGCCTGGGTTCCCGTGCATCACTACTGTATGGCCTCAAGATGATGTGTAGGCACAGCGGCAAATCCATCGGTGGCAATTCTCTCATATTGTCATTGCGATGGGAAGATTCCTTATTCGCTAGGAAATGTTTTACCGTGGAAGACGGGTCACCACAGAGCTGTCTCTTTTGTGTTGAGACAAACTTTGCTGAATTTACCTGCCAGCAGTTGCGTGTCCTCCCTTTCTTTTAAGGCCGATGGAGACGCACGAGTGTAAGGAGAACGGTGAATGGTGGCCGTTCATAAGCCAGGATCATCAGAAACCGCAGAGTAAATTTTAGGAACGTAGACGTAGGACAGCGGAGAAAACTTCACTCAGGGACTTCAGTGAACTCTCCTTACAATGCTGAGGCCTGACATGCCTAGTGCCTGGGGGCAACCCGGCTCCTGCCCTAGGTAGTTTTGTTGAGCGTGCCTCCCTCAGGTGGTGCCTTTTCTCTCCCAGCAATATTGCTCCGTGAAATTCTGCCGATGATCAAAACTGTTTGCCATGGCTTTGTCCTTTCACCTCATTGGCCTCATCTTTGAAGGACAAATGCTTTTCTACACGGGTGCTGCCTCCCTGAGCTTTCCTTTGTCTTGGCTCAATCGATGCAGATTCCTGTGCTGAATACGCCATGGACTAGCACAGGTGGGTTCTTGTCAGTATACCGGGCAAACGCAGCAATTTCGATTGTCAAGACCCACCTGGCTTGATCAAGGTTCTTTATTCCAGTGAAAACGATTTGTATCCAAATTCTAGAGGAGCACCAGTGTGCCTCTGGGAGCTACACGCGGGCCTGCTGAACAGAGGCTCCGGAGTTTTCATTTTCTGACTAAAATTCAACACGGAATTTCATGGATCTAAGGAAACCGTGAATTGTGGACGTACCAGATTCTCACATCTTCATTGTCTAATGGAAGCTGCAGTTTCCCAGTCTGATCCGGCTGCCACTTCATTTCTGGCAATGACCATTCAATTGTGGACGTTCAGCCCTCTTCGGAATTCTCTTATACCGGCATGTTCCCGCGCCACATAAAGACCACTCGGTGGAGGTTTATGTGACTCAGGACAACTCTTTATTTCAGGCGTCTAGAACAAAGGGAATTCACAGAGGTTGATGATCACTTATTAAAGTCCCGTTTCTCTATGATGCCCACTGATGACACTTCTACATCTGAGGGCAAAGAGCTCGTGCAGCATGATATTCTCATTTCAGCCACGCCGCCTGCAGTTCCTGCCTTGCAGAAAAATCTTTCCCAGTGTACTTCTTTAAAATGCTGCAAAATAGTGGGACAGAAGATTTCGGTTTAGCGTTAACTTTAAACGGGCATAGGTACAGGCATGTGGGCATGTTTAGAGACAGTGTTTCACTGGTCTAGGGTAAAGGGTGAAGCGCCTGGGTTCCCGTGCATCACTACTGTATGGCCTCAAGATGATGTGTAGGCACAGCGGCAAATCCATCGGTGGCAATTCTCTCATATTGTCATTGCGATGGGAAGATTCCTTATTCGCTAGGAAATGTTTTACCGTGGAAGACGGGTCACCACAGAGCTGTCTCTTTTGTGTTGAGACAAACTTTGCTGAATTTACCTGCCAGCAGTTGCGTGTCCTCCCTTTCTTTTAAGGCCGATGGAGACGCACGAGTGTAAGGAGAACGGTGAATGGTGGCCGTTCATAAGCCAGGATCATCAGAAACCGCAGAGTAAATTTTAGGAACGTAGACGTAGGACAGCGGAGAAAACTTCACTCAGGGACTTCAGTGAACTCTCCTTACAATGCTGAGGCCTGACACGCCTAGTGCCTGGGGGCAACCCGGCTCCTGCCCTAGGTAGTTTTGTTGAGCGTGCCTCCCTCAGGTGGTGCCTTTTCTCTCCCAGCAATATTGCTCCGTGAAATTCTGCCGATGATCAAAACTGTTTGCCATGGCTTTGTCCTTTCACCTCATTGGCCTCATCTTTGAAGGACAAATGCTTTTCTACACGGGTGCTGCCTCCCTGAGCTTTCCTTTGTCTTGGCTCAATCGATGCAGATTCCTGTGCTGAATACGCCATGGACTAGCACAGGTGGGTTCTTGTCAGTATACCGGGCAAACGCAGCAATTTCGATTGTCAAGACCCACCTGGCTTGATCAAGGTTCTTTATTCCAGTGAAAACGATTTGTATCCAAATTCTAGAGGAGCACCAGTGTGCCTCTGGGAGCTACACGCGGGCCTGCTGAACAGAGGCTCCGGAGTTTTCATTTTCTGACTAAAATTCAACACGGAATTTCATGGATCTAAGGAAACCGTGAATTGTGGACGTACCAGATTCTCACATCTTCATTGTCTAATGGAAGCTGCAGTTTCCCAGTCTGATCCGGCTGCCACTTCATTTCTGGCAATGACCATTCAATTGTGGACGTTCAGCCCTCTTCGGAATTCTCTTATACCGGCATGTTCCCGCGCCACATAAAGACCACTCGGTGGAGGTTTATGTGACTCAGGACAACTCTTTATTTCAGGCGTCTAGAACAAAGGGAATTCACAGAGGTTGATGATCACTTATTAAAGTCCCGTTTCTCTATGAGGCCCACTGATGACACTTCTACATCTGAGGGCAAAGAGCTCGTGCAGCATGATATTCTCATTTCAGCCACGCCGCCTGCAGTTCCTGCCTTGCAGAAAAATCTTTCCCAGTGTACTTCTTTAAAATGCTGCAAAATAGTGGGACAGAAGATTTCGGTTTAGCGTTAACTTTAAACGGGCATAGGTACAGGCATGTGGGCATGTTTAGAGACAGTGTTTCACTGGTCTAGGGTAAAGGGTGAAGCGCCTGGGTTCCCGTGCTTCACTACTGTATGGCCTCAAGATGATGTGTAGGCACAGCGGCAAATCCATCGGTGGCAATTCTCTCATATTGTCATTGCGATGGGAAGATTCCTTATTCGCTAGGAAATGTTTTACCGTGGAAGACGGGTCACCACAGAGCTGTCTCTTTTGTGTTGAGACAAACTTTGCTGAATTTACCTGCCAGCAGTTGCGTGTCCTCCCTTTCTTTTAAGGCCGATGGAGACGCACGAGTGTAAGGAGAACGGTGAATGGTGGCCGTTCATAAGCCAGGATCATCAGAAACCGCAGAGTAAATTTTAGGAACGTAGACGTAGGACAGCGGAGAAAACTTCACTCAGGGACTTCAGTGAACTCTCCTTACAATGCTGAGGCCTGACACGCCTAGTGCCTGGGGGCAACCCGGCTCCTGCCCTAGGTAGTTTTGTTGAGCGTGCCTCCCTCAGGTGGTGCCTTTTCTCTCCCAGCAATATTGCTCCGTGAAATTCTGCCGATGATCAAAACTGTTTGCCATGGCTTTGTCCTTTCACCTCATTGGCCTCATCTTTGAAGGACAAATGCTTTTCTACACGGGTGCTGCCTCCCTGAGCTTTCCTTTGTCTTGGCTCAATCGATGCAGATTCCTGTGCTGAATACGCCATGGACTAGCACAGGTGGGTTCTTGTCAGTATACCGGGCAAACGCAGCAATTTCGATTGTCAAGACCCACCTGGCTTGATCAAGGTTCTTTATTCCAGTGAAAACGATTTGTATCCAAATTCTAGAGGAGCACCAGTGTGCCTCTGGGAGCTACTCGCGGGCCTGCTGAACAGAGGCTCCGGAGTTTTCATTTTCTGACTAAAATTCAACACGGAATTTCATGGATCTAAGGAAACCGTGAATTGTGGACGTACCAGATTCTCACATCTTCATTGTCTAATGGAAGCTGCAGTTTCCCAGTCTGATCCGGCTGCCACTTCATTTCTGGCAATGACCATTCAATTGTGGACGTTCAGCCCTCTTCGGAATTCTCTTATACCGGCATGTTCCCGCGCCACATAAAGACCACTCGGTGGAGGTTTATGTGACTCAGGACAACTCTTTATTTCAGGCGTCTAGAACAAAGGGAATTCACAGAGGTTGATGATCACTTATTAAAGTCCCGTTTCTCTATGATGCCCACTGATGACACTTCTACATCTGAGGGCAAAGAGCTCATGCAGCATGATATTCTCATTTCAGCCACGCCGCCTGCAGTTCCTGCCTTGCAGAAAAATCTTTCCCAGTGTACTTCTTTAAAATGCTGCAAAATAGTGGGACAGAAGATTTCGGTTTAGCGTTAACTTTAAACGGGCATAGGTACAGGCATGTGGGCATGTTTAGAGAGTGTTTCACTGGTCTAGGGTAAAGGGTGAAGCGCCTGGGTTCCCGTGCATCACTACTGTATGGCCTCAAGATGATGTGTAGGCACAGCGGCAAATCCATCGGTGGCAATTCTCTCATATTGTCATTGCGATGGGAAGATTCCTTATTCACTAGGAAATGTTTTACCGTGGAAGACGGGTCACCACAGAGCTGTCTCTTTTGTGTTGAGACAAACTTTGCTGAATTTACCTGCCAGCAGTTGCGTGTCCTCCCTTTCTTTTAAGGCCGATGGAGACGCACGAGTGTAAGGAGAACGGTGAATGGTGGCCGTTCATAAGCCAGGATCATCAGAAACCGCAGAGTAAATTTTAGGAACGTAGACGTAGGACAGCGGAGAAAACTTCACTCAGGGACTTCAGTGAACTCTCCTTACAATGCTGAGGCCTGACACGCCTAGTGCCTGGGGGCAACCCGGCTCCTGCCCTAGGTAGTTTTGTTGAGCGTGCCTCCGTCAGGTGGTGCCTTTTCTCTCCCAGCAATATTGCTCCGTGAAATTCTGCCGATGATCAAAACTGTTTGCCATGGCTTTGTCCTTTCACCTCATTGGCCTCATCTTTGAAGGACAAATGCTTTTCTACACGGGTGCTGCCTCCCTGAGCTTTCCTTTGTCTTGGCTCAATCGATGCAGATTCCTGTGCTGAATACGCCATGGACTAGCACAGGTGGGTTCTTGTCAGTATACCGGGCAAACGCAGCAATTTCGATTGTCAAGACCCACCTGGCTTGATCAAGGTTCTTTATTCCAGTGAAAACGATTTGTATCCAAATTCTAGAGGAGCACCAGTGTGCCTCTGGGAGCTACTCGCGGGCCTGCTGAACAGAGGCTCCGGAGTTTTCATTTTCTGACTAAAATTCAACACGGAATTTCATGGATCTAAGGAAACCGTGAATTGTGGACGTACCAGATTCTCACATCTTCATTGTCTAATGGAAGCTGCAGTTTCCCAGTCTGATCCGGCTGCCACTTCATTTCTGGCAATGACCATTCAATTGTGGACGTTCAGCCCTCTTCGGAATTATCTTATACCGGCATGTTCCCACGCCACATAAAGACCACTCGGTGGAGGTTTATGTGACTCAGGACAACTCTTTATTTCAGGCGTCTAGAACAAAGGGAATTCACAGAGGTTGATGATCACTT
This sequence comes from Tenrec ecaudatus, assembly GCF_050624435.1. NCBI lineage: Eukaryota > Metazoa > Chordata > Mammalia > Afrosoricida > Tenrecidae > Tenrec > Tenrec ecaudatus. The sequence goes on from NW_027457617.1 coordinate 2,513,153, forward strand.
ATTAAAGTCCCGTTTCTCTATGATGCCCACTGATGACACTTCTACATCTGAGGGCAAAGAGCTCGTGCAGCATGATATTCTCATTTCAGCCACGCCGCCTGCAGTTCCTGCCTTGCAGAAAAATCTTTCCCAGTGTACTTCTTTAAAATGCTGCAAAATAGTGGGACAGAAGATTTCGGTTTAGCGTTAACTTTAAACGGGCATAGGTACAGGCATGTGGGCATGTTTAGAGACAGTGTTTCACTGGTCTAGGGTAAAGGGTGAAGCGCCTGGGTTCCCGTGCATCACTACTGTATGGCCTCAAGATGATGTGTAGGCACAGCGGCAAATCCATCGGTGGCAATTCTCTCATATTGTCATTGCGATGGGAAGATTCCTTATTCGGTAGGAAATGTTTTACCGTGGAAGACGGGTCACCACAGAGCTGTCTCTTTTGTGTTGAGACAAACTTTGCTGAATTTACCTGCCAGCAGTTGCGTGTCCTCCCTTTCTTTTAAGGCCGATGGAGACGCACGAGTGTAAGGAGAACGGTGAATGGTGGCCGTTCATAAGCCAGGATCATCAGAAACCGCAGAGTAAATTTTAGGAACGTAGACGTAGGACAGCGGAGAAAACTTCACTCAGGGACTTCAGTGAACTCCCCTTACAATGCTGAGGCCTGACACGCCTAGTGCCTGGGGGCAACCCGGCTCCTGCCCTAGGTAGTTTTGTTGAGCGTGCCTCCCTCAGGTGGTGCCTTTTCTCTCCCAGCAATATTGCTCCGTGAAATTCTGCCGATGATCAAAACTGTTTGCCATGGCTTTGTCCTTTCACCTCATTGGCCTCATCTTTGAAGGACAAATGCTTTTCTACACGGGTGCTGCCTCCCTGAGCTTTCCTTTGTCTTGGCTCAATCGATGCAGATTCCTGTGCTGAATACGCCATGGACTAGCACAGGTGGGTTCTTGTCAGTATACCGGGCAAACGCAGCAATTTCGATTGTCAAGACCCACCTGGCTTGATCAAGGTTCTTTATTCCAGTGAAAACGATTTGTATCCAAATTCTAGAGGAGCACCAGTGTGCCTCTGGGAGCTACACGCGGGCCTGCTGAACAGAGGCTCCGGAGTTTTCATTTTCTGACTAAAATTCAACACGGAATTTCATGGATCTAAGGAAACCGTGAATTGTGGACGTACCAGATTCTCACATCTTCATTGTCTAATGGAAGCTGAAGTTTCCCAGTCTGATCCGGCTGCCACTTCATTTCTGGCAATGACCATTCAATTGTGGACGTTCAGCCCTCTTCGGAATTCCCTTATACCGGCATCTTCCCGCGCCACATAAAGACCACTCGGTGGAGGTTTATGTGACTCAGGACAACTCTTTATTTCAGGCGTCTAGAACAAAGGGAATTCACAGAGGTTGATGATCACTTATTAAAGTCACGTTTCTCTATGATGCCCACTGATGACACTTCTACATCTGAGGGCAAAGAGCTCGTGCAGCATGATATTCTCATTTCAGCCACGCCGCCTGCAGTTCCTGCCTTACAGAAAAATCTTTCCCAGTGTACTTCTTTAAAATGCTGCAAAATAGTGGGACAGAAGATTTCGGTTTAGCGTTAACTTTAAACGGGCATAGGTACAGGCATGTGGGCATGTTTAGAGACAGTGTTTCACTGGTCTAGGGTAAAGGGTGAAGCGCCTGGGTTCCCGTGCATCACTACTGTATGGCCTCAAGATGATGTGTAGGCACAGCGGCAAATCCATCGGTGGCAATTCTCTCATATTGTCATTGCGATGGGAAGATTCCTTATTCGGTAGGAAATGTTTTACCGTGGAAGACGGGTCACCACAGAGCTGTCTCTTTTGTGTTGAGACAAACTTTGCTGAATTTACCTGCCAGCAGTTGCGTGTCCTCCCTTTCTTTTAAGGCCGATGGAGACGCACGAGTGTAAGGAGAACGGTGAATGGTGGCCGTTCATAAGACAGGATCATCAGAAACCGCAGAGTAAATTTTAGGAACGTAGACGTAGGACAGCGGAGAAAACTTCACTCAGGGACTTCAGTGAACTCCCCTTACAATGCTGAGGCCTGACACGCCTAGTGCCTGGGGGCAACCCGGCTCCTGCCCTAGGTAGTTTTGTTGAGCGTGCCTCCCTCAGGTGGTGCCTTTTCTCTCCCAGCAATATTGCTCCGTGAAATTCTGCCGATGATCAAAACTGTTTGCCATGGCTTTGTCCTTTCACCTCATTGGCCTCATCTTTGAAGGACAAATGCTTTTCTACACGGGTGCTGCCTCCCTGAGCTTTCCTTGGTCTTGGCTCAATCGATGCAGATTCCTGTGCTGAATACGCCATGGACTAGCACAGGTGGGTTCTTGTCAGTATACCGGGCAAACGCAGCAATTTCGATTGTCAAGACCCACCTGGCTTGATCAAGGTTCTTTATTCCAGTGAAAACGATTTGTATCCAAATTCTAGAGGAGCACCAGTGTGCCTCTGGGAGCTACACGCGGGCCTGCTGAACAGAGGCTCCGGAGTTTTCATTTTCTGACTAAAATTCAACACGGAATTTCATGGATCTAAGGAAACCGTGAATTGTGGACGTACCAGATTCTCACATCTTCATTGTCTAATGGAAGCTGCAGTTTCCCAGTCTGATCCGGCTGCCACTTCATTTCTGGCAATGACCATTCAATTGTGGACGTTCAGCCCTCTTCGGAATTCCCTTATACCGGCATCTTCCCGCGCCACATAAAGACCACTCGGTGGAGGTTTATGTGACTCAGGACAACTCTTTATTTCAGGCGTCTAGAACAAAGGGAATTCACAGAGGTTGATGATCACTTATTAAAGTCCCGTTTCTCTATGATGCCCACTGATGACACTTCTACATCTGAGGGCAAAGAGCTCGTGCAGCATGATATTCTCATTTCAGCCACGCCGCCTGCAGTTCCTGCCTTGCAGAAAAATCTTTCCCAGTGTACTTCTTTAAAATGCTGCAAAATAGTGGGACAGAAGATTTCGGTTTAGCGTTAACTTTAAACGGGCATAGGTACAGGCATGTGGGCATGTTTAGAGACAGTGTTTCACTGGTCTAGGGTAAAGGGTGAAGCGCCTGGGTTCCCGTGCATCACTACTGTATGGCCTCAAGATGATGTGTAGGCACAGCGGCAAATCCATCGGTGGCAATTCTCTCATATTGTCATTGCGATGGGAAGATTCCTTATTCGCTAGGAAATGTTTTACCGTGGAAGACGGGTCACCACAGAGCTGTCTCTTTTGTGTTGAGACAAACTTTGCTGAATTTACCTGCCAGCAGTTGCGTGTCCTCCCTTTCTTTTAAGGCCGATGGAGACGCACGAGTGTAAGGAGAACGGTGAATGGTGGCCGTTCATAAGACAGGATCATCAGAAACCGCAGAGTAAATTTTAGGAACGTAGACGTAGGACAGCGGAGAAAACTTCACTCAGGGACTTCAGTGAACTCCCCTTACAATGCTGAGGCCTGACACGCCTAGTGCCTGGGGGCAACCCGGCTCCTGCCCTAGGTAGTTTTGTTGAGCGTGCCTCCCTCAGGTGGTGCCTTTTCTCTCCCAGCAATATTGCTCCGTGAAATTCTGCCGATGATCAAAACTGTTTGCCATGGCTTTGTCCTTTCACCTCATTGGCCTCATCTTTGAAGGACAAATGCTTTTCTACACGGGTGCTGCCTCCCTGAGCTTTCCTTTGTCTTGGCTCAATGATATTCTCATTTCAGCCACACCGCCTGCAGTTTCTTCCTTGCAGAAAAATCTTTCCCAGTGTACTTCTTTAAAATGCTGCAAAATAGTGGGACAGAAGATTTCGGTTTAGCGTTAACTTTAAACGGGCATAGGTACAGGCATGTGGGCATGTTTAGAGACAGTGTTTCACTGGTCTAGGGTAAAGGGTGAAGCGCCTGGGTTCCCGTGCTTCACTACTGTATGGCCTCAAGATGATGTGTAGGCACAGCGGCAAATCCATTGATGGCAATTCTCTCATATTGTCATTGCGATGGGAAGATTCCTTATTCGCTAGGAAATGTTTTACCGTGGAAGACGGGTCACCACAGAGCTGTCTCTTTTGTGTTGAGACAAACTTTGCTGAATTTACCTGCCAGCAGTTGCGTGTCCTCCCTTTCTTTTAAGGCCGATGGAGACGCACGAGTGTAAGGAGAACGGTGAATGGTGGCCGTTCATAAGCCAGGATCATCAGAAACCGCAGAGTAAATTTTAGGAACGTAGACGTAGGACAGCGGAGAAAACTTCACTCAGGGACTTCAGTGAACTCTCCTTACAATGCTGAGGCCTGACACGCCTATTTCCTGGGGGCAACCCGGCTCCTGCCCTAGGTAGTTTTGTTGAGCGTGCCTCCCTCAGGTGGTGCCTTTTCTCTCCCAGCAATATTGCTCCGTGAAATTCTGCCGATGATCAAAACTGTTTGCCATGGCTTTGTCCTTTCACCTCATTGGCCTCATCTTTGAAGGACAAATGCTTTTCTACACGGGTGCTGCCTCCCTGAGCTTTCCTTTGTCTTGGCTCAATCGATGCAGATTCCTGTGCTGAATACGCCATGGACTAGCACAGGTGGGTTCTTGTCAGTATACCGGGCAAACGCAGCAATTTCGATTGTCAAGACCCACCTGGCTTGATCAAGGTTCTTTATTCCAGTGAAAACGATTTGTATCCAAATTCTAGAGGAGCACCAGTGTGCCTCTGGGAGCTACACGCGGGCCTGCTGAACAGAGGCTCCGGAGTTTTCATTTTCTGACTAAAATTCAACACGGAATTTCATGGATCTAAGGAAACCGTGAATTGTGGACGTACCAGATTCTCACATCTTCATTGTCTAATGGAAGCTGCAGTTTCCCAGTCTGATCCGGCTGCCACTTCATTTCTGGCAATGACCATTCAATTGTGGACGTTCAGCCCTCTTCGGAATTCTCTTATACCGGCATGTTCCCGCGCCACATAAAGACCACTCGGTGGAGGTTTATGTGACTCAGGACAACTCTTTATTTCAGGCATCTAGAACAAAGGGAATTCACAGAGGTTGATGATCACTTATTAAAGTCCCGTTTCTCTATGAGGCCCACTGATGACACTTCTACATCTGAGGGCAAAGAGCTCGTGCAGCATGATATTCTCATTTCAGCCACGCCGCCTGCAGTTCCTGCCTTGCAGAAAAATCTTTCCCAGTGTACTTCTTTAAAATGCTGCAAAATAGTGGGACAGAAGATTTCGGTTTAGCGTTAACTTTAAACGGGCATAGGTACAGGCATGTGGGCATGTTTAGAGACAGTGTTTCACTGGTCTAGGGTAAAGGGTGAAGCGCCTGGGTTCCCGTGCTTCACTACTGTATGGCCTCAAGATGATGTGTAGGCACAGCGGCAAATCCATCGGTGGCAATTCTCTCATATTGTCATTGCGATGGGAAGATTCCTTATTCGCTAGGAAATGTTTTACCGTGGAAGACGGGTCACCACAGAGCTGTCTCTTTTGTGTTGAGACAAACTTTGCTGAATTTACCTGCCAGCAGTTGCGTGTCCTCCCTTTCTTTTAAGGCCGATGGAGACGCACGAGTGTAAGGAGAACGGTGAATGGTGGCCGTTCATAAGCCAGGATCATCAGAAACCGCAGAGTAAATTTTAGGAACGTAGACGTAGGACAGCGGAGAAAACTTCACTCAGGGACTTCAGTGAACTCTCCTTACAATGCTGAGGCCTGACACGCCTAGTGCCTGGGGGCAACCCGGCTCCTGCCCTAGGTAGTTTTGTTGAGCGTGCCTCCCTCAGGTGGTGCCTTTTCTCTCCCAGCAATATTGCTCCGTGAAATTCTGCCGATGATCAAAACTGTTTGCCATGGCTTTGTCCTTTCACCTCATTGGCCTCATCTTTGAAGGACAAATGCTTTTCTACACGGGTGCTGCCTCCCTGAGCTTTCCTTTGTCTTGGCTCAATCGATGCAGATTCCTGTGCTGAATACGCCATGGACTAGCACAGGTGGGTTCTTGTCAGTATACCGGGCAAACGCAGCAATTTCGATTGTCAAGACCCACCTGGCTTGATCAAGGTTCTTTATTCCAGTGAAAACGATTTGTATCCAAATTCTAGAGGAGCACCAGTGTGCCTCTGGGAGCTACACGCGGGCCTGCTGAACAGAGGCTCCGGAGTTTTCATTTTCTGACTAAAATTCAACACGGAATTTCATGGATCTAAGGAAACCGTGAATTGTGGACGTACCAGATTCTCACATCTTCATTGTCTAATGGAAGCTGCAGTTTCCCAGTCTGATCCGGCTGCCACTTCATTTCTGGCAATGACCATTCAATTGTGGACGTTCAGCCCTCTTCGGAATTCTCTTATACCGGCATGTTCCCGCGCCACATAAAGACCACTCGGTGGAGGTTTATGTGACTCAGGACAACTCTTTATTTCAGGCGTCTAGAACAAAGGGAATTCACAGAGGTTGATGATCACTTATTAAAGTCCCGTTTCTCTATGATGCCCACTGATGACACTTCTACATCTGAGGGCAAAGAGCTCGTGCAGCATGATATTCTCATTTCAGCCACGCCGCCTGCAGTTCCTGCCTTGCAGAAAAATCTTTCCCAGTGTACTTCTTTAAAATGCTGCAAAATAGTGGGACAGAAGATTTCGGTTTAGCGTTAACTTTAAACGGGCATAGGTACAGGCATGTGGGCATGTTTAGAGACAGTGTTTCACTGGTCTAGGGTAAAGGGTGAAGCGCCTGGGTTCCCGTGCTTCACTACTGTATGGCCTCAAGATGATGTGTAGGCACAGCGGCAAATCCATCGGTGGCAATTCTCTCATATTGTCATTGCGATGGGAAGATTCCTTATTCGCTAGGAAATGTTTTACCGTGGAAGACGGGTCACCACAGAGCTGTCTCTTTTGTGTTGAGACAAACTTTGCTGAATTTACCTGCCAGCAGTTGCGTGTCCTCCCTTTCTTTTAAGGCCGATGGAGACGCACGAGTGTAAGGAGAACGGTGAATGGTGGCCGTTCATAAGCCAGGATCATCAGAAACCGCAGAGTAAATTTTAGGAACGTAGACGTAGGACAGCGGAGAAAACTTCACTCAGGGACTTCAGTGAACTCTCCTTACAATGCTGAGGCCTGACACGCCTAGTGCCTGGGGGCAACCCGGCTCCTGCCCTAGGTAGTTTTGTTGAGCGTGCCTCCCTCAGGTGGTGCCTTTTCTCTCCCAGCAATATTGCTCCGTGAAATTCTGCCGATGATCAAAACTGTTTGCCATGGCTTTGTCCTTTCACCTCATTGGCCTCATCTTTGAAGGACAAATGCTTTTCTACACGGGTGCTGCCTCCCTGAGCTTTCCTTGGTCTTGGCTCAATCGATGCAGATTCCTGTGCTGAATACGCCATGGACTAGCACAGGTGGGTTCTTGTCAGTATACCGGGCAAACGCAGCAATTTCGATTGTCAAGACCCACCTGGCTTGATCAAGGTTCTTTATTCCAGTGAAAACGATTTGTATCCAAATTCTAGAGGAGCACCAGTGTGCCTCTGGGAGCTACACGCGGGCCTGCTGAACAGAGGCTCCGGAGTTTTCATTTTCTGACTAAAATTCAACACGGAATTTCATGGATCTAAGGAAACCGTGAATTGTGGACGTACCAGATTCTCACATCTTCATTGTCTAATGGAAGCTGCAGTTTCCCAGTCTGATCCGGCTGCCACTTCATTTCTGGCAATGACCATTCAATTGTGGACGTTCAGCCCTCTTCGGAATTCCCTTATACCGGCATCTTCCCGCGCCACATAAAGACCACTCGGTGGAGGTTTATGTGACTCAGGACAACTCTTTATTTCAGGCGTCTAGAACAAAGGGAATTCACAGAGGTTGATGATCACTTATTAAAGTCCCGTTTCTCTATGATGCCCACTGATGACACTTCTACATCTGAGGGCAAAGAGCTCGTGCAGCATGATATTCTCATTTCAGCCACGCCGCCTGCAGTTCCTGCCTTGCAGAAAAATCTTTCCCAGTGTACTTCTTTAAAATGCTGCAAAATAGTGGGACAGAAGATTTCGGTTTAGCGTTAACTTTAAACGGGCATAGGTACAGGCATGTGGGCATGTTTAGAGACAGTGTTTCACTGGTCTAGGGTAAAGGGTGAAGCGCCTGGGTTCCCGTGCATCACTACTGTATGGCCTCAAGATGATGTGTAGGCACAGCGGCAAATCCATCGGTGGCAATTCTCTCATATTGTCATTGCGATGGGAAGATTCCTTATTCGCTAGGAAATGTTTTACCGTGGAAGACGGGTCACCACAGAGCTGTCTCTTTTGTGTTGAGACAAACTTTGCTGAATTTACCTGCCAGCAGTTGCGTGTCCTCCCTTTCTTTTAAGGCCGATGGAGACGCACGAGTGTAAGGAGAACGGTGAATGGTGGCCGTTCATAAGACAGGATCATCAGAAACCGCAGAGTAAATTTTAGGAACGTAGACGTAGGACAGCGGAGAAAACTTCACTCAGGGACTTCAGTGAACTCCCCTTACAATGCTGAGGCCTGACACGCCTAGTGCCTGGGGGCAACCCGGCTCCTGCCCTAGGTAGTTTTGTTGAGCGTGCCTCCCTCAGGTGGTGCCTTTTCTCTCCCAGCAATATTGCTCCGTGAAATTCTGCCGATGATCAAAACTGTTTGCCATGGCTTTGTCCTTTCACCTCATTGGCCTCATCTTTGAAGGACAAATGCTTTTCTACACGGGTGCTGCCTCCCTGAGCTTTCCTTTGTCTTGGCTCAATGATATTCTCATTTCAGCCACACCGCCTGCAGTTTCTTCCTTGCAGAAAAATCTTTCCCAGTGTACTTCTTTAAAATGCTGCAAAATAGTGGGACAGAAGATTTCGGTTTAGCGTTAACTTTAAACGGGCATAGGTACAGGCATGTGGGCATGTTTAGAGACAGTGTTTCACTGGTCTAGGGTAAAGGGTGAAGCGCCTGGGTTCCCGTGCTTCACTACTGTATGGCCTCAAGATGATGTGTAGGCACAGCGGCAAATCCATCGGTGGCAATTCTCTCATATTGTCATTGCGATGGGAAGATTCCTTATTCGCTAGGAAATGTTTTACCGTGGAAGACGGGTCACCACAGAGCTGTCTCTTTTGTGTTGAGACAAACTTTGCTGAATTTACCTGCCAGCAGTTGCGTGTCCTCCCTTTCTTTTAAGGCCGATGGAGACGCACGAGTGTAAGGAGAACGGTGAATGGTGGCCGTTCATAAGCCAGGATCATCAGAAACCGCAGAGTAAATTTTAGGAACGTAGACGTAGGACAGCGAAGAAAACTTCACTCAGGGACTTCAGTGAACTCTCCTTACAATGCTGAGGCCTGACACGCCTAGTGCCTGGGGGCAACCCGGCTCCTGCCCTAGGTAGTTTTGTTGAGCGTGCCTCCCTCAGGTGGTGCCTTTTCTCTCCCAGCAATATTGCTCCGTGAAATTCTGCCGATGATCAAAACTGTTTGCCATGGCTTTGTCCTTTCACCTCATTGGCCTCATCTTTGAAGGACAAATGCTTTTCTACACGGGTGCTGCCTCCCTGAGCTTTCCTTGGTCTTGGCTCAATCGATGCAGATTCCTGTGCTGAATACGCCATGGACTAGCACAGGTGGGTTCTTGTCAGTATACCGGGCAAACGCAGCAATTTCGATTGTCAAGACCCACCTGGCTTGATCAAGGTTCTTTATTCCAGTGAAAACGATTTGTATCCAAATTCTAGAGGAGCACCAGTGTGCCTCTGGGAGCTACACGCGGGCCTGCTGAACAGAGGCTCCGGAGTTTTCATTTTCTGACTAAAATTCAACACGGAATTTCATGGATCTAAGGAAACCGTGAATTGTGGACGTACCAGATTCTCACATCTTCATTGTCTAATGGAAGCTGCAGTTTCCCAGTCTGATCCGGCTGCCACTTCATTTCTGGCAATGACCATTCAATTGTGGACGTTCAGCCCTCTTCGGAATTCTCTTATACCGGCATGTTCCCGCGCCACATAAAGACCACTCGGTGGAGGTTTATGTGACTCAGGACAACTCTTTATTTCAGGCATCTAGAACAAAGGGAATTCACAGAGGTTGATGATCACTTATTAAAGTCCCGTTTCTCTATGAGGCCCACTGATGACACTTCTACATCTGAGGGCAAAGAGCTCGTGCAGCATGATATTCTCATTTCAGCCACGCCGCCTGCAGTTCCTGCCTTGCAGAAAAATCTTTCCCAGTGTACTTCTTTAAAATGCTGCAAAATAGTGGGACAGAAGATTTCGGTTTAGCGTTAACTTTAAACGGGCATAGGTACAGGCATGTGGGCATGTTTAGAGACAGTGTTTCACTGGTCTAGGGTAAAGGGTGAAGCGCCTGGGTTCCCGTGCTTCACTACTGTATGGCCTCAAGATGATGTGTAGGCACAGCGGCAAATCCATCGGTGGCAATTCTCTCATATTGTCATTGCGATGGGAAGATTCCTTATTCGCTAGGAAATGTTTTACCGTGGAAGACGGGTCACCACAGAGCTGTCTCTTTTGTGTTGAGACAAACTTTGCTGAATTTACCTGCCAGCAGTTGCGTGTCCTCCCTTTCTTTTAAGGCCGATGGAGACGCACGAGTGTAAGGAGAACGGTGAATGGTGGCCGTTCATAAGCCAGGATCATCAGAAACCGCAGAGTAAATTTTAGGAACGTAGACGTAGGACAGCGGAGAAAACTTCACTCAGGGACTTCAGTGAACTCTCCTTACAATGCTGAGGCCTGACACGCCTAGTGCCTGGGGGCAACCCGGCTCCTGCCCTAGGTAGTTTTGTTGAGCGTGCCTCCCTCAGGTGGTGCCTTTTCTCTCCCAGCAATATTGCTCCGTGAAATTCTGCCGATGATCAAAACTGTTTGCCATGGCTTTGTCCTTTCACCTCATTGGCCTCATCTTTGAAGGACAAATGCTTTTCTACACGGGTGCTGCCTCCCTGAGCTTTCCTTTGTCTTGGCTCAATCGATGCAGATTCCTGTGCTGAATACGCCATGGACTAGCACAGGTGGGTTCTTGTCAGTATACCGGGCAAACGCAGCAATTTCGATTGTCAAGACCCACCTGGCTTGATCAAGGTTCTTTATTCCAGTGAAAACGATTTGTATCCAAATTCTAGAGGAGCACCAGTGTGCCTCTGGGAGCTACACGCGGGCCTGCTGAACAGAGGCTCCGGAGTTTTCATTTTCTGACTAAAATTCAACACGGAATTTCATGGATCTAAGGAAACCGTGAATTGTGGACGTACCAGATTCTCACATCTTCATTGTCTAATGGAAGCTGCAGTTTCCCAGTCTGATCCGGCTGCCACTTCATTTCTGGCAATGACCATTCAATTGTGGACGTTCAGCCCTCTTCGGAATTCTCTTATACCGGCATGTTCCCGCGCCACATAAAGACCACTCGGTGGAGGTTTATGTGACTCAGGACAACTCTTTATTTCAGGCGTCTAGAACAAAGGGAATTCACAGAGGTTGATGATCACTTATTAAAGTCCCGTTTCTCTATGATGCCCACTGATGACACTTCTACATCTGAGGGCAAAGAGCTCGTGCAGCATGATATTCTCATTTCAGCCACGCCGCCTGCAGTTCCTGCCTTGCAGAAAAATCTTTCCCAGTGTACTTCTTTAAAATGCTGCAAAATAGTGGGACAGAAGATTTCGGTTTAGCGTTAACTTTAAACGGGCATAGGTACAGGCATGTGGGCATGTTTAGAGACAGTGTTTCACTGGTCTAGGGTAAAGGGTGAAGCGCCTGGGTTCCCGTGCTTCACTACTGTATGGCCTCAAGATGATGTGTAGGCACAGCGGCAAATCCATCGGTGGCAATTCTCTCATATTGTCATTGCGATGGGAAGATTCCTTATTCGCTAGGAAATGTTTTACCGTGGAAGACGGGTCACCACAGAGCTGTCTCTTTTGTGTTGAGACAAACTTTGCTGAATTTACCTGCCAGCAGTTGCGTGTCCTCCCTTTCTTTTAAGGCCGATGGAGACGCACGAGTGTAAGGAGAACGGTGAATGGTGGCCGTTCATAAGCCAGGATCATCAGAAACCGCAGAGTAAATTTTAGGAACGTAGACGTAGGACAGCGGAGAAAACTTCACTCAGGGACTTCAGTGAACTCTCCTTACAATGCTGAGGCCTGACACGCCTAGTGCCTGGGGGCAACCCGGCTCCTGCCCTAGGTAGTTTTGTTGAGCGTGCCTCCCTCAGGTGGTGCCTTTTCTCTCCCAGCAATATTGCTCCGTGAAATTCTGCCGATGATCAAAACTGTTTGCCATGGCTTTGTCCTTTCACCTCATTGGCCTCATCTTTGAAGGACAAATGCTTTTCTACACGGGTGCTGCCTCCCTGAGCTTTCCTTGGTCTTGGCTCAATCGATGCAGATTCCTGTGCTGAATACGCCATGGACTAGCACAGGTGGGTTCTTGTCAGTATACCGGGCAAACGCAGCAATTTCGATTGTCAAGACCCACCTGGCTTGATCAAGGTTCTTTATTCCAGTGAAAACGATTTGTATCCAAATTCTAGAGGAGCACCAGTGTGCCTCTGGGAGCTACACGCGGGCCTGCTGAACAGAGGCTCCGGAGTTTTCATTTTCTGACTAAAATTCAACACGGAATTTCATGGATCTAAGGAAACCGTGAATTGTGGACGTACCAGATTCTCACATCTTCATTGTCTAATGGAAGCTGAAGTTTCCCAGTCTGATCCGGCTGCCACTTCATTTCTGGCAATGACCATTCAATTGTGGACGTTCAGCCCTCTTCGGAATTCCCTTATACCGGCATCTTCCCGCGCCACATAAAGACCACTCGGTGGAGGTTTATGTGACTCAGGACAACTCTTTATTTCAGGCGTCTAGAACAAAGGGAATTCACAGAGGTTGATGATCACTTATTAAAGTCCCGTTTCTCTATGATGCCCACTGATGACACTTCTACATCTGAGGGCAAAGAGCTCGTGCAGCATGATATTCTCATTTCAGCCACGCCGCCTGCAGTTCCTGCCTTGCAGAAAAATCTTTCCCAGTGTACTTCTTTAAAATGCTGCAAAATAGTGGGACAGAAGATTTCGGTTTAGCGTTAACTTTAAACGGGCATAGGTACAGGCATGTGGGCATGTTTAGAGACAGTGTTTCACTGGTCTAGGGTAAAGGGTGAAGCGCCTGGGTTCCCGTGCATCACTACTGTATGGCCTCAAGATGATGTGTAGGCACAGCGGCAAATCCATCGGTGGCAATTCTCTCATATTGTCATTGCGATGGGAAGATTCCTTATTCGCTAGGAAATGTTTTACCGTGGAAGACGGGTCACCACAGAGCTGTCTCTTTTGTGTTGAGACAAACTTTGCTGAATTTACCTGCCAGCAGTTGCGTGTCCTCCCTTTCTTTTAAGGCCGATGGAGACGCACGAGTGTAAGGAGAACGGTGAATGGTGGCCGTTCATAAGACAGGATCATCAGAAACCGCAGAGTAAATTTTAGGAACGTAGACGTAGGACAGCGGAGAAAACTTCACTCAGGGACTTCAGTGAACTCCCCTTACAATGCTGAGGCCTGACACGCCTAGTGCCTGGGGGCAACCCGGCTCCTGCCCTAGGTAGTTTTGTTGAGCGTGCCTCCCTCAGGTGGTGCCTTTTCTCTCCCAGCAATATTGCTCCGTGAAATTCTGCCGATGATCAAAACTGTTTGCCATGGCTTTGTCCTTTCACCTCATTGGCCTCATCTTTGAAGGACAAATGCTTTTCTACACGGGTGCTGCCTCCCTGAGCTTTCCTTTGTCTTGGCTCAATGATATTCTCATTTCAGCCACACCGCCTGCAGTTTCTTCCTTGCAGAAAAATCTTTCCCAGTGTACTTCTTTAAAATGCTGCAAAATAGTGGGACAGAAGATTTCGGTTTAGCGTTAACTTTAAACGGGCATAGGTACAGGCATGTGGGCATGTTTAGAGACAGTGTTTCACTGGTCTAGGGTAAAGGGTGAAGCGCCTGGGTTCCCGTGCTTCACTACTGTATGGCCTCAAGATGATGTGTAGGCACAGCGGCAAATCCATCGGTGGCAATTCTCTCATTGTCATTGCGATGGGAAGATTCCTTATTCGCTAGGAAATGTTTTTACCGTGGAAGACGGGTCACCACAGAGCTGTCTCTTTTGTGTTGAGACAAACTTTGCTGAATTTACCTGCCAGCAGTTGCGTGTCCTCCCTTTCTTTTAAGGCCGATGGAGACGCACGAGTGTAAGGAGAACGGTGAATGGTGGCCGTTCATAAGCCAGGATCATCAGAAACCGCAGAGTAAATTTTAGGAACGTAGACGTAGGACAGCGGAGAAAACTTCACTCAGGGACTTCAGTGAACTCTCCTTACAATGCTGAGGCCTGACACGCCTATTTCCTGGGGGCAACCCGGCTCCTGCCCTAGGTAGTTTTGTTGAGCGTGCCTCCCTCAGGTGGTGCCTTTTCTCTCCCAGCAATATTGCTCCGTGAAATTCTGCCGATGATCAAAACTGTTTGCCATGGCTTTGTCCTTTCACCTCATTGGCCTCATCTTTGAAGGACAAATGCTTTTCTACACGGGTGCTGCCTCCCTGAGCTTTCCTTTGTCTTGGCTCAATCGATGCAGATTCCTGTGCTGAATACGCCATGGACTAGCACAGGTGGGTTCTTGTCAGTATACCGGGCAAACGCAGCAATTTCGATTGTCAAGACCCACCTGGCTTGATCAAGGTTCTTTATTCCAGTGAAAACGATTTGTATCCAAATTCTAGAGGAGCACCAGTGTGCCTCTGGGAGCTACACGCGGGCCTGCTGAACAGAGGCTCCGGAGTTTTCATTTTCTGACTAAAATTCAACACGGAATTTCATGGATCTAAGGAAACCGTGAATTGTGGACGTACCAGATTCTCACATCTTCATTGTCTAATGGAAGCTGCAGTTTCCCAGTCTGATCCGGCTGCCACTTCATTTCTGGCAGTGACCATTCAATTGTGGACGTTCAGCCCTCTTCGGAATTCTCTTATACCGGCATGTTCCCGCGCCACATAAAGACCACTCGGTGGAGGTTTATGTGACTCAGGACAACTCTTTATTTCAGGCATCTAGAACAAAGGGAATTCACAGAGGTTGATGATCACTTATTAAAGTCCCGTTTCTCTATGAGGCCCACTGATGACACTTCTACATCTGAGGGCAAAGAGCTCGTGCAGCATGATATTCTCATTTCAGCCACGCCGCCTGCAGTTCCTGCCTTGCAGAAAAATCTTTCCCAGTGTACTTCTTTAAAATGCTGCAAAATAGTGGGACAGAAGATTTCGGTTTAGCGTTAACTTTAAACGGGCATAGGTACAGGCATGTGGGCATGTTTAGAGACAGTGTTTCACTGGTCTAGGGTAAAGGGTGAAGCGCCTGGGTTCCCGTGCTTCACTACTGTATGGCCTCAAGATGATGTGTAGGCACAGCGGCAAATCCATCGGTGGCAATTCTCTCATATTGTCATTGCGATGGGAAGATTCCTTATTCGCTAGGAAATGTTTTACCGTGGAAGACGGGTCACCACAGAGCTGTCTCTTTTGTGTTGAGACAAACTTTGCTGAATTTACCTGCCAGCAGTTGCGTGTCCTCCCTTTCTTTTAAGGCCGATGGAGACGCACGAGTGTAAGGAGAACGGTGAATGGTGGCCGTTCATAAGCCAGGATCATCAGAAACCGCAGAGTAAATTTTAGGAACGTAGACGTAGGACAGCGGAGAAAACTTCACTCAGGGACTTCAGTGAACTCTCCTTACAATGCTGAGGCCTGACACGCCTAGTGCCTGGGGGCAACCCGGCTCCTGCCCTAGGTAGTTTTGTTGAGCGTGCCTCCCTCAGGTGGTGCCTTTTCTCTCCCAGCAATATTGCTCCGTGAAATTCTGCCGATGATCAAAACTGTTTGCCATGGCTTTGTCCTTTCACCTCATTGGCCTCATCTTTGAAGGACAAATGCTTTTCTACACGGGTGCTGCCTCCCTGAGCTTTCCTTTGTCTTGGCTCAATCGATGCAGATTCCTGTGCTGAATACGCCATGGACTAGCACAGGTGGGTTCTTGTCAGTATACCGGGCAAACGCAGCAATTTCGATTGTCAAGACCCACCTGGCTTGATCAAGGTTCTTTATTCCAGTGAAAACGATTTGTATCCAAATTCTAGAGGAGCACCAGTGTGCCTCTGGGAGCTACACGCGGGCCTGCTGAACAGAGGCTCCGGAGTTTTCATTTTCTGACTAAAATTCAACACGGAATTTCATGGATCTAAGGAAACCGTGAATTGTGGACGTACCAGATTCTCACATCTTCATTGTCTAATGGAAGCTGCAGTTTCCCAGTCTGATCCGGCTGCCACTTCATTTCTGGCAATGACCATTCAATTGTGGACGTTCAGCCCTCTTCGGAATTCTCTTATACCGGCATGTTCCCGCGCCACATAAAGACCACTCGGTGGAGGTTTATGTGACTCAGGACAACTCTTTATTTCAGGCGTCTAGAACAAAGGGAATTCACAGAGGTTGATGATCACTTATTAAAGTCCCGTTTCTCTATGATGCCCACTGATGACACTTCTACATCTGAGGGCAAAGAGCTCGTGCAGCATGATATTCTCATTTCAGCCACGCCGCCTGCAGTTCCTGCCTTGCAGAAAAATCTTTCCCAGTGTACTTCTTTAAAATGCTGCAAAATAGTGGGACAGAAGATTTCGGTTTAGCGTTAACTTTAAACGGGCATAGGTACAGGCATGTGGGCATGTTTAGAGACAGTGTTTCACTGGTCTAGGGTAAAGGGTGAAGCGCCTGGGTTCCCGTGCTTCACTACTGTATGGCCTCAAGATGATGTGTAGGCACAGCGGCAAATCCATCGGTGGCAATTCTCTCATATTGTCATTGCGATGGGAAGATTCCTTATTCGCTAGGAAATGTTTTACCGTGGAAGACGGGTCACCACAGAGCTGTCTCTTTTGTGTTGAGACAAACTTTGCTGAATTTACCTGCCAGCAGTTGCGTGTCCTCCCTTTCTTTTAAGGCCGATGGAGACGCACGAGTGTAAGGAGAACGGTGAATGGTGGCCGTTCATAAGCCAGGATCATCAGAAACCGCAGAGTAAATTTTAGGAACGTAGACGTAGGACAGCGGAGAAAACTTCACTCAGGGACTTCAGTGAACTCTCCTTACAATGCTGAGGCCTGACACGCCTAGTGCCTGGGGGCAACCCGGCTCCTGCCCTAGGTAGTTTTGTTGAGCGTGCCTCCCTCAGGTGGTGCCTTTTCTCTCCCAGCAATATTGCTCCGTGAAATTCTGCCGATGATCAAAACTGTTTGCCATGGCTTTGTCCTTTCACCTCATTGGCCTCATCTTTGAAGGACAAATGCTTTTCTACACGGGTGCTGCCTCCCTGAGCTTTCCTTGGTCTTGGCTCAATCGATGCAGATTCCTGTGCTGAATACGCCATGGACTAGCACAGGTGGGTTCTTGTCAGTATACCGGGCAAACGCAGCAATTTCGATTGTCAAGACCCACCTGGCTTGATCAAGGTTCTTTATTCCAGTGAAAACGATTTGTATCCAAATTCTAGAGGAGCACCAGTGTGCCTCTGGGAGCTACACGCGGGCCTGCTGAACAGAGGCTCCGGAGTTTTCATTTTCTGACTAAAATTCAACACGGAATTTCATGGATCTAAGGAAACCGTGAATTGTGGACGTACCAGATTCTCACATCTTCATTGTCTAATGGAAGCTGAAGTTTCCCAGTCTGATCCGGCTGCCACTTCATTTCTGGCAATGACCATTCAATTGTGGACGTTCAGCCCTCTTCGGAATTCCCTTATACCGGCATCTTCCCGCGCCACATAAAGACCACTCGGTGGAGGTTTATGTGACTCAGGACAACTCTTTATTTCAGGCGTCTAGAACAAAGGGAATTCACAGAGGTTGATGATCACTTATTAAAGTCCCGTTTCTCTATGATGCCCACTGATGACACTTCTACATCTGAGGGCAAAGAGCTCGTGCAGCATGATATTCTCATTTCAGCCACGCCGCCTGCAGTTCCTGCCTTGCAGAAAAATCTTTCCCAGTGTACTTCTTTAAAATGCTGCAAAATAGTGGGACAGAAGATTTCGGTTTAGCGTTAACTTTAAACGGGCATAGGTACAGGCATGTGGGCATGTTTAGAGACAGTGTTTCACTGGTCTAGGGTAAAGGGTGAAGCGCCTGGGTTCCCGTGCATCACTACTGTATGGCCTCAAGATGATGTGTAGGCACAGCGGCAAATCCATCGGTGGCAATTCTCTCATATTGTCATTGCGATGGGAAGATTCCTTATTCGCTAGGAAATGTTTTACCGTGGAAGACGGGTCACCACAGAGCTGTCTCTTTTGTGTTGAGACAAACTTTGCTGAATTTACCTGCCAGCAGTTGCGTGTCCTCCCTTTCTTTTAAGGCCGATGGAGACGCACGAGTGTAAGGAGAACGGTGAATGGTGGCCGTTCATAAGACAGGATCATCAGAAACCGCAGAGTAAATTTTAGGAACGTAGACGTAGGACAGCGGAGAAAACTTCACTCAGGGACTTCAGTGAACTCCCCTTACAATGCTGAGGCCTGACACGCCTAGTGCCTGGGGGCAACCCGGCTCCTGCCCTAGGTAGTTTTGTTGAGCGTGCCTCCCTCAGGTGGTGCCTTTTCTCTCCCAGCAATATTGCTCCGTGAAATTCTGCCGATGATCAAAACTGTTTGCCATGGCTTTGTCCTTTCACCTCATTGGCCTCATCTTTGAAGGACAAATGCTTTTCTACACGGGTGCTGCCTCCCTGAGCTTTCCTTTGTCTTGGCTCAATGATATTCTCATTTCAGCCACACCGCCTGCAGTTTCTTCCTTGCAGAAAAATCTTTCCCAGTGTACTTCTTTAAAATGCTGCAAAATAGTGGGACAGAAGATTTCGGTTTAGCGTTAACTTTAAACGGGCATAGGTACAGGCATGTGGGCATGTTTAGAGACAGTGTTTCACTGGTCTAGGGTAAAGGGTGAAGCGCCTGGGTTCCCGTGCTTCACTACTGTATGGCCTCAAGATGATGTGTAGGCACAGCGGCAAATCCATCGGTGGCAATTCTCTCATTGTCATTGCGATGGGAAGATTCCTTATTCGCTAGGAAATGTTTTTACCGTGGAAGACGGGTCACCACAGAGCTGTCTCTTTTGTGTTGAGACAAACTTTGCTGAATTTACCTGCCAGCAGTTGCGTGTCCTCCCTTTCTTTTAAGGCCGATGGAGACGCACGAGTGTAAGGAGAACGGTGAATGGTGGCCGTTCATAAGCCAGGATCATCAGAAACCGCAGAGTAAATTTTAGGAACGTAGACGTAGGACAGCGGAGAAAACTTCACTCAGGGACTTCAGTGAACTCTCCTTACAATGCTGAGGCCTGACACGCCTATTTCCTGGGGGCAACCCGGCTCCTGCCCTAGGTAGTTTTGTTGAGCGTGCCTCCCTCAGGTGGTGCCTTTTCTCTCCCAGCAATATTGCTCCGTGAAATTCTGCCGATGATCAAAACTGTTTGCCATGGCTTTGTCCTTTCACCTCATTGGCCTCATCTTTGAAGGACAAATGCTTTTCTACACGGGTGCTGCCTCCCTGAGCTTTCCTTTGTCTTGGCTCAATCGATGCAGATTCCTGTGCTGAATACGCCATGGACTAGCACAGGTGGGTTCTTGTCAGTATACCGGGCAAACGCAGCAATTTCGATTGTCAAGACCCACCTGGCTTGATCAAGGTTCTTTATTCCAGTGAAAACGATTTGTATCCAAATTCTAGAGGAGCACCAGTGTGCCTCTGGGAGCTACACGCGGGCCTGCTGAACAGAGGCTCCGGAGTTTTCATTTTCTGACTAAAATTCAACACGGAATTTCATGGATCTAAGGAAACCGTGAATTGTGGACGTACCAGATTCTCACATCTTCATTGTCTAATGGAAGCTGCAGTTTCCCAGTCTGATCCGGCTGCCACTTCATTTCTGGCAGTGACCATTCAATTGTGGACGTTCAGCCCTCTTCGGAATTCTCTTATACCGGCATGTTCCCGCGCCACATAAAGACCACTCGGTGGAGGTTTATGTGACTCAGGACAACTCTTTATTTCAGGCGTCTAGAACAAAGGGAATTCACAGAGGTTGATGATCACTTATTAAAGTCCCGTTTCTCTATGATGCCCACTGATGACACTTCTACATCTGAGGGCAAAGAGCTCGTGCAGCATGATATTCTCATTTCAGCCACGCCGCCTGCAGTTCCTGCCTTGCAGAAAAATCTTTCCCAGTGTACTTCTTTAAAATGCTGCAAAATAGTGGGACAGAAGATTTCGGTTTAGCGTTAACTTTAAACGGGCATAGGTACAGGCATGTGGGCATGTTTAGAGACAGTGTTTCACTGGTCTAGGGTAAAGGGTGAAGCGCCTGGGTTCCCGTGCTTCACTACTGTATGGCCTCAAGATGATGTGTAGGCACAGCGGCAAATCCATCGGTGGCAATTCTCTCATATTGTCATTGCGATGGGAAGATTCCTTATTCGCTAGGAAATGTTTTACCGTGGAAGACGGGTCACCACAGAGCTGTCTCTTTTGTGTTGAGACAAACTTTGCTGAATTTACCTGCCAGCAGTTGCGTGTCCTCCCTTTCTTTTAAGGCCGATGGAGACGCACGAGTGTAAGGAGAACGGTGAATGGTGGCCGTTCATAAGCCAGGATCATCAGAAACCGCAGAGTAAATTTTAGGAACGTAGACGTAGGACAGCGGAGAAAACTTCACTCAGGGACTTCAGTGAACTCTCCTTACAATGCTGAGGCCTGACACGCCTAGTGCCTGGGGGCAACCCGGCTCCTGCCCTAGGTAGTTTTGTTGAGCGTGCCTCCCTCAGGTGGTGCCTTTTCTCTCCCAGCAATATTGCTCCGTGAAATTCTGCCGATGATCAAAACTGTTTGCCATGGCTTTGTCCTTTCACCTCATTGGCCTCATCTTTGAAGGACAAATGCTTTTCTACACGGGTGCTGCCTCCCTGAGCTTTCCTTTGTCTTGGCTCAATCGATGCAGATTCCTGTGCTGAATACGCCATGGACTAGCACAGGTGGGTTCTTGTCAGTATACCGGGCAAACGCAGCAATTTCGATTGTCAAGACCCACCTGGCTTGATCAAGGTTCTTTATTCCAGTGAAAACGATTTGTATCCAAATTCTAGAGGAGCACCAGTGTGCCTCTGGGAGCTACACGCGGGCCTGCTGAACAGAGGCTCCGGAGTTTTCATTTTCTGACTAAAATTCAACACGGAATTTCATGGATCTAAGGAAACCGTGAATTGTGGACGTACCAGATTCTCACATCTTCATTGTCTAATGGAAGCTGCAGTTTCCCAGTCTGATCCGGCTGCCACTTCATTTCTGGCAATGACCATTCAATTGTGGACGTTCAGCCCTCTTCGGAATTCTCTTATACCGGCATGTTCCCGCGCCACATAAAGACCACTCGGTGGAGGTTTCTGTGACTCAGGACAACTCTTTATTTCAGGCGTCTAGAACAAAGGGAATTCACAGAGGTTGATGATCACTTATTAAAGTCCCGTTTCTCTATGAGGCCCACTGATGACACTTCTACATCTGAGGGCAAAGAGCTCGTGCAGCATGATATTCTCATTTCAGCCACGCCGCCTGCAGTTCCTGCCTTGCAGAAAAATCTTTCCCAGTGTACTTCTTTAAAATGCTGCAAAATAGTGGGACAGAAGATTTCGGTTTAGCGTTAACTTTAAACGGGCATAGGTACAGGCATGTGGGCATGTTTAGAGACAGTGTTTCACTGGTCTAGGGTAAAGGGTGAAGCGCCTGGGTTCCCGTGCTTCACTACTGTATGGCCTCAAGATGATGTGTAGGCACAGCGGCAAATCCATCGGTGGCAATTCTCTCATATTGTCATTGCGATGGGAAGATTCCTTATTCGCTAGGAAATGTTTTACCGTGGAAGACGGGTCACCACAGAGCTGTCTCTTTTGTGTTGAGACAAACTTTGCTGAATTTACCTGCCAGCAGTTGCGTGTCCTCCCTTTCTTTTAAGGCCGATGGAGACGCACGAGTGTAAGGAGAACGGTGAATGGTGGCCGTTCATAAGCCAGGATCATCAGAAACCGCAGAGTAAATTTTAGGAACGTAGACGTAGGACAGCGGAGAAAACTTCACTCAGGGACTTCAGTGAACTCTCCTTACAATGCTGAGGCCTGACACGCCTAGTGCCTGGGGGCAACCCGGCTCCTGCCCTAGGTAGTTTTGTTGAGCGTGCCTCCCTCAGGTGGTGCCTTTTCTCTCCCAGCAATATTGCTCCGTGAAATTCTGCCGATGATCAAAACTGTTTGCCATGGCTTTGTCCTTTCACCTCATTGGCCTCATCTTTGAAGGACAAATGCTTTTCTACACGGGTGCTGCCTCCCTGAGCTTTCCTTTGTCTTGGCTCAATCGATGCAGATTCCTGTGCTGAATACGCCATGTACTAGCACAGGTGGGTTCTTGTCAGTATACCGGGCAAACGCAGCAATTTCGATTGTCAAGACCCACCTGGCTTGATCAAGGTTCTTTATTCCAGTGAAAACGATTTGTATCCAAATTCTAGAGGAGCACCAGTGTGCCTCTGGGAGCTACACGCGGGCCTGCTGAACAGAGGCTCCGGAGTTTTCATTTTCTGACTAAAATTCAACACGGAATTTCATGGATCTAAGGAAACCGTGAATTGTGGACGTACCAGATTCTCACATCTTCATTGTCTAATGGAAGCTGCAGTTTCCCAGTCTGATCCGGCTGCCACTTCATTTCTGGCAGTGACCATTCAATTGTGGACGTTCAGCCCTCTTCGGAATTCTCTTATACCGGCATGTTCCCGCGCCACATAAAGACCACTCGGTGGAGGTTTATGTGACTCAGGACAACTCTTTATTTCAGGCGTCTAGAACAAAGGGAATTCACAGAGGTTGATGATCACTTATTAAAGTCCCGTTTCTCTATGATGCCCACTGATGACACTTCTACATCTGAGGGCAAAGAGCTCGTGCAGCATGATATTCTCATTTCAGCCACGCCGCCTGCAGTTCCTGCCTTGCAGAAAAATCTTTCCCAGTGTACTTCTTTAAAATGCTGCAAAATAGTGGGACAGAAGATTTCGGTTTAGCGTTAACTTTAAACGGGCATAGGTACAGGCATGTGGGCATGTTTAGAGACAGTGTTTCACTGGTCTAGGGTAAAGGGTGAAGCGCCTGGGTTCCCGTGCTTCACTACTGTATGGCCTCAAGATGATGTGTAGGCACAGCGGCAAATCCATCGGTGGCAATTCTCTCATATTGTCATTGCGATGGGAAGATTCCTTATTCGCTAGGAAATGTTTTACCGTGGAAGACGGGTCACCACAGAGCTGTCTCTTTTGTGTTGAGACAAACTTTGCTGAATTTACCTGCCAGCAGTTGCGTGTCCTCCCTTTCTTTTAAGGCCGATGGAGACGCACGAGTGTAAGGAGAACGGTGAATGGTGGCCGTTCATAAGCCAGGATCATCAGAAACCGCAGAGTAAATTTTAGGATCGTAGACGTAGGACAGCGGAGAAAACTTCACTCAGGGACTTCAGTGAACTCTCCTTACAATGCTGAGGCCTGACACGCCTAGTGCCTGGGGGCAACCCGGCTCCTGCCCTAGGTAGTTTTGTTGAGCGTGCCTCCCTCAGGTGGTGCCTTTTCTCTCCCAGCAATATTGCTCCGTGAAATTCTGCCGATGATCAAAACTGTTTGCCATGGCTTTGTCCTTTCACCTCATTGGCCTCATCTTTGAAGGACAAATGCTTTTCTACACGGGTGCTGCCTCCCTGAGCTTTCCTTTGTCTTGGCTCAATCGATGCAGATTCCTGTGCTGAATACGCCATGGACTAGCACAGGTGGGTTCTTGTCAGTATACCGGGCAAACGCAGCAATTTCGATTGTCAAGACCCACCTGGCTTGATCAAGGTTCTTTATTCCAGTGAAAACGATTTGTATCCAAATTCTAGAGGAGCACCAGTGTGCCTCTGGGAGCTACACGCGGGCCTGCTGAACAGAGGCTCCGGAGTTTTCATTTTCTGACTAAAATTCAACACGGAATTTCATGGATCTAAGGAAACCGTGAATTGTGGACGTACCAGATTCTCACATCTTCATTGTCTAATGGAAGCTGCAGTTTCCCAGTCTGATCCGGCTGCCACTTCATTTCTGGCAATGACCATTCAATTGTGGACGTTCAGCCCTCTTCGGAATTCTCTTATACCGGCATGTTCCCGCGCCACATAAAGACCACTCGGTGGAGGTTTATGTGACTCAGGACAACTCTTTATTTCACGCGTCTAGAACAAAGGGAATTCACAGAGGTTGATGATCACTTATTAAAGTCCCGTTTCTCTATGATGCCCACTGATGACACTTCTACATCTGAGGGCAAAGAGCTCGTGCAGCATGATATTCTCATTTCAGCCACGCCGCCTGCAGTTCCTGCCTTGCAGAAAAATCTTTCCCAGTGTACTTCTTTAAAATGCTGCAAAATAGTGGGACAGAAGATTTCGGTTTAGCGTTAACTTTAAACGGGCATAGGTACAGGCATGTGGGCATGTTTAGAGACAGTGTTTCACTGGTCTAGGGTAAAGGGTGAAGCGCTTGGGTTCCCGTGCTTCACTACTGTATGGCCTCAAGATGATGTGTAGGCACAGCGGCAAATCCATCGGTGGCAATTCTCTCATATTGTCATTGCGATGGGAAGATTCCTTATTCGCTAGGAAATGTTTTACCGTGGAAGACGGGTCACCACAGAGCTGTCTCTTTTGTGTTGAGACAAACTTTGCTGAATTTACCTGCCAGCAGTTGCGTGTCCTCCCTTTCTTTTAAGGCCGATGGAGACGCACGAGTGTAAGGAGAACGGTGAATGGTGGCCGTTCATAAGCCAGGATCATCAGAAACCGCAGAGTAAATTTTAGGAACGTAGACGTAGGACAGCGGAGAAAACTTCACTCAGGGACTTCAGTGAACTCTCCTTACAATGCTGAGGCCTGACACGCCTATTTCCTGGGGGCAACCCGGCTCCTGCCCTAGGTAGTTTTGTTGAGCGTGCCTCCCTCAGGTGGTGCCTTTTCTCTCCCAGCAATATTGCTCCGTGAAATTCTGCCGATGATCAAAACTGTTTGCCATGGCTTTGTCCTTTCACCTCATTGGCCTCATCTTTGAAGGACAAATGCTTTTCTACACGGGTGCTGCCTCCCTGAGCTTTCCTTTGTCTTGGCTCAATCGATGCAGATTCCTGTGCTGAATACGCCATGGACTAGCACAGGTGGGTTCTTGTCAGTATACCGGGCAAACGCAGCAATTTCGATTGTCAAGACCCACCTGGCTTGATCAAGGTTCTTTATTCCAGTGAAAACGATTTGTATCCAAATTCTAGAGGAGCACCAGTGTGCCTCTGGGAGCTACACGCGGGCCTGCTGAACAGAGGCTCCGGAGTTTTCATTTTCTGACTAAAATTCAACACGGAATTTCATGGATCTAAGGAAACCGTGAATTGTGGACGTACCAGATTCTCACATCTTCATTGTCTAATGGAAGCTGAAGTTTCCCAGTCTGATCCGGCTGCCACTTCATTTCTGGCAATGACCATTCAATTGTGGACGTTCAGCCCTCTTCGGAATTCTCTTATACCGGCATGTTCCCGCGCCACATAAAGACCACTCGGTGGAGGTTTATGTGACTCAGGACAACTCTTTATTTCAGGCGTCTAGAACAAAGGGAATTCACAGAGGTTGATGATCACTTATTAAAGTCCCGTTTCTCTATGATGCCCACTGATGACACTTCTACATCTGAGGGCAAAGAGCCCGTGCAGCATGATATTCTCATTTCAGCCACGCCGCCTGCAGTTCCTGCCTTGCAGAAAAATCTTTCCCAGTGTACTTCTTTAAAATGCTGCAAAATAGTGGGACAGAAGATTTCGGTTTAGCGTTAACTTTAAACGGGCATAGGTACAGGCATGTGGGCATGTTTAGAGACAGTGTTTCACTGGTCTAGGGTAAAGGGTGAAGCGCCTGGGTTCCCGTGCTTCACTACTGTATGGCCTCAAGATGATGTGTAGGCACAGCGGCAAATCCATCGGTGGCAATTCTCTCATATTGTCATTGCGATGGGAAGATTCCTTATTCGCTAGGAAATGTTTTTACCGTGGAAGACGGGTCACCACAGAGCTGTCTCTTTTGTGTTGAGACAAACTTTGCTGAATTTACCTGCCAGCAGTTGCGTGTCCTCCCTTTCTTTTAAGGCCGATGGAGACGCACGAGTGTAAGGAGAACGGTGAATGGTGGCCGTTCATAAGCCAGGATCATCAGAAACCGCAGAGTAAATTTTAGGAACGTAGACGTAGGACAGCGGAGAAAACTTCACTCAGGGACTTCAGTGAACTCTCCTTACAATGCTGAGGCCTGACACGCCTATTTCCTGGGGGCAACCCGGCTCCTGCCCTAGGTAGTTTTGTTGAGCGTGCCTCCCTCAGGTGGTGCCTTTTCTCTCCCAGCAATATTGCTCCGTGAAATTCTGCCGATGATCAAAACTGTTTGCCATGGCTTTGTCCTTTCACCTCATTGGCCTCATCTTTGAAGTACAAATGCTTTTCTACACGGGTGCTGCCTCCCTGAGCTTTCCTTTGTCTTGGCTCAATCGATGCAGATTCCTGTGCTGAATACGCCATGGACTAGCACAGGTGGGTTCTTGTCAGTATACCGGGCAAACGGAGCAATTTCGATTGTCAAGACCCACCTGGCTTGATCAAGGTTCTTTATTCCAGTGAAAACGATTTTTATCCAAATTCTAGAGGAGCACCAGTGTGCCTCTGGGAGCTACACGCGGGCCTGCTGAACAGAGGCTCCGGAGTTTTCATTTTCTGACTAAAATTCAACACGGAATTTCATGGATCTAAGGAAACCGTGAATTGTGGACGTACCAGATTCTCACATCTTCATTGTCTAATGGAAGCTGCAGTTTCCCAGTCTGATCCGGCTGCCACTTCATTTCTGGCAATGACCATTCAATTGTGGACGTTCAGCCCTCTTCGGAATTCTCTTATACCGGCATGTTCCCGCGCCACATAAAGACCACTCGGTGGAGGTTTATGTGACTCAGGACAACTCTTTATTTCAGGCGTCTAGAACAAAGGGAATTCACAGAGGTTGATGATCACTTATTAAAGTCCCGTTTCTCTATGATGCCCACTGATGACACTTCTACATCTGAGGGCAAAGAGCTCGTGCAGCATGATATTCTCATTTCAGCCACGCCGCCTGCAGTTCCTTCCTTGTAGAAAAATCTTTCCCAGTGTACTTCTTTAAAATGCTGCAAAATAGTGGGACAGAAGATTTCGGTTTAGCGTTAACTTTAAACGGGCATAGGTACAGGCATGTGGGCATGTTTAGAGACAGTGTTTCACTGGTCTAGGGTAAAGGGTGAAGCGCCTGGGTTCCCGTGCTTCACTACTGTATGGCCTCAAGATGATGTGTAGGCACAGCGGCAAATCCATTGATGGCAATTCTCTCATATTGTCATTGCGATGGGAAGATTCCTTATTCGCTAGGAAATGTTTTACCGTGGAAGACGGGTCACCACAGAGCTGTCTCTTTTGTGTTGAGACAAACTTTGCTGAATTTACCTGCCAGCAGTTGCGTGTCCTCCCTTTCTTTTAAGGCCGATGGAGACGCACGAGTGTAAGGAGAACGGTGAATGGTGGCCGTTCATAAGCCAGGATCATCAGAAACCGCAGAGTAAATTTTAGGAACGTAGACGTAGGACAGCGGAGAAAACTTCACTCAGGGACTTCAGTGAACTCTCCTTACAATGCTGAGGCCTGACACGCCTATTTCCTGGGGGCAACCCGGCTCCTGCCCTAGGTAGTTTTGTTGAGCGTGCCTCCCTCAGGTGGTGCCTTTTCTCTCCCAGCAATATTGCTCCGTGAAATTCTGCCGATGATCAAAACTGTTTGCCATGGCTTTGTCCTTTCACCTCATTGGCCTCATCTTTGAAGGACAAATGCTTTTCTACACGGGTGCTGCCTCCCTGAGCTTTCCTTTGTCTTGGCTCAATCGATGCAGATTCCTGTGCTGAATACGCCATGGACTAGCACAGGTGGGTTCTTGTCAGTATACCGGGCAAACGCAGCAATTTCGATTGTCAAGACCCACCTGGCTTGATCAAGGTTCTTTATTCCAGTGAAAACGATTTGTATCCAAATTCTAGAGGAGCACCAGTGTGCCTCTGGGAGCTACACGCGGGCCTGCTGAACAGAGGCTCCGGAGTTTTCATTTTCTGACTAAAATTCAACACGGAATTTCATGGATCTAAGGAAACCGTGAATTGTGGACGTACCAGATTCTCACATCTTCATTGTCTAATGGAAGCTGCAGTTTCCCAGTCTGATCCGGCTGCCACTTCATTTCTGGCAATGACCATTCAATTGTGGACGTTCAGCCCTCTTCGGAATTCTCTTATACCGGCATGTTCCCGCGCCACATAAAGACCACTCGGTGGAGGTTTATGTGACTCAGGACAACTCTTTATTTCAGGCGTCTAGAACAAAGGGAATTCACAGAGGTTGATGATCACTTATTAAAGTCCCGTTTCTCTATGAGGCCCACTGATGACACTTCTACATCTGAGGGCAAAGAGCTCGTGCAGCATGATATTCTCATTTCAGCCACGCCGCCTGCAGTTCCTGCCTTGCAGAAAAATCTTTCCCAGTGTACTTCTTTAAAATGCTGCAAAATAGTGGGACAGAAGATTTCGGTTTAGCGTTAACTTTAAACGGGCATAGGTACAGGCATGTGGGCATGTTTAGAGACAGTGTTTCACTGGTCTAGGGTAAAGGGTGAAGCGCCTGGGTTCCCGTGCTTCACTACTGTATGGCCTCAAGATGATGTGTAGGCACAGCGGCAAATCCATCGGTGGCAATTCTCTCATATTGTCATTGCGATGGGAAGATTCCTTATTCGCTAGGAAATGTTTTACCGTGGAAGACGGGTCACCACAGAGCTGTCTCTTTTGTGTTGAGACAAACTTTGCTGAATTTACCTGCCAGCAGTTGCGTGTCCTCCCTTTCTTTTAAGGCCGATGGAGACGCACGAGTGTAAGGAGAACGGTGAATGGTGGCCGTTCATAAGCCAGGATCATCAGAAACCGCAGAGTAAATTTTAGGAACGTAGACGTAGGACAGCGGAGAAAACTTCACTCAGGGACTTCAGTGAACTCTCCTTACAATGCTGAGGCCTGACACGCCTAGTGCCTGGGGGCAACCCGGCTCCTGCCCTAGGTAGTTTTGTTGAGCGTGCCTCCCTCAGGTGGTGCCTTTTCTCTCCCAGCAATATTGCTCCGTGAAATTCTGCCGATGATCAAAACTGTTTGCCATGGCTTTGTCCTTTCACCTCATTGGCCTCATCTTTGAAGGACAAATGCTTTTCTACACGGGTGCTGCCTCCCTGAGCTTTCCTTTGTCTTGGCTCAATCGATGCAGATTCCTGTGCTGAATACGCCATGGACTAGCACAGGTGGGTTCTTGTCAGTATACCGGGCAAACGCAGCAATTTCGATTGTCAAGACCCACCTGGCTTGATCAAGGTTCTTTATTCCAGTGAAAACGATTTGTATCCAAATTCTAGAGGAGCACCAGTGTGCCTCTGGGAGCTACACGCGGGCCTGCTGAACAGAGGCTCCGGAGTTTTCATTTTCTGACTAAAATTCAACACGGAATTTCATGGATCTAAGGAAACCGTGAATTGTGGACGTACCAGATTCTCACATCTTCATTGTCTAATGGAAGCTGCAGTTTCCCAGTCTGATCCGGCTGCCACTTCATTTCTGGCAATGACCATTCAATTGTGGACGTTCAGCCCTCTTCGGAATTCTCTTATACCGGCATGTTCCCGCGCCACATAAAGACCACTCGGTGGAGGTTTATGTGACTCAGGACAACTCTTTATTTCAGGCGTCTAGAACAAAGGGAATTCACAGAGGTTGATGATCACTTATTAAAGTCCCGTTTCTCTATGATGCCCACTGATGACACTTCTACATCTGAGGGCAAAGAGCTCGTGCAGCATGATATTCTCATTTCAGCCACGCCGCCTGCAGTTCCTGCCTTGCAGAAAAATCTTTCCCAGTGTACTTCTTTAAAATGCTGCAAAATAGTGGGACAGAAGATTTCGGTTTAGCGTTAACTTTAAACGGGCATAGGTACAGGCATGTGGGCATGTTTAGAGACAGTGTTTCACTGGTCTAGGGTAAAGGGTGAAGCGCCTGGGTTCCCGTGCTTCACTACTGTATGGCCTCAAGATGATGTGTAGGCACAGCGGCAAATCCATCGGTGGCAATTCTCTCATATTGTCATTGCGATGGGAAGATTCCTTATTCGCTAGGAAATGTTTTACCGTGGAAGACGGGTCACCACAGAGCTGTCTCTTTTGTGTTGAGACAAACTTTGCTGAATTTACCTGCCAGCAGTTGCGTGTCCTCCCTTTCTTTTAAGGCCGATGGAGACGCACGAGTGTAAGGAGAACGGTGAATGGTGGCCGTTCATAAGCCAGGATCATCAGAAACCGCAGAGTAAATTTTAGGAACGTAGACGTAGGACAGCGGAGAAAACTTCACTCAGGGACTTCAGTGAACTCTCCTTACAATGCTGAGGCCTGACACGCCTAGTGCCTGGGGGCAACCCGGCTCCTGCCCTAGGTAGTTTTGTTGAGCGTGCCTCCCTCAGGTGGTGCCTTTTCTCTCCCAGCAATATTGCTCCGTGAAATTCTGCCGATGATCAAAACTGTTTGCCATGGCTTTGTCCTTTCACCTCATTGGCCTCATCTTTGAAGGACAAATGCTTTTCTACACGGGTGCTGCCTCCCTGAGCTTTCCTTTGTCTTGGCTCAATCGATGCAGATTCCTGTGCTGAATACGCCATGGACTAGCACAGGTGGGTTCTTGTCAGTATACCGGGCAAACGCAGCAATTTCGATTGTCAAGACCCACCTGGCTTGATCAAGGTTCTTTATTCCAGTGAAAACGATTTGTATCCAAATTCTAGAGGAGCACCAGTGTGCCTCTGGGAGCTACACGCGGGCCTGCTGAACAGGCTCCGGAGTTTTCATTTTCTGACTAAAATTCAACACGGAATTTCATGGATCTAAGGAAACCGTGAATTGTGGACGTACCAGATTCTCACATCTTCATTGTCTAATGGAAGCTGCAGTTTCCCAGTCTGATCCGGCTGCCACTTCATTTCTGGCAATGACCATTCAATTGTGGACGTTCAGCCCTCTTCGGAATTCTCTTATACCGGCATGTTCCCGCGCCACATAAAGACCACTCGGTGGAGGTTTATGTGACTCAGGACAACTCTTTATTTCAGGCGTCTAGAACAAAGGGAATTCACAGAGGTTGATGATCACTTATTAAAGTCCCGTTTCTCTATGATGCCCACTGATGACACTTCTACATCTGAGGGCAAAGAGCTCGTGCAGCATGATATTCTCATTTCAGCCACGCCGCCTGCAGTTCCTGCCTTGCAGAAAAATCTTTCCCAGTGTACTTCTTTAAAATGCTGCAAAATAGTGGGACAGAAGATTTCGGTTTAGCGTTAACTTTAAACGGGCATAGGTACAGGCATGTGGGCATGTTTAGAGACAGTGTTTCACTGGTCTAGGGTAAAGGGTGAAGCGCCTGGGTTCCCGTGCTTCACTACTGTATGGCCTCAAGATGATGTGTAGGCACAGCGGCAAATCCATCGGTGGCAATTCTCTCATATTGTCATTGCGATGGGAAGATTCCTTATTCGCTAGGAAATGTTTTACCGTGGAAGACGGGTCACCACAGAGCTGTCTCTTTTGTGTTGAGACAAACTTTGCTGAATTTACCTGCCAGCAGTTGCGTGTCCTCCCTTTCTTTTAAGGCCGATGGAGACGCACGAGTGTAAGGAGAACGGTGAATGGTGGCCGTTCATAAGCCAGGATCATCAGAAACCGCAGAGTAAATTTTAGGAACGTAGACGTAGGACAGCGGAGAAAACTTCACTCAGGGACTTCAGTGAACTCTCCTTACAATGCTGAGGCCTGACACGCCTAGTGCCTGGGGGCAACCCGGCTCCTGCCCTAGGTAGTTTTGTTGAGCGTGCCTCCCTCAGGTGGTGCCTTTTCTCTCCCAGCAATATTGCTCCGTGAAATTCTGCCGATGATCAAAACTGTTTGCCATGGCTTTGTCCTTTCACCTCATTGGCCTCATCTTTGAAGGACAAATGCTTTTCTACACGGGTGCTGCCTCCCTGAGCTTTCCTTTGTCTTGGCTCAATCGATGCAGATTCCTGTGCTGAATACGCCATGGACTAGCACAGGTGGGTTCTTGTCAGTATACCGGGCAAACGCAGCAATTTCGATTGTCAAGACCCACCTGGCTTGATCAAGGTTCTTTATTCCAGTGAAAACGATTTGTATCCAAATTCTAGAGGAGCACCAGTGTGCCTCTGGGAGCTACACGCGGGCCTGCTGAACAGAGGCTCCGGAGTTTTCATTTTCTGACTAAAATTCAACACGGAATTTCATGGATCTAAGGAAACCGTGAATTGTGGACGTACCAGATTCTCACATCTTCATTGTCTAATGGAAGCTGCAGTTTCCCAGTCTGATCCGGCTGCCACTTCATTTCTGGCAATGACCATTCAATTGTGGACGTTCAGCCCTCTTCGGAATTCTCTTATACCGGCATGTTCCCGCGCCACATAAAGACCACTCGGTGGAGGTTTATGTGACTCAGGACAACTCTTTATTTCAGGCATCTAGAACAAAGGGAATTCACAGAGGTTGATGATCACTTATTAAAGTCCCGTTTCTCTATGAGGCCCACTGATGACACTTCTACATCTGAGGGCAAAGAGCTCGTGCAGCATGATATTCTCATTTCAGCCACGCCGCCTGCAGTTCCTGCCTTGCAGAAAAATCTTTCCCAGTGTACTTCTTTAAAATGCTGCAAAATAGTGGGACAGAAGATTTCGGTTTAGCGTTAACTTTAAACGGGCATAGGTACAGGCATGTGGGCATGTTTAGAGACAGTGTTTCACTGGTCTAGGGTAAAGGGTGAAGCGCCTGGGTTCCCGTGCTTCACTACTGTATGGCCTCAAGATGATGTGTAGGCACAGCGGCAAATCCATCGGTGGCAATTCTCTCATATTGTCATTGCGATGGGAAGATTCCTTATTCGCTAGGAAATGTTTTACCGTGGAAGACGGGTCACCACAGAGCTGTCTCTTTTGTGTTGAGACAAACTTTGCTGAATTTACCTGCCAGCAGTTGCGTGTCCTCCCTTTCTTTTAAGGCCGATGGAGACGCACGAGTGTAAGGAGAACGGTGAATGGTGGCCGTTCATAAGCCAGGATCATCAGAAACCGCAGAGTAAATTTTAGGAACGTAGACGTAGGACAGCGGAGAAAACTTCACTCAGGGACTTCAGTGAACTCTCCTTACAATGCTGAGGCCTGACACGCCTAGTGCCTGGGGGCAACCCGGCTCCTGCCCTAGGTAGTTTTGTTGAGCGTGCCTCCCTCAGGTGGTGCCTTTTCTCTCCCAGCAATATTGCTCCGTGAAATTCTGCCGATGATCAAAACTGTTTGCCATGGCTTTGTCCTTTCACCTCATTGGCCTCATCTTTGAAGGACAAATGCTTTTCTACACGGGTGCTGCCTCCCTGAGCTTTCCTTTGTCTTGGCTCAATCGATGCAGATTCCTGTGCTGAATACGCCATGGACTAGCACAGGTGGGTTCTTGTCAGTATACCGGGCAAACGCAGCAATTTCGATTGTCAAGACCCACCTGGCTTGATCAAGGTTCTTTATTCCAGTGAAAACGATTTGTATCCAAATTCTAGAGGAGCACCAGTGTGCCTCTGGGAGCTACACGCGGGCCTGCTGAACAGGCTCCGGAGTTTTCATTTTCTGACTAAAATTCAACACGGAATTTCATGGATCTAAGGAAACCGTGAATTGTGGACGTACCAGATTCTCACATCTTCATTGTCTAATGGAAGCTGCAGTTTCCCAGTCTGATCCGGCTGCCACTTCATTTCTGGCAATGACCATTCAATTGTGGACGTTCAGCCCTCTTCGGAATTCTCTTATACCGGCATGTTCCCGCGCCACATAAAGACCACTCGGTGGAGGTTTATGTGACTCAGGACAACTCTTTATTTCAGGCGTCTAGAACAAAGGGAATTCACAGAGGTTGATGATCACTTATTAAAGTCCCGTTTCTCTATGATGCCCACTGATGACACTTCTACATCTGAGGGCAAAGAGCTCGTGCAGCATGATATTCTCATTTCAGCCACACCGCCTGCAGTTCCTTCCTTGCAGAAAAATCTTTCCCAGTGTACTTCTTTAAAATGCTGCAAAATAGTGGGACAGAAGATTTCGGTTTAGCGTTAACTTTAAACGGGCATAGGTACAGGCATGTGGGCATGTTTAGAGACAGTGTTTCACTGGTCTAGGGTAAAGGGTGAAGCGCCTGGGTTCCCGTGCTTCACTACTGTATGGCCTCAAGATGATGTGTAGGCACAGCGGCAAATCCATCGGTGGCAATTCTCTCATATTGTCATTGCGATGGGAAGATTCCTTATTCGCTAGGAAATGTTTTACCGTGGAAGACGGGTCACCACAGAGCTGTCTCTTTTGTGTTGAGACAAACTTTGCTGAATTTACCTGCCAGCAGTTGCGTGTCCTCCCTTTCTTTTAAGGCCGATGGAGACGCACGAGTGTAAGGAGAACGGTGAATGGTGGCCGTTCATAAGCCAGGATCATCAGAAACCGCAGAGTAAATTTTAGGAACGTAGACGTAGGACAGCGGAGAAAACTTCACTCAGGGACTTCAGTGAACTCTCCTTACAATGCTGAGGCCTGACACGCCTAGTGCCTGGGGGCAACCCGGCTCCTGCCCTAGGTAGTTTTGTTGAGCGTGCCTCCCTCAGGTGGTGCCTTTTCTCTCCCAGCAATATTGCTCCGTGAAATTCTGCCGATGATCAAAACTGTTTGCCATGGCTTTGTCCTTTCACCTCATTGGCCTCATCTTTGAAGGACAAATGCTTTTCTACACGGGTGCTGCCTCCCTGAGCTTTCCTTTGTCTTGGCTCAATCGATGCAGATTCCTGTGCTGAATACGCCATGGACTAGCACAGGTGGGTTCTTGTCAGTATACCGGGCAAACGCAGCAATTTCGATTGTCAAGACCCACCTGGCTTGATCAAGGTTCTTTATTCCAGTGAAAACGATTTGTATCCAAATTCTAGAGGAGCACCAGTGTGCCTCTGGGAGCTACACGCGGGCCTGCTGAACAGAGGCTCCGGAGTTTTCATTTTCTGACTAAAATTCAACACGGAATTTCATGGATCTAAGGAAACCGTGAATTGTGGACGTACCAGATTCTCACATCTTCATTGTCTAATGGAAGCTGCAGTTTCCCAGTCTGATCCGGCTGCCACTTCATTTCTGGCAATGACCATTCAATTGTGGACGTTCAGCCCTCTTCGGAATTCTCTTATACCGGCATGTTCCCGCGCCACATAAAGACCACTCGGTGGAGGTTTATGTGACTCAGGACAACTCTTTATTTCAGGCGTCTAGAACAAAGGGAATTCACAGAGTTTGATGATCACTTATTAAAGTCCCGTTTCTCTATGATGCCCACTGATGACACTTCTACATCTGAGGGCAAAGAGCTCGTGCAGCATGATATTCTCATTTCAGCCACGCCGCCTGCAGTTCCTGCCTTGCAGAAAAATCTTTCCCAGTGTACTTCTTTAAAATGCTGCAAAATAGTGGGACAGAAGATTTCGGTTTAGCGTTAACTTTAAACGGGCATAGGTACAGGCATGTGGGCATGTTTAGAGACAGTGTTTCACTGGTCTAGGGTAAAGGGTGAAGCGCCTGGGTTCCCGTGCTTCACTACTGTATGGCCTCAAGATGATGTGTAGGCACAGCGGCAAATCCATCGGTGGCAATTCTCTCATATTGTCATTGCGATGGGAAGATTCCTTATTCGCTAGGAAATGTTTTACCGTGGAAGACGGGTCACCACAGAGCTGTCTCTTTTGTGTTGAGACAAACTTTGCTGAATTTACCTGCCAGCAGTTGCGTGTCCTCCCTTTCTTTTAAGGCCGATGGAGACGCACGAGTGTAAGGAGAACGGTGAATGGTGGCCGTTCATAAGCCAGGATCATCAGAAACCGCAGAGTAAATTTTAGGAACGTAGACGTAGGACAGCGGAGAAAACTTCACTCAGGGACTTCAGTGAACTCTCCTTACAATGCTGAGGCCTGACACGCCTAGTGCCTGGGGGCAACCCGGCTCCTGCCCTAGGTAGTTTTGTTGAGCGTGCCTCCCTCAGGTGGTGCCTTTTCTCTCCCAGCAATATTGCTCCGTGAAATTCTGCCGATGATCAAAACTGTTTGCCATGGCTTTGTCCTTTCACCTCATTGGCCTCATCTTTGAAGGACAAATGCTTTTCTACACGGGTGCTGCCTCCCTGAGCTTTCCTTTGTCTTGGCTCAATCGATGCAGATTCCTGTGCTGAATACGCCATGGACTAGCACAGGTGGGTTCTTGTCAGTATACCGGGCAAACGCAGCAATTTCGATTGTCAAGACCCACCTGGCTTGATCAAGGTTCTTTATTCCAGTGAAAACGATTTGTATCCAAATTCTAGAGGAGCACCAGTGTGCCTCTGGGAGCTACACGCGGGCCTGCTGAACAGGCTCCGGAGTTTTCATTTTCTGACTAAAATTCAACACGGAATTTCATGGATCTAAGGAAACCGTGAATTGTGGACGTACCAGATTCTCACATCTTCATTGTCTAATGGAAGCTGCAGTTTCCCAGTCTGATCCGGCTGCCACTTCATTTCTGGCAATGACCATTCAATTGTGGACGTTCAGCCCTCTTCGGAATTCTCTTATACCGGCATGTTCCCGCGCCACATAAAGACCACTCGGTGGAGGTTTCTGTGACTCAGGACAACTCTTTATTTCAGGCGTCTAGAACAAAGGGAATTCACAGAGGTTGATGATCACTTATTAAAGTCCCGTTTCTCTATGATGCCCACTGATGACACTTCTACATCTGAGGGCAAAGAGCTCGTGCAGCATGATATTCTCATTTCAGCCACGCCGCCTGCAGTTCCTGCCTTGCAGAAAAATCTTTCCCAGTGTACTTCTTTAAAATGCTGCAAAATAGTGGGACAGAAGATTTCGGTTTAGCGTTAACTTTAAACGGGCATAGGTACAGGCATGTGGGCATGTTTAGAGACAGTGTTTCACTGGTCTAGGGTAAAGGGTGAAGCGCCTGGGTTCCCGTGCTTCACTACTGTATGGCCTCAAGATGATGTGTAGGCACAGCGGCAAATCCATCGGTGGCAATTCTCTCATATTGTCATTGCGATGGGAAGATTCCTTATTCGCTAGGAAATGTTTTACCGTGGAAGACGGGTCACCACAGAGCTGTCTCTTTTGTGTTGAGACAAACTTTGCTGAATTTACCTGCCAGCAGTTGCGTGTCCTCCCTTTCTTTTAAGGCCGATGGAGACGCACGAGTGTAAGGAGAACGGTGATTGGTGGCCGTTCATAAGCCAGGATCATCAGAAACCGCAGAGTAAATTTTAGGAACGTAGACGTAGGACAGCGGAGAAAACTTCACTCAGGGACTTCAGTGAACTCTCCTTACAATGCTGAGGCCTGACACGCCTAGTGCCTGGGGGCAACCCGGCTCCTGCCCTAGGTAGTTTTGTTGAGCGTGCCTCCCTCAGGTGGTGCCTTTTCTCTCCCAGCAATATTGCTCCGTGAAATTCTGCCGATGATCAAAACTGTTTGCCATGGCTTTGTCCTTTCACCTCATTGGCCTCATCTTTGAAGGACAAATGCTTTTCTACACGGGTGCTGCCTCCCTGAGCTTTCCTTTGTCTTGGCTCAATCGATGCAGATTCCTGTGCTGAATACGCCATGGACTAGCACAGGTGGGTTCTTGTCAGTATACCGGGCAAACGGAGCAATTTCGATTGTCAAGACCCACCTGGCTTGATCAAGGTTCTTTATTCCAGTGAAAACGATTTTTATCCAAATTCTAGAGGAGCACCAGTGTGCCTCTGGGAGCTACACGCGGGCCTGCTGAACAGAGGCTCCGGAGTTTTCATTTTCTGACTAAAATTCAACACGGAATTTCATGGATCTAAGGAAACCGTGAATTGTGGACGTACCAGATTCTCACATCTTCATTGTCTAATGGAAGCTGCAGTTTCCCAGTCTGATCCGGCTGCCACTTCATTTCTGGCAATGACCATTCAATTGTGGACGTTCAGCCCTCTTCGGAATTCTCTTATACCGGCATGTTCCCGCGCCACATAAAGACCACTCGGTGGAGGTTTATGTGACTCAGGACAACTCTTTATTTCAGGCGTCTAGAACAAAGGGAATTCACAGAGGTTGATGATCACTTATTAAAGTCCCGTTTCTCTATGATGCCCACTGATGACACTTCTACATCTGAGGGCAAAGAGCTCGTGCAGCATGATATTCTCATTTCAGCCACGCCGCCTGCAGTTCCTTCCTTGTAGAAAAATCTTTCCCAGTGTACTTCTTTAAAATGCTGCAAAATAGTGGGACAGAAGATTTCGGTTTAGCGTTAACTTTAAACGGGCATAGGTACAGGCATGTGGGCATGTTTAGAGACAGTGTTTCACTGGTCTAGGGTAAAGGGTGAAGCGCCTGGGTTCCCGTGCTTCACTACTGTATGGCCTCAAGATGATGTGTAGGCACAGCGGCAAATCCATTGATGGCAATTCTCTCATATTGTCATTGCGATGGGAAGATTCCTTATTCGCTAGGAAATGTTTTACCGTGGAAGACGGGTCACCACAGAGCTGTCTCTTTTGTGTTGAGACAAACTTTGCTGAATTTACCTGCCAGCAGTTGCGTGTCCTCCCTTTCTTTTAAGGCCGATGGAGACGCACGAGTGTAAGGAGAACGGTGAATGGTGGCCGTTCATAAGCCAGGATCATCAGAAACCGCAGAGTAAATTTTAGGAACGTAGACGTAGGACAGCGGAGAAAACTTCACTCAGGGACTTCAGTGAACTCTCCTTACAATGCTGAGGCCTGACACGCCTATTTCCTGGGGGCAACCCGGCTCCTGCCCTAGGTAGTTTTGTTGAGCGTGCCTCCCTCAGGTGGTGCCTTTTCTCTCCCAGCAATATTGCTCCGTGAAATTCTGCCGATGATCAAAACTGTTTGCCATGGCTTTGTCCTTTCACCTCATTGGCCTCATCTTTGAAGGACAAATGCTTTTCTACACGGGTGCTGCCTCCCTGAGCTTTCCTTTGTCTTGGCTCAATCGATGCAGATTCCTGTGCTGAATACGCCATGGACTAGCACAGGTGGGTTCTTGTCAGTATACCGGGCAAACGCAGCAATTTCGATTGTCAAGACCCACCTGGCTTGATCAAGGTTCTTTATTCCAGTGAAAACGATTTGTATCCAAATTCTAGAGGAGCACCAGTGTGCCTCTGGGAGCTACACGCGGGCCTGCTGAACAGAGGCTCCGGAGTTTTCATTTTCTGACTAAAATTCAACACGGAATTTCATGGATCTAAGGAAACCGTGAATTGTGGACGTACCAGATTCTCACATCTTCATTGTCTAATGGAAGCTGCAGTTTCCCAGTCTGATCCGGCTGCCACTTCATTTCTGGCAATGACCATTCAATTGTGGACGTTCAGCCCTCTTCGGAATTCTCTTATACCGGCATGTTCCCGCGCCACATAAAGACCACTCGGTGGAGGTTTATGTGACTCAGGACAACTCTTTATTTCAGGCGTCTAGAACAAAGGGAATTCACAGAGGTTGATGATCACTTATTAAAGTCCCGTTTCTCTATGAGGCCCACTGATGACACTTCTACATCTGAGGGCAAAGAGCTCGTGCAGCATGATATTCTCATTTCAGCCACGCCGCCTGCAGTTCCTGCCTTGCAGAAAAATCTTTCCCAGTGTACTTCTTTAAAATGCTGCAAAATAGTGGGACAGAAGATTTCGGTTTAGCGTTAACTTTAAACGGGCATAGGTACAGGCATGTGGGCATGTTTAGAGACAGTGTTTCACTGGTCTAGGGTAAAGGGTGAAGCGCCTGGGTTCCCGTGCTTCACTACTGTATGGCCTCAAGATGATGTGTAGGCACAGCGGCAAATCCATCGGTGGCAATTCTCTCATATTGTCATTGCGATGGGAAGATTCCTTATTCGCTAGGAAATGTTTTACCGTGGAAGACGGGTCACCACAGAGCTGTCTCTTTTGTGTTGAGACAAACTTTGCTGAATTTACCTGCCAGCAGTTGCGTGTCCTCCCTTTCTTTTAAGGCCGATGGAGACGCACGAGTGTAAGGAGAACGGTGAATGGTGGCCGTTCATAAGCCAGGATCATCAGAAACCGCAGAGTAAATTTTAGGAACGTAGACGTAGGACAGCGGAGAAAACTTCACTCAGGGACTTCAGTGAACTCTCCTTACAATG
Source organism: Tenrec ecaudatus (assembly GCF_050624435.1). Classification (NCBI taxonomy): domain Eukaryota; kingdom Metazoa; phylum Chordata; class Mammalia; order Afrosoricida; family Tenrecidae; genus Tenrec; species Tenrec ecaudatus. The sequence goes on from NW_027457617.1 coordinate 2,553,871, forward strand.
CTGAGGCCTGACACGCCTAGTGCCTGGGGGCAACCCGGCTCCTGCCCTAGGTAGTTTTGTTGAGCGTGCCTCCCTCAGGTGGTGCCTTTTCTCTCCCAGCAATATTGCTCCGTGAAATTCTGCCGATGATCAAAACTGTTTGCCATGGCTTTGTCCTTTCACCTCATTGGCCTCATCTTTGAAGGACAAATGCTTTTCTACACGGGTGCTGCCTCCCTGAGCTTTCCTTTGTCTTGGCTCAATCGATGCAGATTCCTGTGCTGAATACGCCATGGACTAGCACAGGTGGGTTCTTGTCAGTATACCGGGCAAACGCAGCAATTTCGATTGTCAAGACCCACCTGGCTTGATCAAGGTTCTTTATTCCAGTGAAAACGATTTGTATCCAAATTCTAGAGGAGCACCAGTGTGCCTCTGGGAGCTACACGCGGGCCTGCTGAACAGAGGCTCCGGAGTTTTCATTTTCTGACTAAAATTCAACACGGAATTTCATGGATCTAAGGAAACCGTGAATTGTGGACGTACCAGATTCTCACATCTTCATTGTCTAATGGAAGCTGCAGTTTCCCAGTCTGATCCGGCTGCCACTTCATTTCTGGCAATGACCATTCAATTGTGGACGTTCAGCCCTCTTCGGAATTCTCTTATACCGGCATGTTCCCGCGCCACATAAAGACCACTCGGTGGAGGTTTATGTGACTCAGGACAACTCTTTATTTCAGGCGTCTAGAACAAAGGGAATTCACAGAGGTTGATGATCACTTATTAAAGTCCCGTTTCTCTATGATGCCCACTGATGACACTTCTACATCTGAGGGCAAAGAGCTCGTGCAGCATGATATTCTCATTTCAGCCACGCCGCCTGCAGTTCCTGCCTTGCAGAAAAATCTTTCCCAGTGTACTTCTTTAAAATGCTGCAAAATAGTGGGACAGAAGATTTCGGTTTAGCGTTAACTTTAAACGGGCATAGGTACAGGCATGTGGGCATGTTTAGAGACAGTGTTTCACTGGTCTAGGGTAAAGGGTGAAGCGCCTGGGTTCCCGTGCTTCACTACTGTATGGCCTCAAGATGATGTGTAGGCACAGCGGCAAATCCATCGGTGGCAATTCTCTCATATTGTCATTGCGATGGGAAGATTCCTTATTCGCTAGGAAATGTTTTACCGTGGAAGACGGGTCACCACAGAGCTGTCTCTTTTGTGTTGAGACAAACTTTGCTGAATTTACCTGCCAGCAGTTGCGTGTCCTCCCTTTCTTTTAAGGCCGATGGAGACGCACGAGTGTAAGGAGAACGGTGAATGGTGGCCGTTCATAAGCCAGGATCATCAGAAACCGCAGAGTAAATTTTAGGAACGTAGACGTAGGACAGCGGAGAAAACTTCACTCAGGGACTTCAGTGAACTCTCCTTACAATGCTGAGGCCTGACACGCCTAGTGCCTGGGGGCAACCCGGCTCCTGCCCTAGGTAGTTTTGTTGAGCGTGCCTCCCTCAGGTGGTGCCTTTTCTCTCCCAGCAATATTGCTCCGTGAAATTCTGCCGATGATCAAAACTGTTTGCCATGGCTTTGTCCTTTCACCTCATTGGCCTCATCTTTGAAGGACAAATGCTTTTCTACACGGGTGCTGCCTCCCTGAGCTTTCCTTTGTCTTGGCTCAATCGATGCAGATTCCTGTGCTGAATACGCCATGGACTAGCACAGGTGGGTTCTTGTCAGTATACCGGGCAAACGCAGCAATTTCGATTGTCAAGACCCACCTGGCTTGATCAAGGTTCTTTATTCCAGTGAAAACGATTTGTATCCAAATTCTAGAGGAGCACCAGTGTGCCTCTGGGAGCTACACGCGGGCCTGCTGAACAGGCTCCGGAGTTTTCATTTTCTGACTAAAATTCAACACGGAATTTCATGGATCTAAGGAAACCGTGAATTGTGGACGTACCAGATTCTCACATCTTCATTGTCTAATGGAAGCTGCAGTTTCCCAGTCTGATCCGGCTGCCACTTCATTTCTGGCAATGACCATTCAATTGTGGACGTTCAGCCCTCTTCGGAATTCTCTTATACCGGCATGTTCCCGCGCCACATAAAGACCACTCGGTGGAGGTTTATGTGACTCAGGACAACTCTTTATTTCAGGCGTCTAGAACAAAGGGAATTCACAGAGGTTGATGATCACTTATTAAAGTCCCGTTTCTCTATGAGGCCCACTGATGACACTTCTACATCTGAGGGCAAAGAGCTCGTGCAGCATGATATTCTCATTTCAGCCACGCCGCCTGCAGTTCCTGCCTTGCAGAAAAATCTTTCCCAGTGTACTTCTTTAAAATGCTGCAAAATAGTGGGACAGAAGATTTCGGTTTAGCGTTAACTTTAAACGGGCATAGGTACAGGCATGTGGGCATGTTTAGAGACAGTGTTTCACTGGTCTAGGGTAAAGGGTGAAGCGCCTGGGTTCCCGTGCTTCACTACTGTATGGCCTCAAGATGATGTGTAGGCACAGCGGCAAATCCATCGGTGGCAATTCTCTCATATTGTCATTGCGATGGGAAGATTCCTTATTCGCTAGGAAATGTTTTACCGTGGAAGACGGGTCACCACAGAGCTGTCTCTTTTGTGTTGAGACAAACTTTGCTGAATTTACCTGCCAGCAGTTGCGTGTCCTCCCTTTCTTTTAAGGCCGATGGAGACGCACGAGTGTAAGGAGAACGGTGAATGGTGGCCGTTCATAAGCCAGGATCATCAGAAACCGCAGAGTAAATTTTAGGAACGTAGACGTAGGACAGCGGAGAAAACTTCACTCAGGGACTTCAGTGAACTCTCCTTACAATGCTGAGGCCTGACACGCCTAGTGCCTGGGGGCAACCCGGCTCCTGCCCTAGGTAGTTTTGTTGAGCGTGCCTCCCTCAGGTGGTGCCTTTTCTCTCCCAGCAATATTGCTCCGTGAAATTCTGCCGATGATCAAAACTGTTTGCCATGGCTTTGTCCTTTCACCTCATTGGCCTCATCTTTGAAGGACAAATGCTTTTCTACACGGGTGCTGCCTCCCTGAGCTTTCCTTTGTCTTGGCTCAATCGATGCAGATTCCTGTGCTGAATACGCCATGGACTAGCACAGGTGGGTTCTTGTCAGTATACCGGGCAAACGCAGCAATTTCGATTGTCAAGACCCACCTGGCTTGATCAAGGTTCTTTATTCCAGTGAAAACGATTTGTATCCAAATTCTAGAGGAGCACCAGTGTGCCTCTGGGAGCTACACGCGGGCCTGCTGAACAGAGGCTCCGGAGTTTTCATTTTCTGACTAAAATTCAACACGGAATTTCATGGATCTAAGGAAACCGTGAATTGTGGACGTACCAGATTCTCACATCTTCATTGTCTAATGGAAGCTGCAGTTTCCCAGTCTGATCCGGCTGCCACTTCATTTCTGGCAATGACCATTCAATTGTGGACGTTCAGCCCTCTTCGGAATTCTCTTATACCGGCATGTTCCCGCGCCACATAAAGACCACTCGGTGGAGGTTTATGTGACTCAGGACAACTCTTTATTTCAGGCGTCTAGAACAAAGGGAATTCACAGAGGTTGATGATCACTTATTAAAGTCCCGTTTCTCTATGATGCCCACTGATGACACTTCTACATCTGAGGGCAAAGAGCTCGTGCAGCATGATATTCTCATTTCAGCCACGCCGCCTGCAGTTCCTGCCTTGCAGAAAAATCTTTCCCAGTGTACTTCTTTAAAATGCTGCAAAATAGTGGGACAGAAGATTTCGGTTTAGCGTTAACTTTAAACGGGCATAGGTACAGGCATGTGGGCATGTTTAGAGACAGTGTTTCACTGGTCTAGGGTAAAGGGTGAAGCGCCTGGGTTCCCGTGCTTCACTACTGTATGGCCTCAAGATGATGTGTAGGCACAGCGGCAAATCCATCGGTGGCAATTCTCTCATATTGTCATTGCGATGGGAAGATTCCTTATTCGCTAGGAAATGTTTTACCGTGGAAGACGGGTCACCACAGAGCTGTCTCTTTTGTGTTGAGACAAACTTTGCTGAATTTACCTGCCAGCAGTTGCGTGTCCTCCCTTTCTTTTAAGGCCGATGGAGACGCACGAGTGTAAGGAGAACGGTGAATGGTGGCCGTTCATAAGCCAGGATCATCAGAAACCGCAGAGTAAATTTTAGGAACGTAGACGTAGGACAGCGGAGAAAACTTCACTCAGGGACTTCAGTGAACTCTCCTTACAATGCTGAGGCCTGACACGCCTAGTGCCTGGGGGCAACCCGGCTCCTGCCCTAGGTAGTTTTGTTGAGCGTGCCTCCCTCAGGTGGTGCCTTTTCTCTCCCAGCAATATTGCTCCGTGAAATTCTGCCGATGATCAAAACTGTTTGCCATGGCTTTGTCCTTTCACCTCATTGGCCTCATCTTTGAAGGACAAATGCTTTTCTACACGGGTGCTGCCTCCCTGAGCTTTCCTTTGTCTTGGCTCAATCGATGCAGATTCCTGTGCTGAATACGCCATGGACTAGCACAGGTGGGTTCTTGTCAGTATACCGGGCAAACGCAGCAATTTCGATTGTCAAGACCCACCTGGCTTGATCAAGGTTCTTTATTCCAGTGAAAACGATTTGTATCCAAATTCTAGAGGAGCACCAGTGTGCCTCTGGGAGCTACACGCGGGCCTGCTGAACAGAGGCTCCGGAGTTTTCATTTTCTGACTAAAATTCAACACGGAATTTCATGGATCTAAGGAAACCGTGAATTGTGGACGTACCAGATTCTCACATCTTCATTGTCTAATGGAAGCTGCAGTTTCCCAGTCTGATCCGGCTGCCACTTCATTTCTGGCAATGACCATTCAATTGTGGACGTTCAGCCCTCTTCGGAATTCTCTTATACCGGCATGTTCCCGCGCCACATAAAGACCACTCGGTGGAGGTTTATGTGACTCAGGACAACTCTTTATTTCAGGCGTCTAGAACAAAGGGAATTCACAGAGGTTGATGATCACTTATTAAAGTCCCGTTTCTCTATGATGCCCACTGATGACACTTCTACATCTGAGGGCAAAGAGCTCGTGCAGCATGATATTCTCATTTCAGCCACGCCGCCTGCAGTTCCTGCCTTGCAGAAAAATCTTTCCCAGTGTACTTCTTTAAAATGCTGCAAAATAGTGGGACAGAAGATTTCGGTTTAGCGTTAACTTTAAACGGGCATAGGTACAGGCATGTGGGCATGTTTAGAGACAGTGTTTCACTGGTCTAGGGTAAAGGGTGAAGCGCCTGGGTTCCCGTGCTTCACTACTGTATGGCCTCAAGATGATGTGTAGGCACAGCGGCAAATCCATCGGTGGCAATTCTCTCATATTGTCATTGCGATGGGAAGATTCCTTATTCGCTAGGAAATGTTTTACCGTGGAAGACGGGTCACCACAGAGCTGTCTCTTTTGTGTTGAGACAAACTTTGCTGAATTTACCTGCCAGCAGTTGCGTGTCCTCCCTTTCTTTTAAGGCCGATGGAGACGCACGAGTGTAAGGAGAACGGTGAATGGTGGCCGTTCATAAGCCAGGATCATCAGAAACCGCAGAGTAAATTTTAGGAACGTAGACGTAGGACAGCGGAGAAAACTTCACTCAGGGACTTCAGTGAACTCTCCTTACAATGCTGAGGCCTGACACGCCTAGTGCCTGGGGGCAACCCGGCTCCTGCCCTAGGTAGTTTTGTTGAGCGTGCCTCCCTCAGGTGGTGCCTTTTCTCTCCCAGCAATATTGCTCCGTGAAATTCTGCCGATGATCAAAACTGTTTGCCATGGCTTTGTCCTTTCACCTCATTGGCCTCATCTTTGAAGGACAAATGCTTTTCTACACGGGTGCTGCCTCCCTGAGCTTTCCTTTGTCTTGGCTCAATCGATGCAGATTCCTGTGCTGAATACGCCATGGACTAGCACAGGTGGGTTCTTGTCAGTATACCGGGCAAACGCAGCAATTTCGATTGTCAAGACCCACCTGGCTTGATCAAGGTTCTTTATTCCAGTGAAAACGATTTGTATCCAAATTCTAGAGGAGCACCAGTGTGCCTCTGGGAGCTACACGCGGGCCTGCTGAACAGAGGCTCCGGAGTTTTCATTTTCTGACTAAAATTCAACACGGAATTTCATGGATCTAAGGAAACCGTGAATTGTGGACGTACCAGATTCTCACATCTTCATTGTCTAATGGAAGCTGCAGTTTCCCAGTCTGATCCGGCTGCCACTTCATTTCTGGCAATGACCATTCAATTGTGGACGTTCAGCCCTCTTCGGAATTCTCTTATACCGGCATGTTCCCGCGCCACATAAAGACCACTCGGTGGAGGTTTATGTGACTCAGGACAACTCTTTATTTCAGGCGTCTAGAACAAAGGGAATTCACAGAGGTTGATGATCACTTATTAAAGTCCCGTTTCTCTATGATGCCCACTGATGACACTTCTACATCTGAGGGCAAAGAGCTCGTGCAGCATGATATTCTCATTTCAGCCACGCCGCCTGCAGTTCCTGCCTTGCAGAAAAATCTTTCCCAGTGTACTTCTTTAAAATGCTGCAAAATAGTGGGACAGAAGATTTCGGTTTAGCGTTAACTTTAAACGGGCATAGGTACAGGCATGTGGGCATGTTTAGAGACAGTGTTTCACTGGTCTAGGGTAAAGGGTGAAGCGCCTGGGTTCCCGTGCTTCACTACTGTATGGCCTCAAGATGATGTGTAGGCACAGCGGCAAATCCATCGGTGGCAATTCTCTCATATTGTCATTGCGATGGGAAGATTCCTTATTCGCTAGGAAATGTTTTACCGTGGAAGACGGGTCACCACAGAGCTGTCTCTTTTGTGTTGAGACAAACTTTGCTGAATTTACCTGCCAGCAGTTGCGTGTCCTCCCTTTCTTTTAAGGCCGATGGAGACGCACGAGTGTAAGGAGAACGGTGAATGGTGGCCGTTCATAAGCCAGGATCATCAGAAACCGCAGAGTAAATTTTAGGAACGTAGACGTAGGACAGCGGAGAAAACTTCACTCAGGGACTTCAGTGAACTCTCCTTACAATGCTGAGGCCTGACACGCCTAGTGCCTGGGGGCAACCCGGCTCCTGCCCTAGGTAGTTTTGTTGAGCGTGCCTCCCTCAGGTGGTGCCTTTTCTCTCCCAGCAATATTGCTCCGTGAAATTCTGCCGATGATCAAAACTGTTTGCCATGGCTTTGTCCTTTCACCTCATTGGCCTCATCTTTGAAGGACAAATGCTTTTCTACACGGGTGCTGCCTCCCTGAGCTTTCCTTTGTCTTGGCTCAATCGATGCAGATTCCTGTGCTGAATACGCCATGGACTAGCACAGGTGGGTTCTTGTCAGTATACCGGGCAAACGCAGCAATTTCGATTGTCAAGACCCACCTGGCTTGATCAAGGTTCTTTATTCCAGTGAAAACGATTTGTATCCAAATTCTAGAGGAGCACCAGTGTGCCTCTGGGAGCTACACGCGGTCCTGCTGAACAGAGGCTCCGGAGTTTTCATTTTCTGACTAAAATTCAACACGGAATTTCATGGATCTAAGGAAACCGTGAATTGTGGACGTACCAGATTCTCACATCTTCATTGTCTAATGGAAGCTGCAGTTTCCCAGTCTGATCCGGCTGCCACTTCATTTCTGGCAATGACCATTCAATTGTGGACGTTCAGCCCTCTTCGGAATTCTCTTATACCGGCATGTTCCCGCGCCACATAAAGACCACTCGGTGGAGGTTTATGTGACTCAGGACAACTCTTTATTTCAGGCATCTAGAACAAAGGGAATTCACAGAGGTTGATGATCACTTATTAAAGTCCCGTTTCTCTATGAGGCCCACTGATGACACTTCTACATCTGAGGGCAAAGAGCTCGTGCAGCATGATATTCTCATTTCAGCCACGCCGCCTGCAGTTCCTGCCTTGCAGAAAAATCTTTCCCAGTGTACTTCTTTAAAATGCTGCAAAATAGTGGGACAGAAGATTTCGGTTTAGCGTTAACTTTAAACGGGCATAGGTACAGGCATGTGGGCATGTTTAGAGACAGTGTTTCACTGGTCTAGGGTAAAGGGTGAAGCGCCTGGGTTCCCGTGCTTCACTACTGTATGGCCTCAAGATGATGTGTAGGCACAGCGGCAAATCCATCGGTGGCAATTCTCTCATATTGTCATTGCGATGGGAAGATTCCTTATTCGCTAGGAAATGTTTTACCGTGGAAGACGGGTCACCACAGAGCTGTCTCTTTTGTGTTGAGACAAACTTTGCTGAATTTACCTGCCAGCAGTTGCGTGTCCTCCCTTTCTTTTAAGGCCGATGGAGACGCACGAGTGTAAGGAGAACGGTGAATGGTGGCCGTTCATAAGCCAGGATCATCAGAAACCGCAGAGTAAATTTTAGGAACGTAGACGTAGGACAGCGGAGAAAACTTCACTCAGGGACTTCAGTGAACTCTCCTTACAATGCTGAGGCCTGACACGCCTAGTGCCTGGGGGCAACCCGGCTCCTGCCCTAGGTAGTTTTGTTGAGCGTGCCTCCCTCAGGTGGTGCCTTTTCTCTCCCAGCAATATTGCTCCGTGAAATTCTGCCGATGATCAAAACTGTTTGCCATGGCTTTGTCCTTTCACCTCATTGGCCTCATCTTTGAAGGACAAATGCTTTTCTACACGGGTGCTGCCTCCCTGAGCTTTCCTTTGTCTTGGCTCAATCGATGCAGATTCCTGTGCTGAATACGCCATGGACTAGCACAGGTGGGTTCTTGTCAGTATACCGGGCAAACGCAGCAATTTCGATTGTCAAGACCCACCTGGCTTGATCAAGGTTCTTTATTCCAGTGAAAACGATTTGTATCCAAATTCTAGAGGAGCACCAGTGTGCCTCTGGGAGCTACACGCGGGCCTGCTGAACAGAGGCTCCGGAGTTTTCATTTTCTGACTAAAATTCAACACGGAATTTCATGGATCTAAGGAAACCGTGAATTGTGGACGTACCAGATTCTCACATCTTCATTGTCTAATGGAAGCTGCAGTTTCCCAGTCTGATCCGGCTGCCACTTCATTTCTGGCAATGACCATTCAATTGTGGACGTTCAGCCCTCTTCGGAATTCTCTTATACCGGCATGTTCCCGCGCCACATAAAGACCACTCGGTGGAGGTTTATGTGACTCAGGACAACTCTTTATTTCAGGCGTCTAGAACAAAGGGAATTCACAGAGGTTGATGATCACTTATTAAAGTCCCGTTTCTCTATGATGCCCACTGATGACACTTCTACATCTGAGGGCAAAGAGCTCGTGCAGCATGATATTCTCATTTCAGCCACGCCGCCTGCAGTTCCTGCCTTGCAGAAAAATCTTTCCCAGTGTACTTCTTTAAAATGCTGCAAAATAGTGGGACAGAAGATTTCGGTTTAGCGTTAACTTTAAACGGGCATAGGTACAGGCATGTGGGCATGTTTAGAGACAGTGTTTCACTGGTCTAGGGTAAAGGGTGAAGCGCCTGGGTTCCCGTGCTTCACTACTGTATGGCCTCAAGATGATGTGTAGGCACAGCGGCAAATCCATCGGTGGCAATTCTCTCATATTGTCATTGCGATGGGAAGATTCCTTATTCGCTAGGAAATGTTTTACCGTGGAAGACGGGTCACCACAGAGCTGTCTCTTTTGTGTTGAGACAAACTTTGCTGAATTTACCTGCCAGCAGTTGCGTGTCCTCCCTTTCTTTTAAGGCCGATGGAGACGCACGAGTGTAAGGAGAACGGTGAATGGTGGCCGTTCATAAGCCAGGATCATCAGAAACCGCAGAGTAAATTTTAGGAACGTAGACGTAGGACAGCGGAGAAAACTTCACTCAGGGACTTCAGTGAACTCTCCTTACAATGCTGAGGCCTGACACGCCTAGTGCCTGGGGGCAACCCGGCTCCTGCCCTAGGTAGTTTTGTTGAGCGTGCCTCCCTCAGGTGGTGCCTTTTCTCTCCCAGCAATATTGCTCCGTGAAATTCTGCCGATGATCAAAACTGTTTGCCATGGCTTTGTCCTTTCACCTCATTGGCCTCATCTTTGAAGGACAAATGCTTTTCTACACGGGTGCTGCCTCCCTGAGCTTTCCTTTGTCTTGGCTCAATCGATGCAGATTCCTGTGCTGAATACGCCATGGACTAGCACAGGTGGGTTCTTGTCAGTATACCGGGCAAACGCAGCAATTTCGATTGTCAAGACCCACCTGGCTTGATCAAGGTTCTTTATTCCAGTGAAAACGATTTGTATCCAAATTCTAGAGGAGCACCAGTGTGCCTCTGGGAGCTACACGCGGGCCTGCTGAACAGGCTCCGGAGTTTTCATTTTCTGACTAAAATTCAACACGGAATTTCATGGATCTAAGGAAACCGTGAATTGTGGACGTACCAGATTCTCACATCTTCATTGTCTAATGGAAGCTGCAGTTTCCCAGTCTGATCCGGCTGCCACTTCATTTCTGGCAATGACCATTCAATTGTGGACGTTCAGCCCTCTTCGGAATTCTCTTATACCGGCATGTTCCCGCGCCACATAAAGACCACTCGGTGGAGGTTTATGTGACTCAGGACAACTCTTTATTTCAGGCGTCTAGAACAAAGGGAATTCACAGAGGTTGATGATCACTTATTAAAGTCCCGTTTCTCTATGATGCCCACTGATGACACTTCTACATCTGAGGGCAAAGAGCTCGTGCAGCATGATATTCTCATTTCAGCCACACCGCCTGCAGTTCCTTCCTTGCAGAAAAATCTTTCCCAGTGTACTTCTTTAAAATGCTGCAAAATAGTGGGACAGAAGATTTCGGTTTAGCGTTAACTTTAAACGGGCATAGGTACAGGCATGTGGGCATGTTTAGAGACAGTGTTTCACTGGTCTAGGGTAAAGGGTGAAGCGCCTGGGTTCCCGTGCTTCACTACTGTATGGCCTCAAGATGATGTGTAGGCACAGCGGCAAATCCATCGGTGGCAATTCTCTCATATTGTCATTGCGATGGGAAGATTCCTTATTCGCTAGGAAATGTTTTACCGTGGAAGACGGGTCACCACAGAGCTGTCTCTTTTGTGTTGAGACAAACTTTGCTGAATTTACCTGCCAGCAGTTGCGTGTCCTCCCTTTCTTTTAAGGCCGATGGAGACGCACGAGTGTAAGGAGAACGGTGAATGGTGGCCGTTCATAAGCCAGGATCATCAGAAACCGCAGAGTAAATTTTAGGAACGTAGACGTAGGACAGCGGAGAAAACTTCACTCAGGGACTTCAGTGAACTCTCCTTACAATGCTGAGGCCTGACACGCCTAGTGCCTGGGGGCAACCCGGCTCCTGCCCTAGGTAGTTTTGTTGAGCGTGCCTCCCTCAGGTGGTGCCTTTTCTCTCCCAGCAATATTGCTCCGTGAAATTCTGCCGATGATCAAAACTGTTTGCCATGGCTTTGTCCTTTCACCTCATTGGCCTCATCTTTGAAGGACAAATGCTTTTCTACACGGGTGCTGCCTCCCTGAGCTTTCCTTTGTCTTGGCTCAATCGATGCAGATTCCTGTGCTGAATACGCCATGGACTAGCACAGGTGGGTTCTTGTCAGTATACCGGGCAAACGCAGCAATTTCGATTGTCAAGACCCACCTGGCTTGATCAAGGTTCTTTATTCCAGTGAAAACGATTTGTATCCAAATTCTAGAGGAGCACCAGTGTGCCTCTGGGAGCTACACGCGGGCCTGCTGAACAGAGGCTCCGGAGTTTTCATTTTCTGACTAAAATTCAACACGGAATTTCATGGATCTAAGGAAACCGTGAATTGTGGACGTACCAGATTCTCACATCTTCATTGTCTAATGGAAGCTGCAGTTTCCCAGTCTGATCCGGCTGCCACTTCATTTCTGGCAATGACCATTCAATTGTGGACGTTCAGCCCTCTTCGGAATTCTCTTATACCGGCATGTTCCCGCGCCACATAAAGACCACTCGGTGGAGGTTTATGTGACTCAGGACAACTCTTTATTTCAGGCGTCTAGAACAAAGGGAATTCACAGAGTTTGATGATCACTTATTAAAGTCCCGTTTCTCTATGATGCCCACTGATGACACTTCTACATCTGAGGGCAAAGAGCTCGTGCAGCATGATATTCTCATTTCAGCCACGCCGCCTGCAGTTCCTGCCTTGCAGAAAAATCTTTCCCAGTGTACTTCTTTAAAATGCTGCAAAATAGTGGGACAGAAGATTTCGGTTTAGCGTTAACTTTAAACGGGCATAGGTACAGGCATGTGGGCATGTTTAGAGACAGTGTTTCACTGGTCTAGGGTAAAGGGTGAAGCGCCTGGGTTCCCGTGCTTCACTACTGTATGGCCTCAAGATGATGTGTAGGCACAGCGGCAAATCCATCGGTGGCAATTCTCTCATATTGTCATTGCGATGGGAAGATTCCTTATTCGCTAGGAAATGTTTTACCGTGGAAGACGGGTCACCACAGAGCTGTCTCTTTTGTGTTGAGACAAACTTTGCTGAATTTACCTGCCAGCAGTTGCGTGTCCTCCCTTTCTTTTAAGGCCGATGGAGACGCACGAGTGTAAGGAGAACGGTGAATGGTGGCCGTTCATAAGCCAGGATCATCAGAAACCGCAGAGTAAATTTTAGGAACGTAGACGTAGGACAGCGGAGAAAACTTCACTCAGGGACTTCAGTGAACTCTCTTTACAATGCTGAGGCCTGACACGCCTAGTGCCTGGGGGCAACCCGGCTCCTGCCCTAGGTAGTTTTGTTGAGCGTGCCTCCCTCAGGTGGTGCCTTTTCTCTCCCAGCAATATTGCTCCGTGAAATTCTGCCGATGATCAAAACTGTTTGCCATGGCTTTGTCCTTTCACCTCATTGGCCTCATCTTTGAAGGACAAATGCTTTTCTACACGGGTGCTGCCTCCCTGAGCTTTCCTTTGTCTTGGCTCAATCGATGCAGATTCCTGTGCTGAATACGCCATGGACTAGCACAGGTGGGTTCTTGTCAGTATACCGGGCAAACGCAGCAATTTCGATTGTCAAGACCCACCTGGCTTGATCAAGGTTCTTTATTCCAGTGAAAACGATTTGTATCCAAATTCTAGAGGAGCACCAGTGTGCCTCTGGGAGCTACACGCGGGCCTGCTGAACAGAGGCTCCGGAGTTTTCATTTTCTGACTAAAATTCAACACGGAATTTCATGGATCTAAGGAAACCGTGAATTGTGGACGTACCAGATTCTCACATCTTCATTGTCTAATGGAAGATGCAGTTTCCCAGTCTGATCCGGCTGCCACTTCATTTCTGGCAATGACCATTCAATTGTGGACGTTCAGCCCTCTTCGGAATTCTCTTATACCGGCATGTTCCCGCGCCACATAAAGACCACTCGGTGGAGGTTTATGTGACTCAGGACAACTCTTTATTTCAGGCGTCTAGAACAAAGGGAATTCACAGAGGTTGATGATCACTTATTAAAGTCCCGTTTCTCTATGATGCCCACTGATGACACTTCTACATCTGAGGGCAAAGAGCTCGTGCAGCATGATATTCTCATTTCAGCCACGCCGCCTGCAGTTCCTGCCTTGCAGAAAAATCTTTCCCAGTGTACTTCTTTAAAATGCTGCAAAATAGTGGGACAGAAGATTTCGGTTTAGCGTTAACTTTAAACGGGCATAGGTACAGGCATGTGGGCATGTTTAGAGACAGTGTTTCACTGGTCTAGGGTAAAGGGTGAAGCGCCTGGGTTCCCGTGCTTCACTACTGTATGGCCTCAAGATGATGTGTAGGCACAGCGGCAAATCCATCGGTGGCAATTCTCTCATATTGTCATTGCGATGGGAAGATTCCTTATTCGCTAGGAAATGTTTTACCGTGGAAGACGGGTCACCACAGAGCTGTCTCTTTTGTGTTGAGACAAACTTTGCTGAATTTACCTGCCAGCAGTTGCGTGTCCTCCCTTTCTTTTAAGGCCGATGGAGACGCACGAGTGTAAGGAGAACGGTGATTGGTGGCCGTTCATAAGCCAGGATCATCAGAAACCGCAGAGTAAATTTTAGGAACGTAGACGTAGGACAGCGGAGAAAACTTCACTCAGGGACTTCAGTGAACTCTCCTTACAATGCTGAGGCCTGACACGCCTAGTGCCTGGGGGCAACCCGGCTCCTGCCCTAGGTAGTTTTGTTGAGCGTGCCTCCCTCAGGTGGTGCCTTTTCTCTCCCAGCAATATTGCTCCGTGAAATTCTGCCGATGATCAAAACTGTTTGCCATGGCTTTGTCCTTTCACCTCATTGGCCTCATCTTTGAAGGACAAATGCTTTTCTACACGGGTGCTGCCTCCCTGAGCTTTCCTTTGTCTTGGCTCAATCGATGCAGATTCCTGTGCTGAATACGCCATGGACTAGCACAGGTGGGTTCTTGTCAGTATACCGGGCAAACGCAGCAATTTCGATTGTCAAGACCCACCTGGCTTGATCAAGGTTCTTTATTCCAGTGAAAACGATTTGTATCCAAATTCTAGAGGAGCACCAGTGTGCCTCTGGGAGCTACACGCGGGCCTGCTGAACAGAGGCTCCGGAGTTTTCATTTTCTGACTAAAATTCAACACGGAATTTCATGGATCTAAGGAAACCGTGAATTGTGGACGTACCAGATTCTCACATCTTCATTGTCTAATGGAAGCTGAAGTTTCCCAGTCTGATCCGGCTGCCACTTCATTTCTGGCAATGACCATTCAATTGTGGACGTTCAGCCCTCTTCGGAATTCTCTTATACCGGCATGTTCCCGCGCCACATAAAGACCACTCGGTGGAGGTTTATGTGACTCAGGACAACTCTTTATTTCAGGCGTCTAGAACAAAGGGAATTCACAGAGGTTGATGATCACTTATTAAAGTCCCGTTTCTCTATGAGGCCCACTGATGACACTTCTACATCTGAGGGCAAAGAGCTCGTGCAGCATGATATTCTCATTTCAGCCACGCCGCCTGCAGTTCCTGCCTTGCAGAAAAATCTTTCCCAGTGTACTTCTTTAAAATGCTGCAAAATAGTGGGACAGAAGATTTCGGTTTAGCGTTAACTTTAAACGGGCATAGGTACAGGCATGTGGGCATGTTTAGAGACAGTGTTTCACTGGTCTAGGGTAAAGGGTGAAGCGCCTGGGTTCCCGTGCTTCACTACTGTATGGCCTCAAGATGATGTGTAGGCACAGCGGCAAATCCATCGGTGGCAATTCTCTCATTGTCATTGCGATGGGAAGATTCCTTATTCGCTAGGAAATGTTTTACCGTGGAAGACGGGTCACCACAGAGCTGTCTCTTTTGTGTTGAGACAAACTTTGCTGAATTTACCTGCCAGCAGTTGCGTGTCCTCCCTTTCTTTTAAGGCCGATGGAGACGCACGAGTGTAAGGAGAACGGTGAATGGTGGCCGTTCATAAGCCAGGATCATCAGAAACCGCAGAGTAAATTTTAGGAACGTAGACGTAGGACAGCGGAGAAAACTTCACTCAGGGACTTCAGTGAACTCTCCTTACAATGCTGAGGCCTGACACGCCTAGTGCCTGGGGGCAACCCGGCTCCTGCCCTAGGTAGTTTTGTTGAGCGTGCCTCCCTCAGGTGGTGCCTTTTCTCTCCCAGCAATATTGCTCCGTGAAATTCTGCCGATGATCAAAACTGTTTGCCATGGCTTTGTCCTTTCACCTCATTGGCCTCATCTTTGAAGGACAAATGCTTTTCTACACGGGTGCTGCCTCCCTGAGCTTTCCTTTGTCTTGGCTCAATCGATGCAGATTCCTGTGCTGAATACGCCATGGACTAGCACAGGTGGGTTCTTGTCAGTATACCGGGCAAACGCAGCAATTTCGATTGTCAAGACCCACCTGGCTTGATCAAGGTTCTTTATTCCAGTGAAAACGATTTGTATCCAAATTCTAGAGGAGCACCAGTGTGCCTCTGGGAGCTACACGCGGGCCTGCTGAACAGAGGCTCCGGAGTTTTCATTTTCTGACTAAAATTCAACACGGAATTTCATGGATCTAAGGAAACCGTGAATTGTGGACGTACCAGATTCTCACATCTTCATTGTCTAATGGAAGCTGCAGTTTCCCAGTCTGATCCGGCTGCCACTTCATTTCTGGCAATGACCATTCAATTGTGGACGTTCAGCCCTCTTCGGAATTCTCTTATACCGGCATGTTCCCGCGCCACATAAAGACCACTCGGTGGAGGTTTATGTGACTCAGGACAACTCTTTATTTCAGGCGTCTAGAACAAAGGGAATTCACAGAGGTTGATGATCACTTATTAAAGTCCCGTTTCTCTATGATGCCCACTGATGACACTTCTACATCTGAGGGCAAAGAGCTCGTGCAGCATGATATTCTCATTTCAGCCACGCCGCCTGCAGTTCCTGCCTTGCAGAAAAATCTTTCCCAGTGTACTTCTTTAAAATGCTGCAAAATAGTGGGACAGAAGATTTCGGTTTAGCGTTAACTTTAAACGGGCATAGGTACAGGCATGTGGGCATGTTTAGAGACAGTGTTTCACTGGTCTAGGGTAAAGGGTGAAGCGCCTGGGTTCCCGTGCTTCACTACTGTATGGCCTCAAGATGATGTGTAGGCACAGCGGCAAATCCATCGGTGGCAATTCTCTCATATTGTCATTGCGATGGGAAGATTCCTTATTCGCTAGGAAATGTTTTACCGTGGAAGACGGGTCACCACAGAGCTGTCTCTTTTGTGTTGAGACAAACTTTGCTGAATTTACCTGCCAGCAGTTGCGTGTCCTCCCTTTCTTTTAAGGCCGATGGAGACGCACGAGTGTAAGGAGAACGGTGAATGGTGGCCGTTCATAAGCCAGGATCATCAGAAACCGCAGAGTAAATTTTAGGAACGTAGACGTAGGACAGCGGAGAAAACTTCACTCAGGGACTTCAGTGAACTCTCCTTACAATGCTGAGGCCTGACACGCCTAGTGCCTGGGGGCAACCCGGCTCCTGCCCTAGGTAGTTTTGTTGAGCGTGCCTCCCTCAGGTGGTGCCTTTTCTCTCCCAGCAATATTGCTCCGTGAAATTCTGCCGATGATCAAAACTGTTTGCCATGGCTTTGTCCTTTCACCTCATTGGCCTCATCTTTGAAGGACAAATGCTTTTCTACACGGGTGCTGCCTCCCTGAGCTTTCCTTTGTCTTGGCTCAATCGATGCAGATTCCTGTGCTGAATACGCCATGGACTAGCACAGGTGGGTTCTTGTCAGTATACCGGGCAAACGCAGCAATTTCGATTGTCAAGACCCACCTGGCTTGATCAAGGTTCTTTATTCCAGTGAAAACGATTTGTATCCAAATTCTAGAGGAGCACCAGTGTGCCTCTGGGAGCTACACGCGGGCCTGCTGAACAGGCTCCGGAGTTTTCATTTTCTGACTAAAATTCAACACGGAATTTCATGGATCTAAGGAAACCGTGAATTGTGGACGTACCAGATTCTCACATCTTCATTGTCTAATGGAAGCTGCAGTTTCCCAGTCTGATCCGGCTGCCACTTCATTTCTGGCAATGACCATTCAATTGTGGACGTTCAGCCCTCTTCGGAATTCTCTTATACCGGCATGTTCCCGCGCCACATAAAGACCACTCGGTGGAGGTTTATGTGACTCAGGACAACTCTTTATTTCAGGCGTCTAGAACAAAGGGAATTCACAGAGGTTGATGATCACTTATTAAAGTCCCGTTTCTCTATGATGCCCACTGATGACACTTCTACATCTGAGGGCAAAGAGCTCGTGCAGCATGATATTCTCATTTCAGCCACACCGCCTGCAGTTCCTTCCTTGCAGAAAAATCTTTCCCAGTGTACTTCTTTAAAATGCTGCAAAATAGTGGGACAGAAGATTTCGGTTTAGCGTTAACTTTAAACGGGCATAGGTACAGGCATGTGGGCATGTTTAGAGACAGTGTTTCACTGGTCTAGGGTAAAGGGTGAAGCGCCTGGGTTCCCGTGCTTCACTACTGTATGGCCTCAAGATGATGTGTAGGCACAGCGGCAAATCCATCGGTGGCAATTCTCTCATATTGTCATTGCGATGGGAAGATTCCTTATTCGCTAGGAAATGTTTTACCGTGGAAGACGGGTCACCACAGAGCTGTCTCTTTTGTGTTGAGACAAACTTTGCTGAATTTACCTGCCAGCAGTTGCGTGTCCTCCCTTTCTTTTAAGGCCGATGGAGACGCACGAGTGTAAGGAGAACGGTGAATGGTGGCCGTTCATAAGCCAGGATCATCAGAAACCGCAGAGTAAATTTTAGGAACGTAGACGTAGGACAGCGGAGAAAACTTCACTCAGGGACTTCAGTGAACTCTCCTTACAATGCTGAGGCCTGACACGCCTAGTGCCTGGGGGCAACCCGGCTCCTGCCCTAGGTAGTTTTGTTGAGCGTGCCTCCCTCAGGTGGTGCCTTTTCTCTCCCAGCAATATTGCTCCGTGAAATTCTGCCGATGATCAAAACTGTTTGCCATGGCTTTGTCCTTTCACCTCATTGGCCTCATCTTTGAAGGACAAATGCTTTTCTACACGGGTGCTGCCTCCCTGAGCTTTCCTTTGTCTTGGCTCAATCGATGCAGATTCCTGTGCTGAATACGCCATGGACTAGCACAGGTGGGTTCTTGTCAGTATACCGGGCAAACGCAGCAATTTCGATTGTCAAGACCCACCTGGCTTGATCAAGGTTCTTTATTCCAGTGAAAACGATTTGTATCCAAATTCTAGAGGAGCACCAGTGTGCCTCTGGGAGCTACACGCGGGCCTGCTGAACAGAGGCTCCGGAGTTTTCATTTTCTGACTAAAATTCAACACGGAATTTCATGGATCTAAGGAAACCGTGAATTGTGGACGTACCAGATTCTCACATCTTCATTGTCTAATGGAAGCTGCAGTTTCCCAGTCTGATCCGGCTGCCACTTCATTTCTGGCAATGACCATTCAATTGTGGACGTTCAGCCCTCTTCGGAATTCTCTTATACCGGCATGTTCCCGCGCCACATAAAGACCACTCGGTGGAGGTTTATGTGACTCAGGACAACTCTTTATTTCACGCGTCTAGAACAAAGGGAATTCACAGAGTTTGATGATCACTTATTAAAGTCCCGTTTCTCTATGATGCCCACTGATGACACTTCTACATCTGAGGGCAAAGAGCTCGTGCAGCATGATATTCTCATTTCAGCCACGCCGCCTGCAGTTCCTGCCTTGCAGAAAAATCTTTCCCAGTGTACTTCTTTAAAATGCTGCAAAATAGTGGGACAGAAGATTTCGGTTTAGCGTTAACTTTAAACGGGCATAGGTACAGGCATGTGGGCATGTTTAGAGACAGTGTTTCACTGGTCTAGGGTAAAGGGTGAAGCGCCTGGGTTCCCGTGCTTCACTACTGTATGGCCTCAAGATGATGTGTAGGCACAGCGGCAAATCCATCGGTGGCAATTCTCTCATATTGTCATTGCGATGGGAAGATTCCTTATTCGCTAGGAAATGTTTTACCGTGGAAGACGGGTCACCACAGAGCTGTCTCTTTTGTGTTGAGACAAACTTTGCTGAATTTACCTGCCAGCAGTTGCGTGTCCTCCCTTTCTTTTAAGGCCGATGGAGACGCACGAGTGTAAGGAGAACGGTGAATGGTGGCCGTTCATAAGCCAGGATCATCAGAAACCGCAGAGTAAATTTTAGGAACGTAGACGTAGGACAGCGGAGAAAACTTCACTCAGGGACTTCAGTGAACTCTCTTTACAATGCTGAGGCCTGACACGCCTAGTGCCTGGGGGCAACCCGGCTCCTGCCCTAGGTAGTTTTGTTGAGCGTGCCTCCCTCAGGTGGTGCCTTTTCTCTCCCAGCAATATTGCTCCGTGAAATTCTGCCGATGATCAAAACTGTTTGCCATGGCTTTGTCCTTTCACCTCATTGGCCTCATCTTTGAAGGACAAATGCTTTTCTACACGGGTGCTGCCTCCCTGAGCTTTCCTTTGTCTTGGCTCAATCGATGCAGATTCCTGTGCTGAATACGCCATGGACTAGCACAGGTGGGTTCTTGTCAGTATACCGGGCAAACGCAGCAATTTCGATTGTCAAGACCCACCTGGCTTGATCAAGGTTCTTTATTCCAGTGAAAACGATTTGTATCCAAATTCTAGAGGAGCACCAGTGTGCCTCTGGGAGCTACACGCGGGCCTGCTGAACAGGCTCCGGAGTTTTCATTTTCTGACTAAAATTCAACACGGAATTTCATGGATCTAAGGAAACCGTGAATTGTGGACGTACCAGATTCTCACATCTTCATTGTCTAATGGAAGCTGCAGTTTCCCAGTCTGATCCGGCTGCCACTTCATTTCTGGCAATGACCATTCAATTGTGGACGTTCAGCCCTCTTCGGAATTCTCTTATACCGGCATGTTCCCGCGCCACATAAAGACCACTCGGTGGAGGTTTATGTGACTCAGGACAACTCTTTATTTCAGGCGTCTAGAACAAAGGGAATTCACAGAGGTTGATGATCACTTATTAAAGTCCCGTTTCTCTATGATGCCCACTGATGACACTTCTACATCTGAGGGCAAAGAGCTCGTGCAGCATGATATTCTC
The DNA here is from genome assembly GCF_050624435.1 of Tenrec ecaudatus. NCBI lineage: Eukaryota > Metazoa > Chordata > Mammalia > Afrosoricida > Tenrecidae > Tenrec > Tenrec ecaudatus. The sequence goes on from NW_027457617.1 coordinate 2,574,517, forward strand.
ATTTCAGCCACGCCGCCTGCAGTTCCTGCCTTGCAGAAAAATCTTTCCCAGTGTACTTCTTTAAAATGCTGCAAAATAGTGGGACAGAAGATTTCGGTTTAGCGTTAACTTTAAACGGGCATAGGTACAGGCATGTGGGCATGTTTAGAGACAGTGTTTCACTGGTCTAGGGTAAAGGGTGAAGCGCCTGGGTTCCCGTGCTTCACTACTGTATGGCCTCAAGATGATGTGTAGGCACAGCGGCAAATCCATCGGTGGCAATTCTCTCATATTGTCATTGCGATGGGAAGATTCCTTATTCGCTAGGAAATGTTTTACCGTGGAAGACGGGTCACCACAGAGCTGTCTCTTTTGTGTTGAGACAAACTTTGCTGAATTTACCTGCCAGCAGTTGCGTGTCCTCCCTTTCTTTTAAGGCCGATGGAGACGCACGAGTGTAAGGAGAACGGTGAATGGTGGCCGTTCATAAGCCAGGATCATCAGAAACCGCAGAGTAAATTTTAGGAACGTAGACGTAGGACAGCGGAGAAAACTTCACTCAGGGACTTCAGTGAACTCTCCTTACAATGCTGAGGCCTGACACGCCTAGTGCCTGGGGGCAACCCGGCTCCTGCCCTAGGTAGTTTTGTTGAGCGTGCCTCCCTCAGGTGGTGCCTTTTCTCTCCCAGCAATATTGCTCCGTGAAATTCTGCCGATGATCAAAACTGTTTGCCATGGCTTTGTCCTTTCACCTCATTGGCCTCATCTTTGAAGGACAAATGCTTTTCTACACGGGTGCTGCCTCCCTGAGCTTTCCTTTGTCTTGGCTCAATCGATGCAGATTCCTGTGCTGAATACGCCATGGACTAGCACAGGTGGGTTCTTGTCAGTATACCGGGCAAACGCAGCAATTTCGATTGTCAAGACCCACCTGGCTTGATCAAGGTTCTTTATTCCAGTGAAAACGATTTGTATCCAAATTCTAGAGGAGCACCAGTGTGCCTCTGGGAGCTACACGCGGGCCTGCTGAACAGAGGCTCCGGAGTTTTCATTTTCTGACTAAAATTCAACACGGAATTTCATGGATCTAAGGAAACCGTGAATTGTGGACGTACCAGATTCTCACATCTTCATTGTCTAATGGAAGCTGCAGTTTCCCAGTCTGATCCGGCTGCCACTTCATTTCTGGCAATGACCATTCAATTGTGGACGTTCAGCCCTCTTCGGAATTCTCTTATACCGGCATGTTCCCGCGCCACATAAAGACCACTCGGTGGAGGTTTATGTGACTCAGGACAACTCTTTATTTCAGGCGTCTAGAACAAAGGGAATTCACAGAGGTTGATGATCACTTATTAAAGTCCCGTTTCTCTATGATGCCCACTGATGACACTTCTACATCTGAGGGCAAAGAGCTCGTGCAGCATGATATTCTCATTTCAGCCACGCCGCCTGCAGTTCCTGCCTTGCAGAAAAATCTTTCCCAGTGTACTTCTTTAAAATGCTGCAAAATAGTGGGACAGAAGATTTCGGTTTAGCGTTAACTTTAAACGGGCATAGGTACAGGCATGTGGGCATGTTTAGAGACAGTGTTTCACTGGTCTAGGGTAAAGGGTGAAGCGCCTGGGTTCCCGTGCTTCACTACTGTATGGCCTCAAGATGATGTGTAGGCACAGCGGCAAATCCATCGGTGGCAATTCTCTCATATTGTCATTGCGATGGGAAGATTCCTTATTCGCTAGGAAATGTTTTACCGTGGAAGACGGGTCACCACAGAGCTGTCTCTTTTGTGTTGAGACAAACTTTGCTGAATTTACCTGCCAGCAGTTGCGTGTCCTCCCTTTCTTTTAAGGCCGATGGAGACGCACGAGTGTAAGGAGAACGGTGAATGGTGGCCGTTCATAAGCCAGGATCATCAGAAACCGCAGAGTAAATTTTAGGAACGTAGACGTAGGACAGCGGAGAAAACTTCACTCAGGGACTTCAGTGAACTCTCCTTACAATGCTGAGGCCTGACACGCCTAGTGCCTGGGGGCAACCCGGCTCCTGCCCTAGGTAGTTTTGTTGAGCGTGCCTCCCTCAGGTGGTGCCTTTTCTCTCCCAGCAATATTGCTCCGTGAAATTCTGCCGATGATCAAAACTGTTTGCCATGGCTTTGTCCTTTCACCTCATTGGCCTCATCTTTGAAGGACAAATGCTTTTCTACACGGGTGCTGCCTCCCTGAGCTTTCCTTTGTCTTGGCTCAATCGATGCAGATTCCTGTGCTGAATACGCCATGGACTAGCACAGGTGGGTTCTTGTCAGTATACCGGGCAAACGCAGCAATTTCGATTGTCAAGACCCACCTGGCTTGATCAAGGTTCTTTATTCCAGTGAAAACGATTTGTATCCAAATTCTAGAGGAGCACCAGTGTGCCTCTGGGAGCTACACGCGGGCCTGCTGAACAGGCTCCGGAGTTTTCATTTTCTGACTAAAATTCAACACGGAATTTCATGGATCTAAGGAAACCGTGAATTGTGGACGTACCAGATTCTCACATCTTCATTGTCTAATGGAAGCTGCAGTTTCCCAGTCTGATCCGGCTGCCACTTCATTTCTGGCAATGACCATTCAATTGTGGACGTTCAGCCCTCTTCGGAATTCTCTTATACCGGCATGTTCCCGCGCCACATAAAGACCACTCGGTGGAGGTTTATGTGACTCAGGACAACTCTTTATTTCAGGCGTCTAGAACAAAGGGAATTCACAGAGGTTGATGATCACTTATTAAAGTCCCGTTTCTCTATGATGCCCACTGATGACACTTCTACATCTGAGGGCAAAGAGCTCGTGCAGCATGATATTCTCATTTCAGCCACACCGCCTGCAGTTCCTTCCTTGCAGAAAAATCTTTCCCAGTGTACTTCTTTAAAATGCTGCAAAATAGTGGGACAGAAGATTTCGGTTTAGCGTTAACTTTAAACGGGCATAGGTACAGGCATGTGGGCATGTTTAGAGACAGTGTTTCACTGGTCTAGGGTAAAGGGTGAAGCGCCTGGGTTCCCGTGCTTCACTACTGTATGGCCTCAAGATGATGTGTAGGCACAGCGGCAAATCCATCGGTGGCAATTCTCTCATATTGTCATTGCGATGGGAAGATTCCTTATTCGCTAGGAAATGTTTTACCGTGGAAGACGGGTCACCACAGAGCTGTCTCTTTTGTGTTGAGACAAACTTTGCTGAATTTACCTGCCAGCAGTTGCGTGTCCTCCCTTTCTTTTAAGGCCGATGGAGACGCACGAGTGTAAGGAGAACGGTGAATGGTGGCCGTTCATAAGCCAGGATCATCAGAAACCGCAGAGTAAATTTTAGGAACGTAGACGTAGGACAGCGGAGAAAACTTCACTCAGGGACTTCAGTGAACTCTCCTTACAATGCTGAGGCCTGACACGCCTAGTGCCTGGGGGCAACCCGGCTCCTGCCCTAGGTAGTTTTGTTGAGCGTGCCTCCCTCAGGTGGTGCCTTTTCTCTCCCAGCAATATTGCTCCGTGAAATTCTGCCGATGATCAAAACTGTTTGCCATGGCTTTGTCCTTTCACCTCATTGGCCTCATCTTTGAAGGACAAATGCTTTTCTACACGGGTGCTGCCTCCCTGAGCTTTCCTTTGTCTTGGCTCAATCGATGCAGATTCCTGTGCTGAATACGCCATGGACTAGCACAGGTGGGTTCTTGTCAGTATACCGGGCAAACGCAGCAATTTCGATTGTCAAGACCCACCTGGCTTGATCAAGGTTCTTTATTCCAGTGAAAACGATTTGTATCCAAATTCTAGAGGAGCACCAGTGTGCCTCTGGGAGCTACACGCGGGCCTGCTGAACAGAGGCTCCGGAGTTTTCATTTTCTGACTAAAATTCAACACGGAATTTCATGGATCTAAGGAAACCGTGAATTGTGGACGTACCAGATTCTCACATCTTCATTGTCTAATGGAAGCTGCAGTTTCCCAGTCTGATCCGGCTGCCACTTCATTTCTGGCAATGACCATTCAATTGTGGACGTTCAGCCCTCTTCGGAATTCTCTTATACCGGCATGTTCCCGCGCCACATAAAGACCACTCGGTGGAGGTTTATGTGACTCAGGACAACTCTTTATTTCACGCGTCTAGAACAAAGGGAATTCACAGAGTTTGATGATCACTTATTAAAGTCCCGTTTCTCTATGATGCCCACTGATGACACTTCTACATCTGAGGGCAAAGAGCTCGTGCAGCATGATATTCTCATTTCAGCCACGCCGCCTGCAGTTCCTGCCTTGCAGAAAAATCTTTCCCAGTGTACTTCTTTAAAATGCTGCAAAATAGTGGGACAGAAGATTTCGGTTTAGCGTTAACTTTAAACGGGCATAGGTACAGGCATGTGGGCATGTTTAGAGACAGTGTTTCACTGGTCTAGGGTAAAGGGTGAAGCGCCTGGGTTCCCGTGCTTCACTACTGTATGGCCTCAAGATGATGTGTAGGCACAGCGGCAAATCCATCGGTGGCAATTCTCTCATATTGTCATTGCGATGGGAAGATTCCTTATTCGCTAGGAAATGTTTTACCGTGGAAGACGGGTCACCACAGAGCTGTCTCTTTTGTGTTGAGACAAACTTTGCTGAATTTACCTGCCAGCAGTTGCGTGTCCTCCCTTTCTTTTAAGGCCGATGGAGACGCACGAGTGTAAGGAGAACGGTGAATGGTGGCCGTTCATAAGCCAGGATCATCAGAAACCGCAGAGTAAATTTTAGGAACGTAGACGTAGGACAGCGGAGAAAACTTCACTCAGGGACTTCAGTGAACTCTCTTTACAATGCTGAGGCCTGACACGCCTAGTGCCTGGGGGCAACCCGGCTCCTGCCCTAGGTAGTTTTGTTGAGCGTGCCTCCCTCAGGTGGTGCCTTTTCTCTCCCAGCAATATTGCTCCGTGAAATTCTGCCGATGATCAAAACTGTTTGCCATGGCTTTGTCCTTTCACCTCATTGGCCTCATCTTTGAAGGACAAATGCTTTTCTACACGGGTGCTGCCTCCCTGAGCTTTCCTTTGTCTTGGCTCAATCGATGCAGATTCCTGTGCTGAATACGCCATGGACTAGCACAGGTGGGTTCTTGTCAGTATACCGGGCAAACGCAGCAATTTCGATTGTCAAGACCCACCTGGCTTGATCAAGGTTCTTTATTCCAGTGAAAACGATTTGTATCCAAATTCTAGAGGAGCACCAGTGTGCCTCTGGGAGCTACACGCGGGCCTGCTGAACAGGCTCCGGAGTTTTCATTTTCTGACTAAAATTCAACACGGAATTTCATGGATCTAAGGAAACCGTGAATTGTGGACGTACCAGATTCTCACATCTTCATTGTCTAATGGAAGCTGCAGTTTCCCAGTCTGATCCGGCTGCCACTTCATTTCTGGCAATGACCATTCAATTGTGGACGTTCAGCCCTCTTCGGAATTCTCTTATACCGGCATGTTCCCGCGCCACATAAAGACCACTCGGTGGAGGTTTATGTGACTCAGGACAACTCTTTATTTCAGGCGTCTAGAACAAAGGGAATTCACAGAGGTTGATGATCACTTATTAAAGTCCCGTTTCTCTATGATGCCCACTGATGACACTTCTACATCTGAGGGCAAAGAGCTCGTGCAGCATGATATTCTCATTTCAGCCACGCCGCCTGCAGTTCCTGCCTTGCAGAAAAATCTTTCCCAGTGTACTTCTTTAAAATGCTGCAAAATAGTGGGACAGAAGATTTCGGTTTAGCGTTAACTTTAAACGGGCATAGGTACAGGCATGTGGGCATGTTTAGAGACAGTGTTTCACTGGTCTAGGGTAAAGGGTGAAGCGCCTGGGTTCCCGTGCTTCACTACTGTATGGCCTCAAGATGATGTGTAGGCACAGCGGCAAATCCATCGGTGGCAATTCTCTCATATTGTCATTGCGATGGGAAGATTCCTTATTCGCTAGGAAATGTTTTACCGTGGAAGACGGGTCACCACAGAGCTGTCTCTTTTGTGTTGAGACAAACTTTGCTGAATTTACCTGCCAGCAGTTGCGTGTCCTCCCTTTCTTTTAAGGCCGATGGAGACGCACGAGTGTAAGGAGAACGGTGAATGGTGGCCGTTCATAAGCCAGGATCATCAGAAACCGCAGAGTAAATTTTAGGAACGTAGACGTAGGACAGCGGAGAAAACTTCACTCAGGGACTTCAGTGAACTCTCCTTACAATGCTGAGGCCTGACACGCCTAGTGCCTGGGGGCAACCCGGCTCCTGCCCTAGGTAGTTTTGTTGAGCGTGCCTCCCTCAGGTGGTGCCTTTTCTCTCCCAGCAATATTGCTCCGTGAAATTCTGCCGATGATCAAAACTGTTTGCCATGGCTTTGTCCTTTCACCTCATTGGCCTCATCTTTGAAGGACAAATGCTTTTCTACACGGGTGCTGCCTCCCTGAGCTTTCCTTTGTCTTGGCTCAATCGATGCAGATTCCTGTGCTGAATACGCCATGGACTAGCACAGGTGGGTTCTTGTCAGTATACCGGGCAAACGCAGCAATTTCGATTGTCAAGACCCACCTGGCTTGATCAAGGTTCTTTATTCCAGTGAAAACGATTTGTATCCAAATTCTAGAGGAGCACCAGTGTGCCTCTGGGAGCTACACGCGGGCCTGCTGAACAGAGGCTCCGGAGTTTTCATTTTCTGACTAAAATTCAACACGGAATTTCATGGATCTAAGGAAACCGTGAATTGTGGACGTACCAGATTCTCACATCTTCATTGTCTAATGGAAGCTGCAGTTTCCCAGTCTGATCCGGCTGCCACTTCATTTCTGGCAATGACCATTCAATTGTGGACGTTCAGCCCTCTTCGGAATTCTCTTATACCGGCATGTTCCCGCGCCACATAAAGACCACTCGGTGGAGGTTTATGTGACTCAGGACAACTCTTTATTTCAGGCGTCTAGAACAAAGGGAATTCACAGAGGTTGATGATCACTTATTAAAGTCCCGTTTCTCTATGATGCCCACTGATGACACTTCTACATCTGAGGGCAAAGAGCTCGTGCAGCATGATATTCTCATTTCAGCCACGCCGCCTGCAGTTCCTGCCTTGCAGAAAAATCTTTCCCAGTGTACTTCTTTAAAATGCTGCAAAATAGTGGGACAGAAGATTTCGGTTTAGCGTTAACTTTAAACGGGCATAGGTACAGGCATGTGGGCATGTTTAGAGACAGTGTTTCACTGGTCTAGGGTAAAGGGTGAAGCGCCTGGGTTCCCGTGCTTCACTACTGTATGGCCTCAAGATGATGTGTAGGCACAGCGGCAAATCCATCGGTGGCAATTCTCTCATATTGTCATTGCGATGGGAAGATTCCTTATTCGCTAGGAAATGTTTTACCGTGGAAGACGGGTCACCACAGAGCTGTCTCTTTTGTGTTGAGACAAACTTTGCTGAATTTACCTGCCAGCAGTTGCGTGTCCTCCCTTTCTTTTAAGGCCGATGGAGACGCACGAGTGTAAGGAGAACGGTGAATGGTGGCCGTTCATAAGCCAGGATCATCAGAAACCGCAGAGTAAATTTTAGGAACGTAGACGTAGGACAGCGGAGAAAACTTCACTCAGGGACTTCAGTGAACTCTCCTTACAATGCTGAGGCCTGACACGCCTAGTGCCTGGGGGCAACCCGGCTCCTGCCCTAGGTAGTTTTGTTGAGCGTGCCTCCCTCAGGTGGTGCCTTTTCTCTCCCAGCAATATTGCTCCGTGAAATTCTGCCGATGATCAAAACTGTTTGCCATGGCTTTGTCCTTTCACCTCATTGGCCTCATCTTTGAAGGACAAATGCTTTTCTACACGGGTGCTGCCTCCCTGAGCTTTCCTTTGTCTTGGCTCAATCGATGCAGATTCCTGTGCTGAATACGCCATGGACTAGCACAGGTGGGTTCTTGTCAGTATACCGGGCAAACGCAGCAATTTCGATTGTCAAGACCCACCTGGCTTGATCAAGGTTCTTTATTCCAGTGAAAACGATTTGTATCCAAATTCTAGAGGAGCACCAGTGTGCCTCTGGGAGCTACACGCGGGCCTGCTGAACAGGCTCCGGAGTTTTCATTTTCTGACTAAAATTCAACACGGAATTTCATGGATCTAAGGAAACCGTGAATTGTGGACGTACCAGATTCTCACATCTTCATTGTCTAATGGAAGCTGCAGTTTCCCAGTCTGATCCGGCTGCCACTTCATTTCTGGCAATGACCATTCAATTGTGGACGTTCAGCCCTCTTCGGAATTCTCTTATACCGGCATGTTCCCGCGCCACATAAAGACCACTCGGTGGAGGTTTATGTGACTCAGGACAACTCTTTATTTCAGGCGTCTAGAACAAAGGGAATTCACAGAGGTTGATGATCACTTATTAAAGTCCCGTTTCTCTATGATGCCCACTGATGACACTTCTACATCTGAGGGCAAAGAGCTCGTGCAGCATGATATTCTCATTTCAGCCACACCGCCTGCAGTTCCTTCCTTGCAGAAAAATCTTTCCCAGTGTACTTCTTTAAAATGCTGCAAAATAGTGGGACAGAAGATTTCGGTTTAGCGTTAACTTTAAACGGGCATAGGTACAGGCATGTGGGCATGTTTAGAGACAGTGTTTCACTGGTCTAGGGTAAAGGGTGAAGCGCCTGGGTTCCCGTGCTTCACTACTGTATGGCCTCAAGATGATGTGTAGGCACAGCGGCAAATCCATCGGTGGCAATTCTCTCATATTGTCATTGCGATGGGAAGATTCCTTATTCGCTAGGAAATGTTTTACCGTGGAAGACGGGTCACCACAGAGCTGTCTCTTTTGTGTTGAGACAAACTTTGCTGAATTTACCTGCCAGCAGTTGCGTGTCCTCCCTTTCTTTTAAGGCCGATGGAGACGCACGAGTGTAAGGAGAACGGTGAATGGTGGCCGTTCATAAGCCAGGATCATCAGAAACCGCAGAGTAAATTTTAGGAACGTAGACGTAGGACAGCGGAGAAAACTTCACTCAGGGACTTCAGTGAACTCTCCTTACAATGCTGAGGCCTGACACGCCTAGTGCCTGGGGGCAACCCGGCTCCTGCCCTAGGTAGTTTTGTTGAGCGTGCCTCCCTCAGGTGGTGCCTTTTCTCTCCCAGCAATATTGCTCCGTGAAATTCTGCCGATGATCAAAACTGTTTGCCATGGCTTTGTCCTTTCACCTCATTGGCCTCATCTTTGAAGGACAAATGCTTTTCTACACGGGTGCTGCCTCCCTGAGCTTTCCTTTGTCTTGGCTCAATCGATGCAGATTCCTGTGCTGAATACGCCATGGACTAGCACAGGTGGGTTCTTGTCAGTATACCGGGCAAACGCAGCAATTTCGATTGTCAAGACCCACCTGGCTTGATCAAGGTTCTTTATTCCAGTGAAAACGATTTGTATCCAAATTCTAGAGGAGCACCAGTGTGCCTCTGGGAGCTACACGCGGGCCTGCTGAACAGAGGCTCCGGAGTTTTCATTTTCTGACTAAAATTCAACACGGAATTTCATGGATCTAAGGAAACCGTGAATTGTGGACGTACCAGATTCTCACATCTTCATTGTCTAATGGAAGCTGCAGTTTCCCAGTCTGATCCGGCTGCCACTTCATTTCTGGCAATGACCATTCAATTGTGGACGTTCAGCCCTCTTCGGAATTCTCTTATACCGGCATGTTCCCGCGCCACATAAAGACCACTCGGTGGAGGTTTATGTGACTCAGGACAACTCTTTATTTCACGCGTCTAGAACAAAGGGAATTCACAGAGTTTGATGATCACTTATTAAAGTCCCGTTTCTCTATGATGCCCACTGATGACACTTCTACATCTGAGGGCAAAGAGCTCGTGCAGCATGATATTCTCATTTCAGCCACGCCGCCTGCAGTTCCTGCCTTGCAGAAAAATCTTTCCCAGTGTACTTCTTTAAAATGCTGCAAAATAGTGGGACAGAAGATTTCGGTTTAGCGTTAACTTTAAACGGGCATAGGTACAGGCATGTGGGCATGTTTAGAGACAGTGTTTCACTGGTCTAGGGTAAAGGGTGAAGCGCCTGGGTTCCCGTGCTTCACTACTGTATGGCCTCAAGATGATGTGTAGGCACAGCGGCAAATCCATCGGTGGCAATTCTCTCATATTGTCATTGCGATGGGAAGATTCCTTATTCGCTAGGAAATGTTTTACCGTGGAAGACGGGTCACCACAGAGCTGTCTCTTTTGTGTTGAGACAAACTTTGCTGAATTTACCTGCCAGCAGTTGCGTGTCCTCCCTTTCTTTTAAGGCCGATGGAGACGCACGAGTGTAAGGAGAACGGTGAATGGTGGCCGTTCATAAGCCAGGATCATCAGAAACCGCAGAGTAAATTTTAGGAACGTAGACGTAGGACAGCGGAGAAAACTTCACTCAGGGACTTCAGTGAACTCTCTTTACAATGCTGAGGCCTGACACGCCTAGTGCCTGGGGGCAACCCGGCTCCTGCCCTAGGTAGTTTTGTTGAGCGTGCCTCCCTCAGGTGGTGCCTTTTCTCTCCCAGCAATATTGCTCCGTGAAATTCTGCCGATGATCAAAACTGTTTGCCATGGCTTTGTCCTTTCACCTCATTGGCCTCATCTTTGAAGGACAAATGCTTTTCTACACGGGTGCTGCCTCCCTGAGCTTTCCTTTGTCTTGGCTCAATCGATGCAGATTCCTGTGCTGAATACGCCATGGACTAGCACAGGTGGGTTCTTGTCAGTATACCGGGCAAACGCAGCAATTTCGATTGTCAAGACCCACCTGGCTTGATCAAGGTTCTTTATTCCAGTGAAAACGATTTGTATCCAAATTCTAGAGGAGCACCAGTGTGCCTCTGGGAGCTACACGCGGGCCTGCTGAACAGGCTCCGGAGTTTTCATTTTCTGACTAAAATTCAACACGGAATTTCATGGATCTAAGGAAACCGTGAATTGTGGACGTACCAGATTCTCACATCTTCATTGTCTAATGGAAGCTGCAGTTTCCCAGTCTGATCCGGCTGCCACTTCATTTCTGGCAATGACCATTCAATTGTGGACGTTCAGCCCTCTTCGGAATTCTCTTATACCGGCATGTTCCCGCGCCACATAAAGACCACTCGGTGGAGGTTTATGTGACTCAGGACAACTCTTTATTTCAGGCGTCTAGAACAAAGGGAATTCACAGAGGTTGATGATCACTTATTAAAGTCCCGTTTCTCTATGATGCCCACTGATGACACTTCTACATCTGAGGGCAAAGAGCTCGTGCAGCATGATATTCTCATTTCAGCCACGCCGCCTGCAGTTCCTGCCTTGCAGAAAAATCTTTCCCAGTGTACTTCTTTAAAATGCTGCAAAATAGTGGGACAGAAGATTTCGGTTTAGCGTTAACTTTAAACGGGCATAGGTACAGGCATGTGGGCATGTTTAGAGACAGTGTTTCACTGGTCTAGGGTAAAGGGTGAAGCGCCTGGGTTCCCGTGCTTCACTACTGTATGGCCTCAAGATGATGTGTAGGCACAGCGGCAAATCCATCGGTGGCAATTCTCTCATATTGTCATTGCGATGGGAAGATTCCTTATTCGCTAGGAAATGTTTTACCGTGGAAGACGGGTCACCACAGAGCTGTCTCTTTTGTGTTGAGACAAACTTTGCTGAATTTACCTGCCAGCAGTTGCGTGTCCTCCCTTTCTTTTAAGGCCGATGGAGACGCACGAGTGTAAGGAGAACGGTGATTGGTGGCCGTTCATAAGCCAGGATCATCAGAAACCGCAGAGTAAATTTTAGGAACGTAGACGTAGGACAGCGGAGAAAACTTCACTCAGGGACTTCAGTGAACTCTCCTTACAATGCTGAGGCCTGACACGCCTAGTGCCTGGGGGCAACCCGGCTCCTGCCCTAGGTAGTTTTGTTGAGCGTGCCTCCCTCAGGTGGTGCCTTTTCTCTCCCAGCAATATTGCTCCGTGAAATTCTGCCGATGATCAAAACTGTTTGCCATGGCTTTGTCCTTTCACCTCATTGGCCTCATCTTTGAAGGACAAATGCTTTTCTACACGGGTGCTGCCTCCCTGAGCTTTCCTTTGTCTTGGCTCAATCGATGCAGATTCCTGTGCTGAATACGCCATGGACTAGCACAGGTGGGTTCTTGTCAGTATACCGGGCAAACGCAGCAATTTCGATTGTCAAGACCCACCTGGCTTGATCAAGGTTCTTTATTCCAGTGAAAACGATTTGTATCCAAATTCTAGAGGAGCACCAGTGTGCCTCTGGGAGCTACACGCGGGCCTGCTGAACAGAGGCTCCGGAGTTTTCATTTTCTGACTAAAATTCAACACGGAATTTCATGGATCTAAGGAAACCGTGAATTGTGGACGTACCAGATTCTCACATCTTCATTGTCTAATGGAAGCTGAAGTTTCCCAGTCTGATCCGGCTGCCACTTCATTTCTGGCAATGACCATTCAATTGTGGACGTTCAGCCCTCTTCGGAATTCTCTTATACCGGCATGTTCCCGCGCCACATAAAGACCACTCGGTGGAGGTTTATGTGACTCAGGACAACTCTTTATTTCAGGCGTCTAGAACAAAGGGAATTCACAGAGGTTGATGATCACTTATTAAAGTCCCGTTTCTCTATGAGGCCCACTGATGACACTTCTACATCTGAGGGCAAAGAGCTCGTGCAGCATGATATTCTCATTTCAGCCACGCCGCCTGCAGTTCCTGCCTTGCAGAAAAATCTTTCCCAGTGTACTTCTTTAAAATGCTGCAAAATAGTGGGACAGAAGATTTCGGTTTAGCGTTAACTTTAAACGGGCATAGGTACAGGCATGTGGGCATGTTTAGAGACAGTGTTTCACTGGTCTAGGGTAAAGGGTGAAGCGCCTGGGTTCCCGTGCTTCACTACTGTATGGCCTCAAGATGATGTGTAGGCACAGCGGCAAATCCATCGGTGGCAATTCTCTCATTGTCATTGCGATGGGAAGATTCCTTATTCGCTAGGAAATGTTTTACCGTGGAAGACGGGTCACCACAGAGCTGTCTCTTTTGTGTTGAGACAAACTTTGCTGAATTTACCTGCCAGCAGTTGCGTGTCCTCCCTTTCTTTTAAGGCCGATGGAGACGCACGAGTGTAAGGAGAACGGTGAATGGTGGCCGTTCATAAGCCAGGATCATCAGAAACCGCAGAGTAAATTTTAGGAACGTAGACGTAGGACAGCGGAGAAAACTTCACTCAGGGACTTCAGTGAACTCTCCTTACAATGCTGAGGCCTGACACGCCTAGTGCCTGGGGGCAACCCGGCTCCTGCCCTAGGTAGTTTTGTTGAGCGTGCCTCCCTCAGGTGGTGCCTTTTCTCTCCCAGCAATATTGCTCCGTGAAATTCTGCCGATGATCAAAACTGTTTGCCATGGCTTTGTCCTTTCACCTCATTGGCCTCATCTTTGAAGGACAAATGCTTTTCTACACGGGTGCTGCCTCCCTGAGCTTTCCTTTGTCTTGGCTCAATCGATGCAGATTCCTGTGCTGAATACGCCATGGACTAGCACAGGTGGGTTCTTGTCAGTATACCGGGCAAACGCAGCAATTTCGATTGTCAAGACCCACCTGGCTTGATCAAGGTTCTTTATTCCAGTGAAAACGATTTGTATCCAAATTCTAGAGGAGCACCAGTGTGCCTCTGGGAGCTACACGCGGGCCTGCTGAACAGAGGCTCCGGAGTTTTCATTTTCTGACTAAAATTCAACACGGAATTTCATGGATCTAAGGAAACCGTGAATTGTGGACGTACCAGATTCTCACATCTTCATTGTCTAATGGAAGCTGCAGTTTCCCAGTCTGATCCGGCTGCCACTTCATTTCTGGCAATGACCATTCAATTGTGGACGTTCAGCCCTCTTCGGAATTCTCTTATACCGGCATGTTCCCGCGCCACATAAAGACCACTCGGTGGAGGTTTATGTGACTCAGGACAACTCTTTATTTCACGCGTCTAGAACAAAGGGAATTCACAGAGTTTGATGATCACTTATTAAAGTCCCGTTTCTCTATGATGCCCACTGATGACACTTCTACATCTGAGGGCAAAGAGCTCGTGCAGCATGATATTCTCATTTCAGCCACGCCGCCTGCAGTTCCTGCCTTGCAGAAAAATCTTTCCCAGTGTACTTCTTTAAAATGCTGCAAAATAGTGGGACAGAAGATTTCGGTTTAGCGTTAACTTTAAACGGGCATAGGTACAGGCATGTGGGCATGTTTAGAGACAGTGTTTCACTGGTCTAGGGTAAAGGGTGAAGCGCCTGGGTTCCCGTGCATCACTACTGTATGGCCTCAAGATGATGTGTAGGCACAGCGGCAAATCCATCGGTGGCAATTCTCTCATATTGTCATTGCGATGGGAAGATTCCTTATTCGGTAGGAAATGTTTTACCGTGGAAGACGGGTCACCACAGAGCTGTCTCTTTTGTGTTGAGACAAACTTTGCTGAATTTACCTGCCAGCAGTTGCGTGTCCTCCCTTTCTTTTAAGGCCGATGGAGACGCACGAGTGTAAGGAGAACGGTGAATGGTGGCCGTTCATAAGCCAGGATCATCAGAAACCGCAGAGTAAATTTTAGGAACGTAGACGTAGGACAGCGGAGAAAACTTCACTCAGGGACTTCAGTGAACTCTCCTTACAATGCTGAGGCCTGACACGCCTAGTGCCTGGGGGCAACCCGGCTCCTGCCCTAGGTAGTTTTGTTGAGCGTGCCTCCCTCAGGTGGTGCCTTTTCTCTCCCAGCAATATTGCTCCGTGAAATTCTGCCGATGATCAAAACTGTTTGCCATGGCTTTGTCCTTTCACCTCATTGGCCTCATCTTTGAAGGACAAATGCTTTTCTACACGGGTGCTGCCTCCCTGAGCTTTCCTTTGTCTTGGCTCAATCGATGCAGATTCCTGTGCTGAATACGCCATGGACTAGCACAGGTGGGTTCTTGTCAGTATACCGGGCAAACGCAGCAATTTCGATTGTCAAGACCCACCTGGCTTGATCAAGGTTCTTTATTCCAGTGAAAACGATTTGTATCCAAATTCTAGAGGAGCACCAGTGTGCCTCTGGGAGCTACACGCGGGCCTGCTGAACAGGCTCCGGAGTTTTCATTTTCTGACTAAAATTCAACACGGAATTTCATGGATCTAAGGAAACCGTGAATTGTGGACGTACCAGATTCTCACATCTTCATTGTCTAATGGAAGCTGCAGTTTCCCAGTCTGATCCGGCTGCCACTTCATTTCTGGCAATGACCATTCAATTGTGGACGTTCAGCCCTCTTCGGAATTCTCTTATACCGGCATGTTCCCGCGCCACATAAAGACCACTCGGTGGAGGTTTATGTGACTCAGGACAACTCTTTATTTCAGGCGTCTAGAACAAAGGGAATTCACAGAGGTTGATGATCACTTATTAAAGTCCCGTTTCTCTATGATGCCCACTGATGACACTTCTACATCTGAGGGCAAAGAGCTCGTGCAGCATGATATTCTCATTTCAGCCACACCGCCTGCAGTTCCTTCCTTGCAGAAAAATCTTTCCCAGTGTACTTCTTTAAAATGCTGCAAAATAGTGGGACAGAAGATTTCGGTTTAGCGTTAACTTTAAACGGGCATAGGTACAGGCATGTGGGCATGTTTAGAGACAGTGTTTCACTGGTCTAGGGTAAAGGGTGAAGCGCCTGGGTTCCCGTGCTTCACTACTGTATGGCCTCAAGATGATGTGTAGGCACAGCGGCAAATCCATCGGTGGCAATTCTCTCATATTGTCATTGCGATGGGAAGATTCCTTATTCGCTAGGAAATGTTTTACCGTGGAAGACGGGTCACCACAGAGCTGTCTCTTTTGTGTTGAGACAAACTTTGCTGAATTTACCTGCCAGCAGTTGCGTGTCCTCCCTTTCTTTTAAGGCCGATGGAGACGCACGAGTGTAAGGAGAACGGTGAATGGTGGCCGTTCATAAGCCAGGATCATCAGAAACCGCAGAGTAAATTTTAGGAACGTAGACGTAGGACAGCGGAGAAAACTTCACTCAGGGACTTCAGTGAACTCTCCTTACAATGCTGAGGCCTGACACGCCTAGTGCCTGGGGGCAACCCGGCTCCTGCCCTAGGTAGTTTTGTTGAGCGTGCCTCCCTCAGGTGGTGCCTTTTCTCTCCCAGCAATATTGCTCCGTGAAATTCTGCCGATGATCAAAACTGTTTGCCATGGCTTTGTCCTTTCACCTCATTGGCCTCATCTTTGAAGGACAAATGCTTTTCTACACGGGTGCTGCCTCCCTGAGCTTTCCTTTGTCTTGGCTCAATCGATGCAGATTCCTGTGCTGAATACGCCATGGACTAGCACAGGTGGGTTCTTGTCAGTATACCGGGCAAACGCAGCAATTTCGATTGTCAAGACCCACCTGGCTTGATCAAGGTTCTTTATTCCAGTGAAAACGATTTGTATCCAAATTCTAGAGGAGCACCAGTGTGCCTCTGGGAGCTACACGCGGGCCTGCTGAACAGAGGCTCCGGAGTTTTCATTTTCTGACTAAAATTCAACACGGAATTTCATGGATCTAAGGAAACCGTGAATTGTGGACGTACCAGATTCTCACATCTTCATTGTCTAATGGAAGCTGCAGTTTCCCAGTCTGATCCGGCTGCCACTTCATTTCTGGCAATGACCATTCAATTGTGGACGTTCAGCCCTCTTCGGAATTCTCTTATACCGGCATGTTCCCGCGCCACATAAAGACCACTCGGTGGAGGTTTATGTGACTCAGGACAACTCTTTATTTCACGCGTCTAGAACAAAGGGAATTCACAGAGTTTGATGATCACTTATTAAAGTCCCGTTTCTCTATGATGCCCACTGATGACACTTCTACATCTGAGGGCAAAGAGCTCGTGCAGCATGATATTCTCATTTCAGCCACGCCGCCTGCAGTTCCTGCCTTGCAGAAAAATCTTTCCCAGTGTACTTCTTTAAAATGCTGCAAAATAGTGGGACAGAAGATTTCGGTTTAGCGTTAACTTTAAACGGGCATAGGTACAGGCATGTGGGCATGTTTAGAGACAGTGTTTCACTGGTCTAGGGTAAAGGGTGAAGCGCCTGGGTTCCCGTGCTTCACTACTGTATGGCCTCAAGATGATGTGTAGGCACAGCGGCAAATCCATCGGTGGCAATTCTCTCATATTGTCATTGCGATGGGAAGATTCCTTATTCGCTAGGAAATGTTTTACCGTGGAAGACGGGTCACCACAGAGCTGTCTCTTTTGTGTTGAGACAAACTTTGCTGAATTTACCTGCCAGCAGTTGCGTGTCCTCCCTTTCTTTTAAGGCCGATGGAGACGCACGAGTGTAAGGAGAACGGTGAATGGTGGCCGTTCATAAGCCAGGATCATCAGAAACCGCAGAGTAAATTTTAGGAACGTAGACGTAGGACAGCGGAGAAAACTTCACTCAGGGACTTCAGTGAACTCTCTTTACAATGCTGAGGCCTGACACGCCTAGTGCCTGGGGGCAACCCGGCTCCTGCCCTAGGTAGTTTTGTTGAGCGTGCCTCCCTCAGGTGGTGCCTTTTCTCTCCCAGCAATATTGCTCCGTGAAATTCTGCCGATGATCAAAACTGTTTGCCATGGCTTTGTCCTTTCACCTCATTGGCCTCATCTTTGAAGGACAAATGCTTTTCTACACGGGTGCTGCCTCCCTGAGCTTTCCTTTGTCTTGGCTCAATCGATGCAGATTCCTGTGCTGAATACGCCATGGACTAGCACAGGTGGGTTCTTGTCAGTATACCGGGCAAACGCAGCAATTTCGATTGTCAAGACCCACCTGGCTTGATCAAGGTTCTTTATTCCAGTGAAAACGATTTGTATCCAAATTCTAGAGGAGCACCAGTGTGCCTCTGGGAGCTACACGCGGGCCTGCTGAACAGGCTCCGGAGTTTTCATTTTCTGACTAAAATTCAACACGGAATTTCATGGATCTAAGGAAACCGTGAATTGTGGACGTACCAGATTCTCACATCTTCATTGTCTAATGGAAGCTGCAGTTTCCCAGTCTGATCCGGCTGCCACTTCATTTCTGGCAATGACCATTCAATTGTGGACGTTCAGCCCTCTTCGGAATTCTCTTATACCGGCATGTTCCCGCGCCACATAAAGACCACTCGGTGGAGGTTTATGTGACTCAGGACAACTCTTTATTTCAGGCGTCTAGAACAAAGGGAATTCACAGAGGTTGATGATCACTTATTAAAGTCCCGTTTCTCTATGATGCCCACTGATGACACTTCTACATCTGAGGGCAAAGAGCTCGTGCAGCATGATATTCTCATTTCAGCCACGCCGCCTGCAGTTCCTGCCTTGCAGAAAAATCTTTCCCAGTGTACTTCTTTAAAATGCTGCAAAATAGTGGGACAGAAGATTTCGGTTTAGCGTTAACTTTAAACGGGCATAGGTACAGGCATGTGGGCATGTTTAGAGACAGTGTTTCACTGGTCTAGGGTAAAGGGTGAAGCGCCTGGGTTCCCGTGCTTCACTACTGTATGGCCTCAAGATGATGTGTAGGCACAGCGGCAAATCCATCGGTGGCAATTCTCTCATATTGTCATTGCGATGGGAAGATTCCTTATTCGCTAGGAAATGTTTTACCGTGGAAGACGGGTCACCACAGAGCTGTCTCTTTTGTGTTGAGACAAACTTTGCTGAATTTACCTGCCAGCAGTTGCGTGTCCTCCCTTTCTTTTAAGGCCGATGGAGACGCACGAGTGTAAGGAGAACGGTGATTGGTGGCCGTTCATAAGCCAGGATCATCAGAAACCGCAGAGTAAATTTTAGGAACGTAGACGTAGGACAGCGGAGAAAACTTCACTCAGGGACTTCAGTGAACTCTCCTTACAATGCTGAGGCCTGACACGCCTAGTGCCTGGGGGCAACCCGGCTCCTGCCCTAGGTAGTTTTGTTGAGCGTGCCTCCCTCAGGTGGTGCCTTTTCTCTCCCAGCAATATTGCTCCGTGAAATTCTGCCGATGATCAAAACTGTTTGCCATGGCTTTGTCCTTTCACCTCATTGGCCTCATCTTTGAAGGACAAATGCTTTTCTACACGGGTGCTGCCTCCCTGAGCTTTCCTTTGTCTTGGCTCAATCGATGCAGATTCCTGTGCTGAATACGCCATGGACTAGCACAGGTGGGTTCTTGTCAGTATACCGGGCAAACGCAGCAATTTCGATTGTCAAGACCCACCTGGCTTGATCAAGGTTCTTTATTCCAGTGAAAACGATTTGTATCCAAATTCTAGAGGAGCACCAGTGTGCCTCTGGGAGCTACACGCGGGCCTGCTGAACAGAGGCTCCGGAGTTTTCATTTTCTGACTAAAATTCAACACGGAATTTCATGGATCTAAGGAAACCGTGAATTGTGGACGTACCAGATTCTCACATCTTCATTGTCTAATGGAAGCTGAAGTTTCCCAGTCTGATCCGGCTGCCACTTCATTTCTGGCAATGACCATTCAATTGTGGACGTTCAGCCCTCTTCGGAATTCTCTTATACCGGCATGTTCCCGCGCCACATAAAGACCACTCGGTGGAGGTTTATGTGACTCAGGACAACTCTTTATTTCAGGCGTCTAGAACAAAGGGAATTCACAGAGGTTGATGATCACTTATTAAAGTCCCGTTTCTCTATGAGGCCCACTGATGACACTTCTACATCTGAGGGCAAAGAGCTCGTGCAGCATGATATTCTCATTTCAGCCACGCCGCCTGCAGTTCCTGCCTTGCAGAAAAATCTTTCCCAGTGTACTTCTTTAAAATGCTGCAAAATAGTGGGACAGAAGATTTCGGTTTAGCGTTAACTTTAAACGGGCATAGGTACAGGCATGTGGGCATGTTTAGAGACAGTGTTTCACTGGTCTAGGGTAAAGGGTGAAGCGCCTGGGTTCCCGTGCTTCACTACTGTATGGCCTCAAGATGATGTGTAGGCACAGCGGCAAATCCATCGGTGGCAATTCTCTCATTGTCATTGCGATGGGAAGATTCCTTATTCGCTAGGAAATGTTTTACCGTGGAAGACGGGTCACCACAGAGCTGTCTCTTTTGTGTTGAGACAAACTTTGCTGAATTTACCTGCCAGCAGTTGCGTGTCCTCCCTTTCTTTTAAGGCCGATGGAGACGCACGAGTGTAAGGAGAACGGTGAATGGTGGCCGTTCATAAGCCAGGATCATCAGAAACCGCAGAGTAAATTTTAGGAACGTAGACGTAGGACAGCGGAGAAAACTTCACTCAGGGACTTCAGTGAACTCTCCTTACAATGCTGAGGCCTGACACGCCTAGTGCCTGGGGGCAACCCGGCTCCTGCCCTAGGTAGTTTTGTTGAGCGTGCCTCCCTCAGGTGGTGCCTTTTCTCTCCCAGCAATATTGCTCCGTGAAATTCTGCCGATGATCAAAACTGTTTGCCATGGCTTTGTCCTTTCACCTCATTGGCCTCATCTTTGAAGGACAAATGCTTTTCTACACGGGTGCTGCCTCCCTGAGCTTTCCTTTGTCTTGGCTCAATCGATGCAGATTCCTGTGCTGAATACGCCATGGACTAGCACAGGTGGGTTCTTGTCAGTATACCGGGCAAACGCAGCAATTTCGATTGTCAAGACCCACCTGGCTTGATCAAGGTTCTTTATTCCAGTGAAAACGATTTGTATCCAAATTCTAGAGGAGCACCAGTGTGCCTCTGGGAGCTACACGCGGGCCTGCTGAACAGAGGCTCCGGAGTTTTCATTTTCTGACTAAAATTCAACACGGAATTTCATGGATCTAAGGAAACCGTGAATTGTGGACGTACCAGATTCTCACATCTTCATTGTCTAATGGAAGCTGCAGTTTCCCAGTCTGATCCGGCTGCCACTTCATTTCTGGCAATGACCATTCAATTGTGGACGTTCAGCCCTCTTCGGAATTCTCTTATACCGGCATGTTCCCGCGCCACATAAAGACCACTCGGTGGAGGTTTATGTGACTCAGGACAACTCTTTATTTCACGCGTCTAGAACAAAGGGAATTCACAGAGTTTGATGATCACTTATTAAAGTCCCGTTTCTCTATGATGCCCACTGATGACACTTCTACATCTGAGGGCAAAGAGCTCGTGCAGCATGATATTCTCATTTCAGCCACGCCGCCTGCAGTTCCTGCCTTGCAGAAAAATCTTTCCCAGTGTACTTCTTTAAAATGCTGCAAAATAGTGGGACAGAAGATTTCGGTTTAGCGTTAACTTTAAACGGGCATAGGTACAGGCATGTGGGCATGTTTAGAGACAGTGTTTCACTGGTCTAGGGTAAAGGGTGAAGCGCCTGGGTTCCCGTGCATCACTACTGTATGGCCTCAAGATGATGTGTAGGCACAGCGGCAAATCCATCGGTGGCAATTCTCTCATATTGTCATTGCGATGGGAAGATTCCTTATTCGGTAGGAAATGTTTTACCGTGGAAGACGGGTCACCACAGAGCTGTCTCTTTTGTGTTGAGACAAACTTTGCTGAATTTACCTGCCAGCAGTTGCGTGTCCTCCCTTTCTTTTAAGGCCGATGGAGACGCACGAGTGTAAGGAGAACGGTGAATGGTGGCCGTTCATAAGCCAGGATCATCAGAAACCGCAGAGTAAATTTTAGGAACGTAGACGTAGGACAGCGGAGAAAACTTCACTCAGGGACTTCAGTGAACTCCCCTTACAATGCTGAGGTCTGACACGCCTAGTGCCTGGGGGCAACCCGGCTCCTGCCCTAGGTAGTTTTGTTGAGCGTGCCTCCCTCAGGTGGTGCCTTTTCTCTCCCAGCAATATTGCTCCGTGAAATTCTGCCGATGATCAAAACTGTTTGCCATGGCTTTGTCCTTTCACCTCATTGGCCTCATCTTTGAAGGACAAATGCTTTTCTACACGGGTGCTGCCTCCCTGAGCTTTCCTTTGTCTTGGCTCAATCGATGCAGATTCCTGTGCTGAATACGCCATGGACTAGCACAGGTGGGTTCTTGTCAGTATACCGGGCAAACGCAGCAATTTCGATTGTCAAGACCCACCTGGCTTGATCAAGGTTCTTTATTCCAGTGAAAACGATTTGTATCCAAATTCTAGAGGAGCACCAGTGTGCCTCTGGGAGCTACACGCGGGCCTGCTGAACAGAGGCTGCGGAGTTTTCATTTTCTGACTAAAATTCAACACGGAATTTCATGGATCTAAGGAAACCGTGAATTGTGGACGTACCAGATTCTCACATCTTCATTGTCTAATGGAAGCTGCAGTTTCCCAGTCTGATCCGGCTGCCACTTCATTTCTGGCAATGACCATTCAATTGTGGACGTTCAGCCTTCTTCGGAATTCTCTTATACCGGCATGTTCCCGCGCCACATAAAGACCACTCGGTGGAGGTTTATGTGACTCAGGACAACTCTTTATTTCAGGCGTCTAGAACAAAGGGAATTCACAGAGGTTGATGATCACTTATTAAAGTCCCGTTTCTCTATGATGCCCACTGATGACACTTCTACATCTGAGGGCAAAGAGCTCGTGCAGCATGATATTCTCATTTCAGCCACGCCGCCTGCAGTTCCTGCCTTGCAGAAAAATCTTTCCCAGTGTACTTCTTTAAAATGCTGCAAAATAGTGGGACAGAAGATTTCGGTTTAGCGTTAACTTTAAACGGGCATAGGTACAGGCATGTGGGCATGTTTAGAGACAGTGTTTCACTGGTCTAGGGTAAAGGGTGAAGCGCCTGGGTTCCCGTGCTTCACTACTGTATGGCCTCAAGATGATGTGTAGGCACAGCGGCAAATCCATCGGTGGCAATTCTCTCATATTGTCATTGCGATGGGAAGATTCCTTATTCGCTAGGAAATGTTTTACCGTGGAAGACGGGTCACCACAGAGCTGTCTCTTTTGTGTTGAGACAAACTTTGCTGAATTTACCTGCCAGCAGTTGCGTGTCCTCCCTTTCTTTTAAGGCCGATGGAGACGCACGAGTGTAAGGAGAACGGTGAATGGTGGCCGTTCATAAGCCAGGATCATCAGAAACCGCAGAGTAAATTTTAGGAACGTAGACGTAGGACAGCGGAGAAAACTTCACTCAGGGACTTCAGTGAACTCTCCTTACAATGCTGAGGCCTGACACGCCTAGTGCCTGGGGGCAACCCGGCTCCTGCCCTAGGTAGTTTTGTTGAGCGTGCCTCCCTCAGGTGGTGCCTTTTCTCTCCCAGCAATATTGCTCCGTGAAATTCTGCCGATGATCAAAACTGTTTGCCATGGCTTTGTCCTTTCACCTCATTGGCCTCATCTTTGAAGGACAAATGCTTTTCTACACGGGTGCTGCCTCCCTGAGCTTTCCTTTGTCTTGGCTCAATCGATGCAGATTCCTGTGCTGAATACGCCATGGACTAGCACAGGTGGGTTCTTGTCAGTATACCGGGCAAACGCAGCAATTTCGATTGTCAAGACCCACCTGGCTTGATCAAGGTTCTTTATTCCAGTGAAAACGATTTGTATCCAAATTCTAGAGGAGCACCAGTGTGCCTCTGGGAGCTACACGCGGGCCTGCTGAACAGAGGCTCCGGAGTTTTCATTTTCTGACTAAAATTCAACACGGAATTTCATGGATCTAAGGAAACCGTGAATTGTGGACGTACCAGATTCTCACATCTTCATTGTCTAATGGAAGCTGCAGTTTCCCAGTCTGATCCGGCTGCCACTTCATTTCTGGCAATGACCATTCAATTGTGGACGTTCAGCCCTCTTCGGAATTCTCTTATACCGGCATGTTCCCGCGCCACATAAAGACCACTCGGTGGAGGTTTATGTGACTCAGGACAACTCTTTATTTCAGGCGTCTAGAACAAAGGGAATTCACAGAGGTTGATGATCACTTATTAAAGTCCCGTTTCTCTATGATGCCCACTGATGACACTTCTACATCTGAGGGCAAAGAGCTCGTGCAGCATGATATTCTCATTTCAGCCACGCCGCCTGCAGTTCCTGCCTTGCAGAAAAATCTTTCCCAGTGTACTTCTTTAAAATGCTGCAAAATAGTGGGACAGAAGATTTCGGTTTAGCGTTAACTTTAAACGGGCATAGGTACAGGCATGTGGGCATGTTTAGAGACAGTGTTTCACTGGTCTAGGGTAAAGGGTGAAGCGCCTGGGTTCCCGTGCTTCACTACTGTATGGCCTCAAGATGATGTGTAGGCACAGCGGCAAATCCATCGGTGGCAATTCTCTCATATTGTCATTGCGATGGGAAGATTCCTTATTCGCTAGGAAATGTTTTACCGTGGAAGACGGGTCACCACAGAGCTGTCTCTTTTGTGTTGAGACAAACTTTGCTGAATTTACCTGCCAGCAGTTGCGTGTCCTCCCTTTCTTTTAAGGCCGATGGAGACGCACGAGTGTAAGGAGAACGGTGAATGGTGGCCGTTCATAAGCCAGGATCATCAGAAACCGCAGAGTAAATTTTAGGAACGTAGACGTAGGACAGCGGAGAAAACTTCACTCAGGGACTTCAGTGAACTCTCCTTACAATGCTGAGGCCTGACACGCCTAGTGCCTGGGGGCAACCCGGCTCCTGCCCTAGGTAGTTTTGTTGAGCGTGCCTCCCTCAGGTGGTGCCTTTTCTCTCCCAGCAATATTGCTCCGTGAAATTCTGCCGATGATCAAAACTGTTTGCCATGGCTTTGTCCTTTCACCTCATTGGCCTCATCTTTGAAGGACAAATGCTTTTCTACACGGGTGCTGCCTCCCTGAGCTTTCCTTTGTCTTGGCTCAATCGATGCAGATTCCTGTGCTGAATACGCCATGGACTAGCACAGGTGGGTTCTTGTCAGTATACCGGGCAAACGCAGCAATTTCGATTGTCAAGACCCACCTGGCTTGATCAAGGTTCTTTATTCCAGTGAAAACGATTTGTATCCAAATTCTAGAGGAGCACCAGTGTGCCTCTGGGAGCTACACGCGGGCCTGCTGAACAGGCTCCGGAGTTTTCATTTTCTGACTAAAATTCAACACGGAATTTCATGGATCTAAGGAAACCGTGAATTGTGGACGTACCAGATTCTCACATCTTCATTGTCTAATGGAAGCTGCAGTTTCCCAGTCTGATCCGGCTGCCACTTCATTTCTGGCAATGACCATTCAATTGTGGACGTTCAGCCCTCTTCGGAATTCTCTTATACCGGCATGTTCCCGCGCCACATAAAGACCACTCGGTGGAGGTTTATGTGACTCAGGACAACTCTTTATTTCAGGCGTCTAGAACAAAGGGAATTCACAGAGGTTGATGATCACTTATTAAAGTCCCGTTTCTCTATGATGCCCACTGATGACACTTCTACATCTGAGGGCAAAGAGCTCGTGCAGCATGATATTCTCATTTCAGCCACACCGCCTGCAGTTCCTTCCTTGCAGAAAAATCTTTCCCAGTGTACTTCTTTAAAATGCTGCAAAATAGTGGGACAGAAGATTTCGGTTTAGCGTTAACTTTAAACGGGCATAGGTACAGGCATGTGGGCATGTTTAGAGACAGTGTTTCACTGGTCTAGGGTAAAGGGTGAAGCGCCTGGGTTCCCGTGCTTCACTACTGTATGGCCTCAAGATGATGTGTAGGCACAGCGGCAAATCCATCGGTGGCAATTCTCTCATATTGTCATTGCGATGGGAAGATTCCTTATTCGCTAGGAAATGTTTTACCGTGGAAGACGGGTCACCACAGAGCTGTCTCTTTTGTGTTGAGACAAACTTTGCTGAATTTACCTGCCAGCAGTTGCGTGTCCTCCCTTTCTTTTAAGGCCGATGGAGACGCACGAGTGTAAGGAGAACGGTGAATGGTGGCCGTTCATAAGCCAGGATCATCAGAAACCGCAGAGTAAATTTTAGGAACGTAGACGTAGGACAGCGGAGAAAACTTCACTCAGGGACTTCAGTGAACTCTCCTTACAATGCTGAGGCCTGACACGCCTAGTGCCTGGGGGCAACCCGGCTCCTGCCCTAGGTAGTTTTGTTGAGCGTGCCTCCCTCAGGTGGTGCCTTTTCTCTCCCAGCAATATTGCTCCGTGAAATTCTGCCGATGATCAAAACTGTTTGCCATGGCTTTGTCCTTTCACCTCATTGGCCTCATCTTTGAAGGACAAATGCTTTTCTACACGGGTGCTGCCTCCCTGAGCTTTCCTTTGTCTTGGCTCAATCGATGCAGATTCCTGTGCTGAATACGCCATGGACTAGCACAGGTGGGTTCTTGTCAGTATACCGGGCAAACGCAGCAATTTCGATTGTCAAGACCCACCTGGCTTGATCAAGGTTCTTTATTCCAGTGAAAACGATTTGTATCCAAATTCTAGAGGAGCACCAGTGTGCCTCTGGGAGCTACACGCGGGCCTGCTGAACAGAGGCTCCGGAGTTTTCATTTTCTGACTAAAATTCAACACGGAATTTCATGGATCTAAGGAAACCGTGAATTGTGGACGTACCAGATTCTCACATCTTCATTGTCTAATGGAAGCTGCAGTTTCCCAGTCTGATCCGGCTGCCACTTCATTTCTGGCAATGACCATTCAATTGTGGACGTTCAGCCCTCTTCGGAATTCTCTTATACCGGCATGTTCCCGCGCCACATAAAGACCACTCGGTGGAGGTTTATGTGACTCAGGACAACTCTTTATTTCACGCGTCTAGAACAAAGGGAATTCACAGAGTTTGATGATCACTTATTAAAGTCCCGTTTCTCTATGATGCCCACTGATGACACTTCTACATCTGAGGGCAAAGAGCTCGTGCAGCATGATATTCTCATTTCAGCCACGCCGCCTGCAGTTCCTGCCTTGCAGAAAAATCTTTCCCAGTGTACTTCTTTAAAATGCTGCAAAATAGTGGGACAGAAGATTTCGGTTTAGCGTTAACTTTAAACGGGCATAGGTACAGGCATGTGGGCATGTTTAGAGACAGTGTTTCACTGGTCTAGGGTAAAGGGTGAAGCGCCTGGGTTCCCGTGCTTCACTACTGTATGGCCTCAAGATGATGTGTAGGCACAGCGGCAAATCCATCGGTGGCAATTCTCTCATATTGTCATTGCGATGGGAAGATTCCTTATTCGCTAGGAAATGTTTTACCGTGGAAGACGGGTCACCACAGAGCTGTCTCTTTTGTGTTGAGACAAACTTTGCTGAATTTACCTGCCAGCAGTTGCGTGTCCTCCCTTTCTTTTAAGGCCGATGGAGACGCACGAGTGTAAGGAGAACGGTGAATGGTGGCCGTTCATAAGCCAGGATCATCAGAAACCGCAGAGTAAATTTTAGGAACGTAGACGTAGGACAGCGGAGAAAACTTCACTCAGGGACTTCAGTGAACTCTCTTTACAATGCTGAGGCCTGACACGCCTAGTGCCTGGGGGCAACCCGGCTCCTGCCCTAGGTAGTTTTGTTGAGCGTGCCTCCCTCAGGTGGTGCCTTTTCTCTCCCAGCAATATTGCTCCGTGAAATTCTGCCGATGATCAAAACTGTTTGCCATGGCTTTGTCCTTTCACCTCATTGGCCTCATCTTTGAAGGACAAATGCTTTTCTACACGGGTGCTGCCTCCCTGAGCTTTCCTTTGTCTTGGCTCAATCGATGCAGATTCCTGTGCTGAATACGCCATGGACTAGCACAGGTGGGTTCTTGTCAGTATACCGGGCAAACGCAGCAATTTCGATTGTCAAGACCCACCTGGCTTGATCAAGGTTCTTTATTCCAGTGAAAACGATTTGTATCCAAATTCTAGAGGAGCACCAGTGTGCCTCTGGGAGCTACACGCGGGCCTGCTGAACAGGCTCCGGAGTTTTCATTTTCTGACTAAAATTCAACACGGAATTTCATGGATCTAAGGAAACCGTGAATTGTGGACGTACCAGATTCTCACATCTTCATTGTCTAATGGAAGCTGCAGTTTCCCAGTCTGATCCGGCTGCCACTTCATTTCTGGCAATGACCATTCAATTGTGGACGTTCAGCCCTCTTCGGAATTCTCTTATACCGGCATGTTCCCGCGCCACATAAAGACCACTCGGTGGAGGTTTATGTGACTCAGGACAACTCTTTATTTCAGGCGTCTAGAACAAAGGGAATTCACAGAGGTTGATGATCACTTATTAAAGTCCCGTTTCTCTATGATGCCCACTGATGACACTTCTACATCTGAGGGCAAAGAGCTCGTGCAGCATGATATTCTCATTTCAGCCACGCCGCCTGCAGTTCCTGCCTTGCAGAAAAATCTTTCCCAGTGTACTTCTTTAAAATGCTGCAAAATAGTGGGACAGAAGATTTCGGTTTAGCGTTAACTTTAAACGGGCATAGGTACAGGCATGTGGGCATGTTTAGAGACAGTGTTTCACTGGTCTAGGGTAAAGGGTGAAGCGCCTGGGTTCCCGTGCTTCACTACTGTATGGCCTCAAGATGATGTGTAGGCACAGCGGCAAATCCATCGGTGGCAATTCTCTCATATTGTCATTGCGATGGGAAGATTCCTTATTCGCTAGGAAATGTTTTACCGTGGAAGACGGGTCACCACAGAGCTGTCTCTTTTGTGTTGAGACAAACTTTGCTGAATTTACCTGCCAGCAGTTGCGTGTCCTCCCTTTCTTTTAAGGCCGATGGAGACGCACGAGTGTAAGGAGAACGGTGATTGGTGGCCGTTCATAAGCCAGGATCATCAGAAACCGCAGAGTAAATTTTAGGAACGTAGACGTAGGACAGCGGAGAAAACTTCACTCAGGGACTTCAGTGAACTCTCCTTACAATGCTGAGGCCTGACACGCCTAGTGCCTGGGGGCAACCCGGCTCCTGCCCTAGGTAGTTTTGTTGAGCGTGCCTCCCTCAGGTGGTGCCTTTTCTCTCCCAGCAATATTGCTCCGTGAAATTCTGCCGATGATCAAAACTGTTTGCCATGGCTTTGTCCTTTCACCTCATTGGCCTCATCTTTGAAGGACAAATGCTTTTCTACACGGGTGCTGCCTCCCTGAGCTTTCCTTTGTCTTGGCTCAATCGATGCAGATTCCTGTGCTGAATACGCCATGGACTAGCACAGGTGGGTTCTTGTCAGTATACCGGGCAAACGCAGCAATTTCGATTGTCAAGACCCACCTGGCTTGATCAAGGTTCTTTATTCCAGTGAAAACGATTTGTATCCAAATTCTAGAGGAGCACCAGTGTGCCTCTGGGAGCTACACGCGGGCCTGCTGAACAGAGGCTCCGGAGTTTTCATTTTCTGACTAAAATTCAACACGGAATTTCATGGATCTAAGGAAACCGTGAATTGTGGACGTACCAGATTCTCACATCTTCATTGTCTAATGGAAGCTGAAGTTTCCCAGTCTGATCCGGCTGCCACTTCATTTCTGGCAATGACCATTCAATTGTGGACGTTCAGCCCTCTTCGGAATTCTCTTATACCGGCATGTTCCCGCGCCACATAAAGACCACTCGGTGGAGGTTTATGTGACTCAGGACAACTCTTTATTTCAGGCGTCTAGAACAAAGGGAATTCACAGAGGTTGATGATCACTTATTAAAGTCCCGTTTCTCTATGAGGCCCACTGATGACACTTCTACATCTGAGGGCAAAGAGCTCGTGCAGCATGATATTCTCATTTCAGCCACGCCGCCTGCAGTTCCTGCCTTGCAGAAAAATCTTTCCCAGTGTACTTCTTTAAAATGCTGCAAAATAGTGGGACAGAAGATTTCGGTTTAGCGTTAACTTTAAACGGGCATAGGTACAGGCATGTGGGCATGTTTAGAGACAGTGTTTCACTGGTCTAGGGTAAAGGGTGAAGCGCCTGGGTTCCCGTGCTTCACTACTGTATGGCCTCAAGATGATGTGTAGGCACAGCGGCAAATCCATCGGTGGCAATTCTCTCATTGTCATTGCGATGGGAAGATTCCTTATTCGCTAGGAAATGTTTTACCGTGGAAGACGGGTCACCACAGAGCTGTCTCTTTTGTGTTGAGACAAACTTTGCTGAATTTACCTGCCAGCAGTTGCGTGTCCTCCCTTTCTTTTAAGGCCGATGGAGACGCACGAGTGTAAGGAGAACGGTGAATGGTGGCCGTTCATAAGCCAGGATCATCAGAAACCGCAGAGTAAATTTTAGGAACGTAGACGTAGGACAGCGGAGAAAACTTCACTCAGGGACTTCAGTGAACTCTCCTTACAATGCTGAGGCCTGACACGCCTAGTGCCTGGGGGCAACCCGGCTCCTGCCCTAGGTAGTTTTGTTGAGCGTGCCTCCCTCAGGTGGTGCCTTTTCTCTCCCAGCAATATTGCTCCGTGAAATTCTGCCGATGATCAAAACTGTTTGCCATGGCTTTGTCCTTTCACCTCATTGGCCTCATCTTTGAAGGACAAATGCTTTTCTACACGGGTGCTGCCTCCCTGAGCTTTCCTTTGTCTTGGCTCAATCGATGCAGATTCCTGTGCTGAATACGCCATGGACTAGCACAGGTGGGTTCTTGTCAGTATACCGGGCAAACGCAGCAATTTCGATTGTCAAGACCCACCTGGCTTGATCAAGGTTCTTTATTCCAGTGAAAACGATTTGTATCCAAATTCTAGAGGAGCACCAGTGTGCCTCTGGGAGCTACACGCGGGCCTGCTGAACAGAGGCTCCGGAGTTTTCATTTTCTGACTAAAATTCAACACGGAATTTCATGGATCTAAGGAAACCGTGAATTGTGGACGTACCAGATTCTCACATCTTCATTGTCTAATGGAAGCTGCAGTTTCCCAGTCTGATCCGGCTGCCACTTCATTTCTGGCAATGACCATTCAATTGTGGACGTTCAGCCCTCTTCGGAATTCTCTTATACCGGCATGTTCCCGCGCCACATAAAGACCACTCGGTGGAGGTTTATGTGACTCAGGACAACTCTTTATTTCAGGCGTCTAGAACAAAGGGAATTCACAGAGTTTGATGATCACTTATTAAAGTCCCGTTTCTCTATGATGCCCACTGATGACACTTCTACATCTGAGGGCAAAGAGCTCGTGCAGCATGATATTCTCATTTCAGCCACGCCGCCTGCAGTTCCTGCCTTGCAGAAAAATCTTTCCCAGTGTACTTCTTTAAAATGCTGCAAAATAGTGGGACAGAAGATTTCGGTTTAGCGTTAACTTTAAACGGGCATAGGTACAGGCATGTGGGCATGTTTAGAGACAGTGTTTCACTGGTCTAGGGTAAAGGGTGAAGCGCCTGGGTTCCCGTGCATCACTACTGTATGGCCTCAAGATGATGTGTAGGCACAGCGGCAAATCCATCGGTGGCAATTCTCTCATATTGTCATTGCGATGGGAAGATTCCTTATTCGGTAGGAAATGTTTTACCGTGGAAGACGGGTCACCACAGAGCTGTCTCTTTTGTGTTGAGACAAACTTTGCTGAATTTACCTGCCAGCAGTTGCGTGTCCTCCCTTTCTTTTAAGGCCGATGGAGACGCACGAGTGTAAGGAGAACGGTGAATGGTGGCCGTTCATAAGCCAGGATCATCAGAAACCGCAGAGTAAATTTTAGGAACGTAGACGTAGGACAGCGGAGAAAACTTCACTCAGGGACTTCAGTGAACTCCCCTTACAATGCTGAGGCCTGACACGCCTAGTGCCTGGGGGCAACCCGGCTCCTGCCCTAGGTAGTTTTGTTGAGCGTGCCTCCCTCAGGTGGTGCCTTTTCTCTCCCAGCAATATTGCTCCGTGAAATTCTGCCGATGATCAAAACTGTTTGCCATGGCTTTGTCCTTTCACCTCATTGGCCTCATCTTTGAAGGACAAATGCTTTTCTACACGGGTGCTGCCTCCCTGAGCTTTCCTTTGTCTTGGCTCAATCGATGCAGATTCCTGTGCTGAATACGCCATGGACTAGCACAGGTGGGTTCTTGTCAGTATACCGGGCAAACGCAGCAATTTCGATTGTTAAGACCCACCTGGCTTGATCAAGGTTCTTTATTCCAGTGAAAACGATTTGTATCCAAATTCTAGAGGAGCACCAGTGTGCCTCTGGGAGCTACACGCGGGCCTGCTGAACAGAGGCTGCGGAGTTTTCATTTTCTGACTAAAATTCAACACGGAATTTCATGGATCTAAGGAAACCGTGAATTGTGGACGTACCAGATTCTCACATCTTCATTGTCTAATGGAAGCTGAAGTTTCCCAGTCTGATCCGGCTGCCACTTCATTTCTGGCAATGACCATTCAATTGTGGACGTTCAGCCCTCTTCGGAATTCCCTTATACCGGCATGTTCCCGCGCCACATAAAGACCACTCGGTGGAGGTTTATGTGACTCAGGACAACTCTTTATTTCAGGCGTCTAGAACAAAGGGAATTCACAGAGGTTGATGATCACTTATTAAAGTCACGTTTCTCTATGATGCCCACTGATGACACTTCTACATCTGAGGGCAAAGAGCTCGTGCAGCATGATATTCTCATTTCAGCCACGCCGCCTGCAGTTCCTGCCTTGCAGAAAAATCTTTCCCAGTGTACTTCTTTAAAATGCTGCAAAATAGTGGGACAGAAGATTTCGGTTTAGCGTTAACTTTAAACGGGCATAGGTACAGGCATGTGGGCATGTTTAGAGACAGTGTTTCACTGGTCTAGGGTAAAGGGTGAAGCGCCTGGGTTCCCGTGCATCACTACTGTATGGCCTCAAGATGATGTGTAGGCACAGCGGCAAATCCATCGGTGGCAATTCTCTCATATTGTCATTGCGATGGGAAGATTCCTTATTCGGTAGGAAATGTTTTACCGTGGAAGACGGGTCACCACAGAGCTGTCTCTTTTGTGTTGAGACAAACTTTGCTGAATTTACCTGCCAGCAGTTGCGTGTCCTCCCTTTCTTTTAAGGCCGATGGAGACGCACGAGTGTAAGGAGAACGGTGAATGGTGGCCGTTCATAAGCCAGGATCATCAGAAACCGCAGAGTAAATTTTAGGAACGTAGACGTAGGACAGCGGAGAAAACTTCACTCAGGGACTTCAGTGAACTCCCCTTACAATGCTGAGGCCTGACACGCCTAGTGCCTGGGGGCAACCCGGCTCCTGCCCTAGGTAGTTTTGTTGAGCGTGCCTCCCTCAGGTGGTGCCTTTTCTCTCCCAGCAATATTGCTCCGTGAAATTCTGCCGATGATCAAAACTGTTTGCCATGGCTTTGTCCTTTCACCTCATTGGCCTCATCTTTGAAGGACAAATGCTTTTCTACACGGGTGCTGCCTCCCTGAGCTTTCCTTTGTCTTGGCTCAATCGATGCAGATTCCTGTGCTGAATACGCCATGGACTAGCACAGGTGGGTTCTTGTCAGTATACCGGGCAAACGCAGCAATTTCGATTGTTAAGACCCACCTGGCTTGATCAAGGTTCTTTATTCCAGTGAAAACGATTTGTATCCAAATTCTAGAGGAGCACCAGTGTGCCTCTGGGAGCTACACGCGGGCCTGCTGAACAGAGGCTGCGGAGTTTTCATTTTCTGACTAAAATTCAACACGGAATTTCATGGATCTAAGGAAACCGTGAATTGTGGACGTACCAGATTCTCACATCTTCATTGTCTAATGGAAGCTGAAGTTTCCCAGTCTGATCCGGCTGCCACTTCATTTCTGGCAATGACCATTCAATTGTGGACGTTCAGCCCTCTTCGGAATTCCCTTATACCGGCATGTTCCCGCGCCACATAAAGACCACTCGGTGGAGGTTTATGTGACTCAGGACAACTCTTTATTTCAGGCGTCTAGAACAAAGGGAATTCACAGAGGTTGATGATCACTTATTAAAGTCACGTTTCTCTATGATGCCCACTGATGACACTTCTACATCTGAGGGCAAAGAGCTCGTGCAGCATGATATTCTCATTTCAGCCACGCCGCCTGCAGTTCCTGCCTTGCAGAAAAATCTTTCCCAGTGTACTTCTTTAAAATGCTGCAAAATAGTGGGACAGAAGATTTCGGTTTAGCGTTAACTTTAAACGGGCATAGGTACAGGCATGTGGGCATGTTTAGAGACAGTGTTTCACTGGTCTAGGGTAAAGGGTGAAGCGCCTGGGTTCCCGTGCATCACTACTGTATGGCCTCAAGATGATGTGTAGGCACAGCGGCAAATCCATCGGTGGCAATTCTCTCATATTGTCATTGCGATGGGAAGATTCCTTATTCGGTAGGAAATGTTTTACCGTGGAAGACGGGTCACCACAGAGCTGTCTCTTTTGTGTTGAGACAAACTTTGCTGAATTTACCTGCCAGCAGTTGCGTGTCCTCCCTTTCTTTTAAGGCCGATGGAGACGCACGAGTGTAAGGAGAACAGTGAATGGTGGCCGTTCATAAGACAGGATCATCAGAAACCGCAGAGTAAATTTTAGGAACGTAGACGTAGGACAGCGGAGAAAACTTCACTCAGGGACTTCAGTGAACTCCCCTTACAATGCTGAGGCCTGACACGCCTAGTGCCTGGGGGCAACCCGGCTCCTGCCCTAGGTAGTTTTGTTGAGCGTGCCTCCCTCAGGTGGTGCCTTTTCTCTCCCAGCAATATTGCTCCGTGAAATTCTGCCGATGATCAAAACTGTTTGCCATGGCTTTGTCCTTTCACCTCATTGGCCTCATCTTTGAAGGACAAATGCTTTTCTACACGGGTGCTGCCTCCCTGAGCTTTCCTTTGTCTTGGCTCAATCGATGCAGATTCCTGTGCTGAATACGCCATGGACTAGCACAGGTGGGTTCTTGTCAGTATACCGGGCAAACGCAGCAATTTCGATTGTCAAGACCCACCTGGCTTGATCAAGGTTTTTTATTCCAGTGAAAACGATTTGTATCCAAATTCTAGAGGAGCACCAGTGTGCCTCTGGGAGCTACACGCGGGCCTGCTGAACAGAGGCTCCGGAGTTTTCATTTTCTGACTAAAATTCAACACGGAATTTCATGGATCTAAGGAAACCGTGAATTGTGGACGTACCAGATTCTCACATCTTCATTGTCTAATGGAAGCTGAAGTTTCCCAGTCTGATCCGGCTGCCACTTCATTTCTGGCAATGACCATTCAATTGTGGACGTTCAGCCCTCTTCGGAATTCCCTTATACCGGCATCTTCCCGCGCCACATAAAGACCACTCGGTGGAGGTTTATGTGACTCAGGACAACTCTTTATTTCAGGCGTCTAGAACAAAGGGAATTCACAGAGGTTGATGATCACTTATTAAAGTCACGTTTCTCTATGATGCCCACTGATGACACTTCTACATCTGAGGGCAAAGAGCTCGTGCAGCATGATATTCTCATTTCAGCCACGCCGCCTGCAGTTCCTGCCTTGCAGAAAAATCTTTCCCAGTGTACTTCTTTAAAATGCTGCAAAATAGTGGGACAGAAGATTTCGGTTTAGCGTTAACTTTAAACGGGCATAGGTACAGGCATGTGGGCATGTTTAGAGACAGTGTTTCACTGGTCTAGGGTAAAGGGTGAAGCGCCTGGGTTCCCGTGCATCACTACTGTATGGCCTCAAGATGATGTGTAGGCACAGCGGCAAATCCATCGGTGGCAATTCTCTCATATTGTCATTGCGATGGGAAGATTCCTTATTCGGTAGGAAATGTTTTACCGTGGAAGACGGGTCACCACAGAGCTGTCTCTTTTGTGTTGAGACAAACTTTGCTGAATTTACCTGCCAGCAGTTGCGTGTCCTCCCTTTCTTTTAAGGCCGATGGAGACGCACGAGTGTAAGGAGAACAGTGAATGGTGGCCGTTCATAAGACAGGATCATCAGAAACCGCAGAGTAAATTTTAGGAACGTAGACGTAGGACAGCGGAGAAAACTTCACTCAGGGACTTCAGTGAACTCCCCTTACAATGCTGAGGCCTGACACGCCTAGTGCCTGGGGGCAACCCGGCTCCTGCCCTAGGTAGTTTTGTTGAGCGTGCCTCCCTCAGGTGGTGCCTTTTCTCTCCCAGCAATATTGCTCCGTGAAATTCTGCCGATGATCAAAACTGTTTGCCATGGCTTTGTCCTTTCACCTCATTGGCCTCATCTTTGAAGGACAAATGCTTTTCTACACGGGTGCTGCCTCCCTGAGCTTTCCTTGGTCTTGGCTCAATCGATGCAGATTCCTGTGCTGAATACGCCATGGACTAGCACAGGTGGGTTCTTGTCAGTATACCGGGCAAACGCAGCAATTTCGATTGTCAAGACCCACCTGGCTTGATCAAGGTTCTTTATTCCAGTGAAAACGATTTGTATCCAAATTCTAGAGGAGCACCAGTGTGCCTCTGGGAGCTACACGCGGGCCTGCTGAACAGAGGCTCCGGAGTTTTCATTTTCTGACTAAAATTCAACACGGAATTTCATGGATCTAAGGAAACCGTGAATTGTGGACGTACCAGATTCTCACATCTTCATTGTCTAATGGAAGCTGAAGTTTCCCAGTCTGATCCGGCTGCCACTTCATTTCTGGCAATGACCATTCAATTGTGAACGTTCAGCCCTCTTCGGAATTCCCTTATACCGGCATCTTCCCGCGCCACATAAAGACCACTCGGTGGAGGTTTATGTGACTCAGGAAAACTCTTTATTTCAGGCGTCTAGAACAAAGGGAATTCACAGAGGTTGATGATCACTTATTAAAGTCCCGTTTCTCTATGATGCCCACTGATGACACTTCTACATCTGAGGGCAAAGAGCTCGTGCAGCATGATATTCTCATTTCAGCCACGCCGCCTGCAGTTCCTGCCTTGCAGAAAAATCTTTCCCAGTGTACTTCTTTAAAATGCTGCAAAATAGTGGGACAGAAGATTTCGGTTTAGCGTTAACTTTAAACGGGCATAGGTACAGGCATGTGGGCATGTTTAGAGACAGTGTTTCACTGGTCTAGGGTAAAGGGTGAAGCGCCTGGGTTCCCGTGCATCACTACTGTATGGCCTCAAGATGATGTGTAGGCACAGCGGCAAATCCATCGGTGGCAATTCTCTCATATTGTCATTGCGATGGGAAGATTCCTTATTCGCTAGGAAATGTTTTACCGTGGAAGACGGGTCACCACAGAGCTGTATCTTTTGTGTTGAGACAAACTTTGCTGAATTTACCTGCCAGCAGTTGCGTGTCCTCCCTTTCTTTTAAGGCCGATGGAGACGCACGAGTGTAAGGAGAACGGTGAATGGTGGCCGTTCATAAGACAGGATCATCAGAAACCGCAGAGTAAATTTTAGGAACGTAGACGTAGGACAGCGGAGAAAACTTCACTCAGGGACTTCAGTGAACTCCCCTTACAATGCTGAGGCCTGACACGCCTAGTGCCTGGGGGCAACCCGGCTCCTGCCCTAGGTAGTTTTGTTGAGCGTGCCTCCCTCAGGTGGTGCCTTTTCTCTCCCAGCAATATTGCTCCGTGAAATTCTGCCGATGATCAAAACTGTTTGCCATGGCTTTGTCCTTTCACCTCATTGGCCTCATCTTTGAAGGACAAATGCTTTTCTACACGGGTGCTGCCTGCCTGAGCTTTCCTTTGTCTTGGCTCAATGATATTCTCATTTCAGCCACACCGCCTGCAGTTTCTTCCTTGCAGAAAAATCTTTCCCAGTGTACTTCTTTAAAATGCTGCAAAATAGTGGGACAGAATATTTCGGTTTAGCGTTAACTTTAAACGGGCATAGGTACAGGCATGTGGGCATGTTTAGAGACAGTGTTTCACTGGTCTAGGGTAAAGGGTGAAGCGCCTGGGTTCCCGTGCTTCACTACTGTATGGCCTCAAGATGATGTGTAGGCACAGCGGCAAAGCCATCGGTGGCAATTCTCTCATTGTCATTGCGATGGGAAGATTCCTTATTCGCTAGGAAATGTTTTTACCGTGGAAGACGGGTCACCGCAGAGCTGTCTCTTTTGTGTTGAGACAAACTTTGCTGAATTTACCTGCCAGCAGTTGCGTGTCCTCCCTTTCTTTTAAGGTCGATGGAGACGCACGAGTGTAAGGAGAACGGTGAATGGTGGCCGTTCATAAGCCAGGATCATCAGAAACCGCAGAGTAAATTTTAGGAACGTAGACGTAGGACAGCGGAGAAAACTTCACTCAGGGACTTCAGTGAACTCTCCTTACAATGCTGAGGCCTGACACGCCTATTTCCTGGGGGCAACCCGGCTCCTGCCCTAGGTAGTTTTGTTGAGCGTGCCTCCCTCAGGTGGTGCCTTTTCTCTCCCAGCAATATTGCTCCGTGAAATTCTGCCGATGATCAAAACTGTTTGCCATGGCTTTGTCCTTTCACCTCATTGGCCTCATCTTTGAAGTACAAATGCTTTTCTACACGGGTGCTGCCTCCCTGAGCTTTCCTTTGTCTTGGCTCAATCGATGCAGATTCCTGTGCTGAATACGCCATGGACTAGCACAGGTGGGTTCTTGTCAGTATACCGGGCAAACGGAGCAATTTCGATTGTCAAGACCCACCTGGCTTGATCAAGGTTCTTTATTCCAGTGAAAACGATTTGTATCCAAATTCTAGAGGAGCACCAGTGTGCCTCTGGGAGCTACACGCGGGCCTGCTGAACAGAGGCTCCGGAGTTTTCATTTTCTGACTAAAATTCAACACGGAATTTCATGGATCTAAGGAAACCGTGAATTGTGGACGTACCAGATTCTCACATCTTCATTGTCTAATGGAAGCTGAAGTTTCCCAGTCTGATCCGGCTGCCACTTCATTTCTGGCAATGACCATTCAATTGTGGACGTTCAGCCCTCTTCGGAATTCCCTTATACCGGCATCTTCCCGCGCCACATAAAGACCACTCGGTGGAGGTTTATGTGACTCAGGAAAACTCTTTATTTCAGGCGTCTAGAACAAAGGGAATTCACAGAGGTTGATGATCACTTATTAAAGTCCCGTTTCTCTATGATGCCCACTGATGACACTTCTACATCTGAGGGCAAAGAGCTCGTGCAGCATGATATTCTCATTTCAGCCACGCCGCCTGCAGTTCCTGCCTTGCAGAAAAATCTTTCCCAGTGTACTTCTTTAAAATGCTGCAAAATAGTGGGACAGAAGATTTCGGTTTAGCGTTAACTTTAAACGGGCATAGGTACAGGCATGTGGGCATGTTTAGAGACAGTGTTTCACTGGTCTAGGGTAAAGGGTGAAGCGCCTGGGTTCCCGTGCTTCACTACTGTATGGCCTCAAGATGATGTGTAGGCACAGCGGCAAATCCATCGGTGGCAATTCTCTCATATTGTCATTGCGATGGGAAGATTCCTTATTCGCTAGGAAATGTTTTACCGTGGAAGACGGGTCACCACAGAGCTGTCTCTTTTGTGTTGAGACAAACTTTGCTGAATTTACCTGCCAGCAGTTGCGTGTCCTCCCTTTCTTTTAAGGCCGATGGAGACGCACGAGTGTAAGGAGAACGGTGAATGGTGGCCGTTCATAAGCCAGGATCATCAGAAACCGCAGAGTAAATTTTAGGAACGTAGACGTAGGACAGCGGAGAAAACTTCACTCAGGGACTTCAGTGAACTCTCCTTACAATGCTGAGGCCTGACACGCCTAGTGCCTGGGGGCAACCCGGCTCCTGCCCTAGGTAGTTTTGTTGAGCGTGCCTCCCTCAGGTGGTGCCTTTTCTCTCCCAGCAATATTGCTCCGTGAAATTCTGCCGATGATCAAAACTGTTTGCCATGGCTTTGTCCTTTCACCTCATTGGCCTCATCTTTGAAGGACAAATGCTTTTCTACACGGGTGCTGCCTCCCTGAGCTTTCCTTTGTCTTGGCTCAATCGATGCAGATTCCTGTGCTGAATACGCCATGGACTAGCACAGGTGGGTTCTTGTCAGTATACCGGGCAAACGCAGCAATTTCGATTGTCAAGACCCACCTGGCTTGATCAAGGTTCTTTATTCCAGTGAAAACGATTTGTATCCAAATTCTAGAGGAGCACCAGTGTGCCTCTGGGAGCTACACGCGGGCCTGCTGAACAGAGGCTCCGGAGTTTTCATTTTCTGACTAAAATTCAACACGGAATTTCATGGATCTAAGGAAACCGTGAATTGTGGACCTACCAGATTCTCACATCTTCATTGTCTAATGGAAGCTGCAGTTTCCCAGTCTGATCCGGCTGCCACTTCATTTCTGGCAATGACCATTCAATTGTGGACGTTCAGCCCTCTTCGGAATTCTCTTATACCGGCATGTTCCCGCGCCACATAAAGACCACTCGGTGGAGGTTTATGTGACTCAGGACAACTCTTTATTTCAGGCGTCTAGAACAAAGGGAATTCACAGAGGTTGATGA
The DNA here is from genome assembly GCF_050624435.1 of Tenrec ecaudatus. NCBI lineage: Eukaryota > Metazoa > Chordata > Mammalia > Afrosoricida > Tenrecidae > Tenrec > Tenrec ecaudatus. The sequence continues at coordinate 2,614,847 of NW_027457617.1, forward strand.
TCACTTATTAAAGTCCCGTTTCTCTATGATGCCCACTGATGACACTTCTACATCTGAGGGCAAAGAGCTCGTGCAGCATGATATTCTCATTTCAGCCACGCCGCCTGCAGTTCCTGCCTTGCAGAAAAATCTTTCCCAGTGTACTTCTTTAAAATGCTGCAAAATAGTGGGACAGAAGATTTCGGTTTAGCGTTAACTTTAAACGGGCATAGGTACAGGCATGTGGGCATGTTTAGAGACAGTGTTTCACTGGTCTAGGGTAAAGGGTGAAGCGCCTGGGTTCCCGTGCATCACTACTGTATGGCCTCAAGATGATGTGTAGGCACAGCGGCAAATCCATCGGTGGCAATTCTCTCATATTGTCATTGCGATGGGAAGATTCCTTATTCGCTAGGAAATGTTTTACCGTGGAAGACGGGTCACCACAGAGCTGTATCTTTTGTGTTGAGACAAACTTTGCTGAATTTACCTGCCAGCAGTTGCGTGTCCTCCCTTTCTTTTAAGGCCGATGGAGACGCACGAGTGTAAGGAGAACGGTGAATGGTGGCCGTTCATAAGACAGGATCATCAGAAACCGCAGAGTAAATTTTAGGAACGTAGACGTAGGACAGCGGAGAAAACTTCACTCAGGGACTTCAGTGAACTCCCCTTACAATGCTGAGGCCTGACACGCCTAGTGCCTGGGGGCAACCCGGCTCCTGCCCTAGGTAGTTTTGTTGAGCGTGCCTCCCTCAGGTGGTGCCTTTTCTCTCCCAGCAATATTGCTCCGTGAAATTCTGCCGATGATCAAAACTGTTTGCCATGGCTTTGTCCTTTCACCTCATTGGCCTCATCTTTGAAGGACAAATGCTTTTCTACACGGGTGCTGCCTGCCTGAGCTTTCCTTTGTCTTGGCTCAATGATATTCTCATTTCAGCCACACCGCCTGCAGTTTCTTCCTTGCAGAAAAATCTTTCCCAGTGTACTTCTTTAAAATGCTGCAAAATAGTGGGACAGAATATTTCGGTTTAGCGTTAACTTTAAACGGGCATAGGTACAGGCATGTGGGCATGTTTAGAGACAGTGTTTCACTGGTCTAGGGTAAAGGGTGAAGCGCCTGGGTTCCCGTGCTTCACTACTGTATGGCCTCAAGATGATGTGTAGGCACAGCGGCAAAGCCATCGGTGGCAATTCTCTCATTGTCATTGCGATGGGAAGATTCCTTATTCGCTAGGAAATGTTTTTACCGTGGAAGACGGGTCACCGCAGAGCTGTCTCTTTTGTGTTGAGACAAACTTTGCTGAATTTACCTGCCAGCAGTTGCGTGTCCTCCCTTTCTTTTAAGGTCGATGGAGACGCACGAGTGTAAGGAGAACGGTGAATGGTGGCCGTTCATAAGCCAGGATCATCAGAAACCGCAGAGTAAATTTTAGGAACGTAGACGTAGGACAGCGGAGAAAACTTCACTCAGGGACTTCAGTGAACTCTCCTTACAATGCTGAGGCCTGACACGCCTATTTCCTGGGGGCAACCCGGCTCCTGCCCTAGGTAGTTTTGTTGAGCGTGCCTCCCTCAGGTGGTGCCTTTTCTCTCCCAGCAATATTGCTCCGTGAAATTCTGCCGATGATCAAAACTGTTTGCCATGGCTTTGTCCTTTCACCTCATTGGCCTCATCTTTGAAGTACAAATGCTTTTCTACACGGGTGCTGCCTCCCTGAGCTTTCCTTTGTCTTGGCTCAATCGATGCAGATTCCTGTGCTGAATACGCCATGGACTAGCACAGGTGGGTTCTTGTCAGTATACCGGGCAAACGGAGCAATTTCGATTGTCAAGACCCACCTGGCTTGATCAAGGTTCTTTATTCCAGTGAAAACGATTTGTATCCAAATTCTAGAGGAGCACCAGTGTGCCTCTGGGAGCTACACGCGGGCCTGCTGAACAGAGGCTCCGGAGTTTTCATTTTCTGACTAAAATTCAACACGGAATTTCATGGATCTAAGGAAACCGTGAATTGTGGACGTACCAGATTCTCACATCTTCATTGTCTAATGGAAGCTGAAGTTTCCCAGTCTGATCCGGCTGCCACTTCATTTCTGGCAATGACCATTCAATTGTGGACGTTCAGCCCTCTTCGGAATTCCCTTATACCGGCATCTTCCCGCGCCACATAAAGACCACTCGGTGGAGGTTTATGTGACTCAGGAAAACTCTTTATTTCAGGCGTCTAGAACAAAGGGAATTCACAGAGGTTGATGATCACTTATTAAAGTCCCGTTTCTCTATGATGCCCACTGATGACACTTCTACATCTGAGGGCAAAGAGCTCGTGCAGCATGATATTCTCATTTCAGCCACGCCGCCTGCAGTTCCTGCCTTGCAGAAAAATCTTTCCCAGTGTACTTCTTTAAAATGCTGCAAAATAGTGGGACAGAAGATTTCGGTTTAGCGTTAACTTTAAACGGGCATAGGTACAGGCATGTGGGCATGTTTAGAGACAGTGTTTCACTGGTCTAGGGTAAAGGGTGAAGCGCCTGGGTTCCCGTGCTTCACTACTGTATGGCCTCAAGATGATGTGTAGGCACAGCGGCAAATCCATCGGTGGCAATTCTCTCATATTGTCATTGCGATGGGAAGATTCCTTATTCGCTAGGAAATGTTTTACCGTGGAAGACGGGTCACCACAGAGCTGTCTCTTTTGTGTTGAGACAAACTTTGCTGAATTTACCTGCCAGCAGTTGCGTGTCCTCCCTTTCTTTTAAGGCCGATGGAGACGCACGAGTGTAAGGAGAACGGTGAATGGTGGCCGTTCATAAGCCAGGATCATCAGAAACCGCAGAGTAAATTTTAGGAACGTAGACGTAGGACAGCGGAGAAAACTTCACTCAGGGACTTCAGTGAACTCTCCTTACAATGCTGAGGCCTGACACGCCTAGTGCCTGGGGGCAACCCGGCTCCTGCCCTAGGTAGTTTTGTTGAGCGTGCCTCCCTCAGGTGGTGCCTTTTCTCTCCCAGCAATATTGCTCCGTGAAATTCTGCCGATGATCAAAACTGTTTGCCATGGCTTTGTCCTTTCACCTCATTGGCCTCATCTTTGAAGGACAAATGCTTTTCTACACGGGTGCTGCCTCCCTGAGCTTTCCTTTGTCTTGGCTCAATCGATGCAGATTCCTGTGCTGAATACGCCATGGACTAGCACAGGTGGGTTCTTGTCAGTATACCGGGCAAACGCAGCAATTTCGATTGTCAAGACCCACCTGGCTTGATCAAGGTTCTTTATTCCAGTGAAAACGATTTGTATCCAAATTCTAGAGGAGCACCAGTGTGCCTCTGGGAGCTACACGCGGGCCTGCTGAACAGAGGCTCCGGAGTTTTCATTTTCTGACTAAAATTCAACACGGAATTTCATGGATCTAAGGAAACCGTGAATTGTGGACGTACCAGATTCTCACATCTTCATTGTCTAATGGAAGCTGCAGTTTCCCAGTCTGATCCGGCTGCCACTTCATTTCTGGCAATGACCATTCAATTGTGGACGTTCAGCCCTCTTCGGAATTCTCTTATACCGGCATCTTCCCGCGCCACATAAAGACCACTCGGTGGAGGTTTATGTGACTCAGGACAACTCTTTATTTCAGGCGTCTAGAACAAAGGGAATTCACAGAGGTTGATGATCACTTATTAAAGTCCCGTTTCTCTATGATGCCCACTGATGACACTTCTACATCTGAGGGCAAAGAGCTCGTGCAGCATGATATTCTCATTTCAGCCACGCCGCCTGCAGTTCCTGCCTTGCAGAAAAATCTTTCCCAGTGTACTTCTTTAAAATGCTGCAAAATAGTGGGACAGAAGATTTCGGTTTAGCGTTAACTTTAAACGGGCATAGGTACAGGCATGTGGGCATGTTTAGAGACAGTGTTTCACTGGTCTAGGGTAAAGGGTGAAGCGCCTGGGTTCCCGTGCTTCACTACTGTATGGCCTCAAGATGATGTGTAGGCACAGCGGCAAATCCATCGGTGGCAATTCTCTCATATTGTCATTGCGATGGGAAGATTCCTTATTCGCTAGGAAATGTTTTACCGTGGAAGACGGGTCACCACAGAGCTGTCTCTTTTGTGTTGAGACAAACTTTGCTGAATTTACCTGCCAGCAGTTGCGTGTCCTCCCTTTCTTTTAAGGCCGATGGAGACGCACGAGTGTAAGGAGAACGGTGAATGGTGGCCGTTCATAAGCCAGGATCATCAGAAACCGCAGAGTAAATTTTAGGAACGTAGACGTAGGACAGCGGAGAAAACTTCACTCAGGGACTTCAGTGAACTCTCCTTACAATGCTGAGGCCTGACACGCCTAGTGCCTGGGGGCAACCCGGCTCCTGCCCTAGGTAGTTTTGTTGAGCGTGCCTCCCTCAGGTGGTGCCTTTTCTCTCCCAGCAATATTGCTCCGTGAAATTCTGCCGATGATCAAAACTGTTTGCCATGGCTTTGTCCTTTCACCTCATTGGCCTCATCTTTGAAGGACAAATGCTTTTCTACACGGGTGCTGCCTCCCTGAGCTTTCCTTTGTCTTGGCTCAATCGATGCAGATTCCTGTGCTGAATACGCCATGGACTAGCACAGGTGGGTTCTTGTCAGTATACCGGGCAAACGCAGCAATTTCGATTGTCAAGACCCACCTGGCTTGATCAAGGTTCTTTATTCCAGTGAAAACGATTTGTATCCAAATTCTAGAGGAGCACCAGTGTGCCTCTGGGAGCTACACGCGGGCCTGCTGAACAGGCTCCGGAGTTTTCATTTTCTGACTAAAATTCAACACGGAATTTCATGGATCTAAGGAAACCGTGAATTGTGGACGTACCAGATTCTCACATCTTCATTGTCTAATGGAAGCTGCAGTTTCCCAGTCTGATCCGGCTGCCACTTCATTTCTGGCAATGACCATTCAATTGTGGACGTTCAGCCCTCTTCGGAATTCTCTTATACCGGCATGTTCCCGCGCCACATAAAGACCACTCGGTGGAGGTTTATGTGACTCAGGACAACTCTTTATTTCAGGCGTCTAGAACAAAGGGAATTCACAGAGGTTGATGATCACTTATTAAAGTCCCGTTTCTCTATGATGCCCACTGATGACACTTCTACATCTGAGGGCAAAGAGCTCGTGCAGCATGATATTCTCATTTCAGCCACACCGCCTGCAGTTCCTTCCTTGCAGAAAAATCTTTCCCAGTGTACTTCTTTAAAATGCTGCAAAATAGTGGGACAGAAGATTTCGGTTTAGCGTTAACTTTAAACGGGCATAGGTACAGGCATGTGGGCATGTTTAGAGACAGTGTTTCACTGGTCTAGGGTAAAGGGTGAAGCGCCTGGGTTCCCGTGCTTCACTACTGTATGGCCTCAAGATGATGTGTAGGCACAGCGGCAAATCCATCGGTGGCAATTCTCTCATATTGTCATTGCGATGGGAAGATTCCTTATTCGCTAGGAAATGTTTTACCGTGGAAGACGGGTCACCACAGAGCTGTCTCTTTTGTGTTGAGACAAACTTTGCTGAATTTACCTGCCAGCAGTTGCGTGTCCTCCCTTTCTTTTAAGGCCGATGGAGACGCACGAGTGTAAGGAGAACGGTGAATGGTGGCCGTTCATAAGCCAGGATCATCAGAAACCGCAGAGTAAATTTTAGGAACGTAGACGTAGGACAGCGGAGAAAACTTCACTCAGGGACTTCAGTGAACTCTCCTTACAATGCTGAGGCCTGACACGCCTAGTGCCTGGGGGCAACCCGGCTCCTGCCCTAGGTAGTTTTGTTGAGCGTGCCTCCCTCAGGTGGTGCCTTTTCTCTCCCAGCAATATTGCTCCGTGAAATTCTGCCGATGATCAAAACTGTTTGCCATGGCTTTGTCCTTTCACCTCATTGGCCTCATCTTTGAAGGACAAATGCTTTTCTACACGGGTGCTGCCTCCCTGAGCTTTCCTTTGTCTTGGCTCAATCGATGCAGATTCCTGTGCTGAATACGCCATGGACTAGCACAGGTGGGTTCTTGTCAGTATACCGGGCAAACGCAGCAATTTCGATTGTCAAGACCCACCTGGCTTGATCAAGGTTCTTTATTCCAGTGAAAACGATTTGTATCCAAATTCTAGAGGAGCACCAGTGTGCCTCTGGGAGCTACACGCGGGCCTGCTGAACAGAGGCTCCGGAGTTTTCATTTTCTGACTAAAATTCAACACGGAATTTCATGGATCTAAGGAAACCGTGAATTGTGGACGTACCAGATTCTCACATCTTCATTGTCTAATGGAAGCTGCAGTTTCCCAGTCTGATCCGGCTGCCACTTCATTTCTGGCAATGACCATTCAATTGTGGACGTTCAGCCCTCTTCGGAATTCTCTTATACCGGCATGTTCCCGCGCCACATAAAGACCACTCGGTGGAGGTTTATGTGACTCAGGACAACTCTTTATTTCACGCGTCTAGAACAAAGGGAATTCACAGAGTTTGATGATCACTTATTAAAGTCCCGTTTCTCTATGATGCCCACTGATGACACTTCTACATCTGAGGGCAAAGAGCTCGTGCAGCATGATATTCTCATTTCAGCCACGCCGCCTGCAGTTCCTGCCTTGCAGAAAAATCTTTCCCAGTGTACTTCTTTAAAATGCTGCAAAATAGTGGGACAGAAGATTTCGGTTTAGCGTTAACTTTAAACGGGCATAGGTACAGGCATGTGGGCATGTTTAGAGACAGTGTTTCACTGGTCTAGGGTAAAGGGTGAAGCGCCTGGGTTCCCGTGCTTCACTACTGTATGGCCTCAAGATGATGTGTAGGCACAGCGGCAAATCCATCGGTGGCAATTCTCTCATATTGTCATTGCGATGGGAAGATTCCTTATTCGCTAGGAAATGTTTTACCGTGGAAGACGGGTCACCACAGAGCTGTCTCTTTTGTGTTGAGACAAACTTTGCTGAATTTACCTGCCAGCAGTTGCGTGTCCTCCCTTTCTTTTAAGGCCGATGGAGACGCACGAGTGTAAGGAGAACGGTGAATGGTGGCCGTTCATAAGCCAGGATCATCAGAAACCGCAGAGTAAATTTTAGGAACGTAGACGTAGGACAGCGGAGAAAACTTCACTCAGGGACTTCAGTGAACTCTCTTTACAATGCTGAGGCCTGACACGCCTAGTGCCTGGGGGCAACCCGGCTCCTGCCCTAGGTAGTTTTGTTGAGCGTGCCTCCCTCAGGTGGTGCCTTTTCTCTCCCAGCAATATTGCTCCGTGAAATTCTGCCGATGATCAAAACTGTTTGCCATGGCTTTGTCCTTTCACCTCATTGGCCTCATCTTTGAAGGACAAATGCTTTTCTACACGGGTGCTGCCTCCCTGAGCTTTCCTTTGTCTTGGCTCAATCGATGCAGATTCCTGTGCTGAATACGCCATGGACTAGCACAGGTGGGTTCTTGTCAGTATACCGGGCAAACGCAGCAATTTCGATTGTCAAGACCCACCTGGCTTGATCAAGGTTCTTTATTCCAGTGAAAACGATTTGTATCCAAATTCTAGAGGAGCACCAGTGTGCCTCTGGGAGCTACACGCGGGCCTGCTGAACAGGCTCCGGAGTTTTCATTTTCTGACTAAAATTCAACACGGAATTTCATGGATCTAAGGAAACCGTGAATTGTGGACGTACCAGATTCTCACATCTTCATTGTCTAATGGAAGCTGCAGTTTCCCAGTCTGATCCGGCTGCCACTTCATTTCTGGCAATGACCATTCAATTGTGGACGTTCAGCCCTCTTCGGAATTCTCTTATACCGGCATGTTCCCGCGCCACATAAAGACCACTCGGTGGAGGTTTATGTGACTCAGGACAACTCTTTATTTCAGGCGTCTAGAACAAAGGGAATTCACAGAGGTTGATGATCACTTATTAAAGTCCCGTTTCTCTATGATGCCCACTGATGACACTTCTACATCTGAGGGCAAAGAGCTCGTGCAGCATGATATTCTCATTTCAGCCACGCCGCCTGCAGTTCCTGCCTTGCAGAAAAATCTTTCCCAGTGTACTTCTTTAAAATGCTGCAAAATAGTGGGACAGAAGATTTCGGTTTAGCGTTAACTTTAAACGGGCATAGGTACAGGCATGTGGGCATGTTTAGAGACAGTGTTTCACTGGTCTAGGGTAAAGGGTGAAGCGCCTGGGTTCCCGTGCTTCACTACTGTATGGCCTCAAGATGATGTGTAGGCACAGCGGCAAATCCATCGGTGGCAATTCTCTCATATTGTCATTGCGATGGGAAGATTCCTTATTCGCTAGGAAATGTTTTACCGTGGAAGACGGGTCACCACAGAGCTGTCTCTTTTGTGTTGAGACAAACTTTGCTGAATTTACCTGCCAGCAGTTGCGTGTCCTCCCTTTCTTTTAAGGCCGATGGAGACGCACGAGTGTAAGGAGAACGGTGAATGGTGGCCGTTCATAAGCCAGGATCATCAGAAACCGCAGAGTAAATTTTAGGAACGTAGACGTAGGACAGCGGAGAAAACTTCACTCAGGGACTTCAGTGAACTCTCCTTACAATGCTGAGGCCTGACACGCCTAGTGCCTGGGGGCAACCCGGCTCCTGCCCTAGGTAGTTTTGTTGAGCGTGCCTCCCTCAGGTGGTGCCTTTTCTCTCCCAGCAATATTGCTCCGTGAAATTCTGCCGATGATCAAAACTGTTTGCCATGGCTTTGTCCTTTCACCTCATTGGCCTCATCTTTGAAGGACAAATGCTTTTCTACACGGGTGCTGCCTCCCTGAGCTTTCCTTTGTCTTGGCTCAATCGATGCAGATTCCTGTGCTGAATACGCCATGGACTAGCACAGGTGGGTTCTTGTCAGTATACCGGGCAAACGCAGCAATTTCGATTGTCAAGACCCACCTGGCTTGATCAAGGTTCTTTATTCCAGTGAAAACGATTTGTATCCAAATTCTAGAGGAGCACCAGTGTGCCTCTGGGAGCTACACGCGGGCCTGCTGAACAGAGGCTCCGGAGTTTTCATTTTCTGACTAAAATTCAACACGGAATTTCATGGATCTAAGGAAACCGTGAATTGTGGACGTACCAGATTCTCACATCTTCATTGTCTAATGGAAGCTGCAGTTTCCCAGTCTGATCCGGCTGCCACTTCATTTCTGGCAATGACCATTCAATTGTGGACGTTCAGCCCTCTTCGGAATTCTCTTATACCGGCATGTTCCCGCGCCACATAAAGACCACTCGGTGGAGGTTTATGTGACTCAGGACAACTCTTTATTTCAGGCGTCTAGAACAAAGGGAATTCACAGAGGTTGATGATCACTTATTAAAGTCCCGTTTCTCTATGATGCCCACTGATGACACTTCTACATCTGAGGGCAAAGAGCTCGTGCAGCATGATATTCTCATTTCAGCCACGCCGCCTGCAGTTCCTGCCTTGCAGAAAAATCTTTCCCAGTGTACTTCTTTAAAATGCTGCAAAATAGTGGGACAGAAGATTTCGGTTTAGCGTTAACTTTAAACGGGCATAGGTACAGGCATGTGGGCATGTTTAGAGACAGTGTTTCACTGGTCTAGGGTAAAGGGTGAAGCGCCTGGGTTCCCGTGCTTCACTACTGTATGGCCTCAAGATGATGTGTAGGCACAGCGGCAAATCCATCGGTGGCAATTCTCTCATATTGTCATTGCGATGGGAAGATTCCTTATTCGCTAGGAAATGTTTTACCGTGGAAGACGGGTCACCACAGAGCTGTCTCTTTTGTGTTGAGACAAACTTTGCTGAATTTACCTGCCAGCAGTTGCGTGTCCTCCCTTTCTTTTAAGGCCGATGGAGACGCACGAGTGTAAGGAGAACGGTGAATGGTGGCCGTTCATAAGCCAGGATCATCAGAAACCGCAGAGTAAATTTTAGGAACGTAGACGTAGGACAGCGGAGAAAACTTCACTCAGGGACTTCAGTGAACTCTCCTTACAATGCTGAGGCCTGACACGCCTAGTGCCTGGGGGCAACCCGGCTCCTGCCCTAGGTAGTTTTGTTGAGCGTGCCTCCCTCAGGTGGTGCCTTTTCTCTCCCAGCAATATTGCTCCGTGAAATTCTGCCGATGATCAAAACTGTTTGCCATGGCTTTGTCCTTTCACCTCATTGGCCTCATCTTTGAAGGACAAATGCTTTTCTACACGGGTGCTGCCTCCCTGAGCTTTCCTTTGTCTTGGCTCAATCGATGCAGATTCCTGTGCTGAATACGCCATGGACTAGCACAGGTGGGTTCTTGTCAGTATACCGGGCAAACGCAGCAATTTCGATTGTCAAGACCCACCTGGCTTGATCAAGGTTCTTTATTCCAGTGAAAACGATTTGTATCCAAATTCTAGAGGAGCACCAGTGTGCCTCTGGGAGCTACACGCGGGCCTGCTGAACAGGCTCCGGAGTTTTCATTTTCTGACTAAAATTCAACACGGAATTTCATGGATCTAAGGAAACCGTGAATTGTGGACGTACCAGATTCTCACATCTTCATTGTCTAATGGAAGCTGCAGTTTCCCAGTCTGATCCGGCTGCCACTTCATTTCTGGCAATGACCATTCAATTGTGGACGTTCAGCCCTCTTCGGAATTCTCTTATACCGGCATGTTCCCGCGCCACATAAAGACCACTCGGTGGAGGTTTATGTGACTCAGGACAACTCTTTATTTCAGGCGTCTAGAACAAAGGGAATTCACAGAGGTTGATGATCACTTATTAAAGTCCCGTTTCTCTATGATGCCCACTGATGACACTTCTACATCTGAGGGCAAAGAGCTCGTGCAGCATGATATTCTCATTTCAGCCACACCGCCTGCAGTTCCTTCCTTGCAGAAAAATCTTTCCCAGTGTACTTCTTTAAAATGCTGCAAAATAGTGGGACAGAAGATTTCGGTTTAGCGTTAACTTTAAACGGGCATAGGTACAGGCATGTGGGCATGTTTAGAGACAGTGTTTCACTGGTCTAGGGTAAAGGGTGAAGCGCCTGGGTTCCCGTGCTTCACTACTGTATGGCCTCAAGATGATGTGTAGGCACAGCGGCAAATCCATCGGTGGCAATTCTCTCATATTGTCATTGCGATGGGAAGATTCCTTATTCGCTAGGAAATGTTTTACCGTGGAAGACGGGTCACCACAGAGCTGTCTCTTTTGTGTTGAGACAAACTTTGCTGAATTTACCTGCCAGCAGTTGCGTGTCCTCCCTTTCTTTTAAGGCCGATGGAGACGCACGAGTGTAAGGAGAACGGTGAATGGTGGCCGTTCATAAGCCAGGATCATCAGAAACCGCAGAGTAAATTTTAGGAACGTAGACGTAGGACAGCGGAGAAAACTTCACTCAGGGACTTCAGTGAACTCTCCTTACAATGCTGAGGCCTGACACGCCTAGTGCCTGGGGGCAACCCGGCTCCTGCCCTAGGTAGTTTTGTTGAGCGTGCCTCCCTCAGGTGGTGCCTTTTCTCTCCCAGCAATATTGCTCCGTGAAATTCTGCCGATGATCAAAACTGTTTGCCATGGCTTTGTCCTTTCACCTCATTGGCCTCATCTTTGAAGGACAAATGCTTTTCTACACGGGTGCTGCCTCCCTGAGCTTTCCTTTGTCTTGGCTCAATCGATGCAGATTCCTGTGCTGAATACGCCATGGACTAGCACAGGTGGGTTCTTGTCAGTATACCGGGCAAACGCAGCAATTTCGATTGTCAAGACCCACCTGGCTTGATCAAGGTTCTTTATTCCAGTGAAAACGATTTGTATCCAAATTCTAGAGGAGCACCAGTGTGCCTCTGGGAGCTACACGCGGGCCTGCTGAACAGAGGCTCCGGAGTTTTCATTTTCTGACTAAAATTCAACACGGAATTTCATGGATCTAAGGAAACCGTGAATTGTGGACGTACCAGATTCTCACATCTTCATTGTCTAATGGAAGCTGCAGTTTCCCAGTCTGATCCGGCTGCCACTTCATTTCTGGCAATGACCATTCAATTGTGGACGTTCAGCCCTCTTCGGAATTCTCTTATACCGGCATGTTCCCGCGCCACATAAAGACCACTCGGTGGAGGTTTATGTGACTCAGGACAACTCTTTATTTCACGCGTCTAGAACAAAGGGAATTCACAGAGTTTGATGATCACTTATTAAAGTCCCGTTTCTCTATGATGCCCACTGATGACACTTCTACATCTGAGGGCAAAGAGCTCGTGCAGCATGATATTCTCATTTCAGCCACGCCGCCTGCAGTTCCTGCCTTGCAGAAAAATCTTTCCCAGTGTACTTCTTTAAAATGCTGCAAAATAGTGGGACAGAAGATTTCGGTTTAGCGTTAACTTTAAACGGGCATAGGTACAGGCATGTGGGCATGTTTAGAGACAGTGTTTCACTGGTCTAGGGTAAAGGGTGAAGCGCCTGGGTTCCCGTGCTTCACTACTGTATGGCCTCAAGATGATGTGTAGGCACAGCGGCAAATCCATCGGTGGCAATTCTCTCATATTGTCATTGCGATGGGAAGATTCCTTATTCGCTAGGAAATGTTTTACCGTGGAAGACGGGTCACCACAGAGCTGTCTCTTTTGTGTTGAGACAAACTTTGCTGAATTTACCTGCCAGCAGTTGCGTGTCCTCCCTTTCTTTTAAGGCCGATGGAGACGCACGAGTGTAAGGAGAACGGTGAATGGTGGCCGTTCATAAGCCAGGATCATCAGAAACCGCAGAGTAAATTTTAGGAACGTAGACGTAGGACAGCGGAGAAAACTTCACTCAGGGACTTCAGTGAACTCTCTTTACAATGCTGAGGCCTGACACGCCTAGTGCCTGGGGGCAACCCGGCTCCTGCCCTAGGTAGTTTTGTTGAGCGTGCCTCCCTCAGGTGGTGCCTTTTCTCTCCCAGCAATATTGCTCCGTGAAATTCTGCCGATGATCAAAACTGTTTGCCATGGCTTTGTCCTTTCACCTCATTGGCCTCATCTTTGAAGGACAAATGCTTTTCTACACGGGTGCTGCCTCCCTGAGCTTTCCTTTGTCTTGGCTCAATCGATGCAGATTCCTGTGCTGAATACGCCATGGACTAGCACAGGTGGGTTCTTGTCAGTATACCGGGCAAACGCAGCAATTTCGATTGTCAAGACCCACCTGGCTTGATCAAGGTTCTTTATTCCAGTGAAAACGATTTGTATCCAAATTCTAGAGGAGCACCAGTGTGCCTCTGGGAGCTACACGCGGGCCTGCTGAACAGGCTCCGGAGTTTTCATTTTCTGACTAAAATTCAACACGGAATTTCATGGATCTAAGGAAACCGTGAATTGTGGACGTACCAGATTCTCACATCTTCATTGTCTAATGGAAGCTGCAGTTTCCCAGTCTGATCCGGCTGCCACTTCATTTCTGGCAATGACCATTCAATTGTGGACGTTCAGCCCTCTTCGGAATTCTCTTATACCGGCATGTTCCCGCGCCACATAAAGACCACTCGGTGGAGGTTTATGTGACTCAGGACAACTCTTTATTTCAGGCGTCTAGAACAAAGGGAATTCACAGAGGTTGATGATCACTTATTAAAGTCCCGTTTCTCTATGATGCCCACTGATGACACTTCTACATCTGAGGGCAAAGAGCTCGTGCAGCATGATATTCTCATTTCAGCCACGCCGCCTGCAGTTCCTGCCTTGCAGAAAAATCTTTCCCAGTGTACTTCTTTAAAATGCTGCAAAATAGTGGGACAGAAGATTTCGGTTTAGCGTTAACTTTAAACGGGCATAGGTACAGGCATGTGGGCATGTTTAGAGACAGTGTTTCACTGGTCTAGGGTAAAGGGTGAAGCGCCTGGGTTCCCGTGCTTCACTACTGTATGGCCTCAAGATGATGTGTAGGCACAGCGGCAAATCCATCGGTGGCAATTCTCTCATATTGTCATTGCGATGGGAAGATTCCTTATTCGCTAGGAAATGTTTTACCGTGGAAGACGGGTCACCACAGAGCTGTCTCTTTTGTGTTGAGACAAACTTTGCTGAATTTACCCGCCAGCAGTTGCGTGTCCTCCCTTTCTTTTAAGGCCGATGGAGACGCACGAGTGTAAGGAGAACGGTGAATGGTGGCCGTTCATAAGCCAGGATCATCAGAAACCGCAGAGTAAATTTTAGGAACGTAGACGTAGGACAGCGGAGAAAACTTCACTCAGGGACTTCAGTGAACTCTCCTTACAATGCTGAGGCCTGACACGCCTAGTGCCTGGGGGCAACCCGGCTCCTGCCCTAGGTAGTTTTGTTGAGCGTGCCTCCCTCAGGTGGTGCCTTTTCTCTCCCAGCAATATTGCTCCGTGAAATTCTGCCGATGATCAAAACTGTTTGCCATGGCTTTGTCCTTTCACCTCATTGGCCTCATCTTTGAAGGACAAATGCTTTTCTACACGGGTGCTGCCTCCCTGAGCTTTCCTTTGTCTTGGCTCAATCGATGCAGATTCCTGTGCTGAATACGCCATGGACTAGCACAGGTGGGTTCTTGTCAGTATACCGGGCAAACGCAGCAATTTCGATTGTCAAGACCCACCTGGCTTGATCAAGGTTCTTTATTCCAGTGAAAACGATTTGTATCCAAATTCTAGAGGAGCACCAGTGTGCCTCTGGGAGCTACACGCGGGCCTGCTGAACAGAGGCTCCGGAGTTTTCATTTTCTGACTAAAATTCAACACGGAATTTCATGGATCTAAGGAAACCGTGAATTGTGGACGTACCAGATTCTCACATCTTCATTGTCTAATGGAAGCTGCAGTTTCCCAGTCTGATCCGGCTGCCACTTCATTTCTGGCAATGACCATTCAATTGTGGACGTTCAGCCCTCTTCGGAATTCTCTTATACCGGCATGTTCCCGCGCCACATAAAGACCACTCGGTGGAGGTTTATGTGACTCAGGACAACTCTTTATTTCACGCGTCTAGAACAAAGGGAATTCACAGAGTTTGATGATCACTTATTAAAGTCCCGTTTCTCTATGATGCCCACTGATGACACTTCTACATCTGAGGGCAAAGAGCTCGTGCAGCATGATATTCTCATTTCAGCCACGCCGCCTGCAGTTCCTGCCTTGCAGAAAAATCTTTCCCAGTGTACTTCTTTAAAATGCTGCAAAATAGTGGGACAGAAGATTTCGGTTTAGCGTTAACTTTAAACGGGCATAGGTACAGGCATGTGGGCATGTTTAGAGACAGTGTTTCACTGGTCTAGGGTAAAGGGTGAAGCGCCTGGGTTCCCGTGCTTCACTACTGTATGGCCTCAAGATGATGTGTAGGCACAGCGGCAAATCCATCGGTGGCAATTCTCTCATTGTCATTGCGATGGGAAGATTCCTTATTCGCTAGGAAATGTTTTACCGTGGAAGACGGGTCACCACAGAGCTGTCTCTTTTGTGTTGAGACAAACTTTGCTGAATTTACCTGCCAGCAGTTGCGTGTCCTCCCTTTCTTTTAAGGCCGATGGAGACGCACGAGTGTAAGGAGAACGGTGAATGGTGGCCGTTCATAAGCCAGGATCATCAGAAACCGCAGAGTAAATTTTAGGAACGTAGACGTAGGACAGCGGAGAAAACTTCACTCAGGGACTTCAGTGAACTCTCCTTACAATGCTGAGGCCTGACACGCCTAGTGCCTGGGGGCAACCCGGCTCCTGCCCTAGGTAGTTTTGTTGAGCGTGCCTCCCTCAGGTGGTGCCTTTTCTCTCCCAGCAATATTGCTCCGTGAAATTCTGCCGATGATCAAAACTGTTTGCCATGGCTTTGTCCTTTCACCTCATTGGCCTCATCTTTGAAGGACAAATGCTTTTCTACACGGGTGCTGCCTCCCTGAGCTTTCCTTTGTCTTGGCTCAATCGATGCAGATTCCTGTGCTGAATACGCCATGGACTAGCACAGGTGGGTTCTTGTCAGTATACCGGGCAAACGCAGCAATTTCGATTGTCAAGACCCACCTGGCTTGATCAAGGTTCTTTATTCCAGTGAAAACGATTTGTATCCAAATTCTAGAGGAGCACCAGTGTGCCTCTGGGAGCTACACGCGGGCCTGCTGAACAGAGGCTCCGGAGTTTTCATTTTCTGACTAAAATTCAACACGGAATTTCATGGATCTAAGGAAACCGTGAATTGTGGACGTACCAGATTCTCACATCTTCATTGTCTAATGGAAGCTGCAGTTTCCCAGTCTGATCCGGCTGCCACTTCATTTCTGGCAATGACCATTCAATTGTGGACGTTCAGCCCTCTTCGGAATTCTCTTATACCGGCATGTTCCCGCGCCACATAAAGACCACTCGGTGGAGGTTTATGTGACTCAGGACAACTCTTTATTTCACGCGTCTAGAACAAAGGGAATTCACAGAGTTTGATGATCACTTATTAAAGTCCCGTTTCTCTATGATGCCCACTGATGACACTTCTACATCTGAGGGCAAAGAGCTCGTGCAGCATGATATTCTCATTTCAGCCACACCGCCTGCAGTTCCTGCCTTGCAGAAAAATCTTTCCCAGTGTACTTCTTTAAAATGCTGCAAAATAGTGGGACAGAAGATTTCGGTTTAGCGTTAACTTTAAACGGGCATAGGTACAGGCATGTGGGCATGTTTAGAGACAGTGTTTCACTGGTCTAGGGTAAAGGGTGAAGCGCCTGGGTTCCCGTGCATCACTACTGTATGGCCTCAAGATGATGTGT
Source organism: Tenrec ecaudatus (assembly GCF_050624435.1). Lineage (NCBI taxonomy): Eukaryota > Metazoa > Chordata > Mammalia > Afrosoricida > Tenrecidae > Tenrec > Tenrec ecaudatus. The sequence goes on from NW_027457617.1 coordinate 2,631,542, forward strand.
AGGCACAGCGGCAAATCCATCGGTGGCAATTCTCTCATATTGTCATTGCGATGGGAAGATTCCTTATTCGGTAGGAAATGTTTTACCGTGGAAGACGGGTCACCACAGAGCTGTCTCTTTTGTGTTGAGACAAACTTTGCTGAATTTACCTGCCAGCAGTTGCGTGTCCTCCCTTTCTTTTAAGGCCGATGGAGACGCACGAGTGTAAGGAGAACGGTGAATGGTGGCCGTTCATAAGCCAGGATCATCAGAAACCGCAGAGTAAATTTTAGGAACGTAGACGTAGGACAGCGGAGAAAACTTCACTCAGGGACTTCAGTGAACTCCCCTTACAATGCTGAGGCCTGACACGCCTAGTGCCTGGGGGCAACCCGGCTCCTGCCCTAGGTAGTTTTGTTGAGCGTGCCTCCCTCAGGTGGTGCCTTTTCTCTCCCAGCAATATTGCTCCGTGAAATTCTGCCGATGATCAAAACTGTTTGCCATGGCTTTGTCCTTTCACCTCATTGGCCTCATCTTTGAAGGACAAATGCTTTTCTACACGGGTGCTGCCTCCCTGAGCTTTCCTTTGTCTTGGCTCAATCGATGCAGATTCCTGTGCTGAATACGCCATGGACTAGCACAGGTGGGTTCTTGTCAGTATACCGGGCAAACGCAGCAATTTCGATTGTCAAGACCCACCTGGCTTGATCAAGGTTCTTTATTCCAGTGAAAACGATTTGTATCCAAATTCTAGAGGAGCACCAGTGTGCCTCTGGGAGCTACACGCGGGCCTGCTGAACAGAGGCTGCGGAGTTTTCATTTTCTGACTAAAATTCAACACGGAATTTCATGGATCTAAGGAAACCGTGAATTGTGGACGTACCAGATTCTCACATCTTCATTGTCTAATGGAAGCTGAAGTTTCCCAGTCTGATCCGGCTGCCACTTCATTTCTGGCAATGACCATTCAATTGTGGACGTTCAGCCCTCTTCGGAATTCCCTTATACCGGCATCTTCCCGCGCCACATAAAGACCACTCGGTGGAGGTTTATGTGACTCAGGACAACTCTTTATTTCAGGCGTCTAGAACAAAGGGAATTCACAGAGGTTGATGATCACTTATTAAAGTCACGTTTCTCTATGATGCCCACTGATGACACTTCTACATCTGAGGGCAAAGAGCTCGTGCAGCATGATATTCTCATTTCAGCCACGCCGCCTGCAGTTCCTGCCTTGCAGAAAAATCTTTCCCAGTGTACTTCTTTAAAATGCTGCAAAATAGTGGGACAGAAGATTTCGGTTTAGCGTTAACTTTAAACGGGCATAGGTACAGGCATGTGGGCATGTTTAGAGACAGTGTTTCACTGGTCTAGGGTAAAGGGTGAAGCGCCTGGGTTCCCGTGCATCACTACTGTATGGCCTCAAGATGATGTGTAGGCACAGCGGCAAATCCATCGGTGGCAATTCTCTCATATTGTCATTGCGATGGGAAGATTCCTTATTCGGTAGGAAATGTTTTACCGTGGAAGACGGGTCACCACAGAGCTGTCTCTTTTGTGTTGAGACAAACTTTGCTGAATTTACCTGCCAGCAGTTGCGTGTCCTCCCTTTCTTTTAAGGCCGATGGAGACGCACGAGTGTAAGGAGAACAGTGAATGGTGGCCGTTCATAAGACAGGATCATCAGAAACCGCAGAGTAAATTTTAGGAACGTAGACGTAGGACAGCGGAGAAAACTTCACTCAGGGACTTCAGTGAACTCCCCTTACAATGCTGAGGCCTGACACGCCTAGTGCCTGGGGGCAACCCGGCTCCTGCCCTAGGTAGTTTTGTTGAGCGTGCCTCCCTCAGGTGGTGCCTTTTCTCTCCCAGCAATATTGCTCCGTGAAATTCTGCCGATGATCAAAACTGTTTGCCATGGCTTTGTCCTTTCACCTCATTGGCCTCATCTTTGAAGGACAAATGCTTTTCTACACGGGTGCTGCCTCCCTGAGCTTTCCTTGGTCTTGGCTCAATCGATGCAGATTCCTGTGCTGAATACGCCATGGACTAGCACAGGTGGGTTCTTGTCAGTATACCGGGCAAACGCAGCAATTTCGATTGTCAAGACCCACCTGGCTTGATCAAGGTTCTTTATTCCAGTGAAAACGATTTGTATCCAAATTCTAGAGGAGCACCAGTGTGCCTCTGGGAGCTACACGCGGGCCTGCTGAACAGAGGCTCCGGAGTTTTCATTTTCTGACTAAAATTCAACACGGAATTTCATGGATCTAAGGAAACCGTGAATTGTGGACGTACCAGATTCTCACATCTTCATTGTCTAATGGAAGCTGAAGTTTCCCAGTCTGATCCGGCTGCCACTTCATTTCTGGCAATGACCATTCAATTGTGGACGTTCAGCCCTCTTCGGAATTCCCTTATACCGGCATCTTCCCGCGCCACATAAAGACCACTCGGTGGAGGTTTATGTGACTCAGGAAAACTCTTTATTTCAGGCGTCTAGAACAAAGGGAATTCACAGAGGTTGATGATCACTTATTAAAGTCCCGTTTCTCTATGATGCCCACTGATGACACTTCTACATCTGAGGGCAAAGAGCTCGTGCAGCATGATATTCTCATTTCAGCCACGCCGCCTGCAGTTCCTGCCTTGCAGAAAAATCTTTCCCAGTGTACTTCTTTAAAATGCTGCAAAATAGTGGGACAGAAGATTTCGGTTTAGCGTTAACTTTAAACGGGCATAGGTACAGGCATGTGGGCATGTTTAGAGACAGTGTTTCACTGGTCTAGGGTAAAGGGTGAAGCGCCTGGGTTCCCGTGCATCACTACTGTATGGCCTCAAGATGATGTGTAGGCACAGCGGCAAATCCATCGGTGGCAATTCTCTCATATTGTCATTGCGATGGGAAGATTCCTTATTCGCTAGGAAATGTTTTACCGTGGAAGACGGGTCACCACAGAGCTGTATCTTTTGTGTTGAGACAAACTTTGCTGAATTTACCTGCCAGCAGTTGCGTGTCCTCCCTTTCTTTTAAGGCCGATGGAGACGCACGAGTGTAAGGAGAACGGTGAATGGTGGCCGTTCATAAGACAGGATCATCAGAAACCGCAGAGTAAATTTTAGGAACGTAGACGTAGGACAGCGGAGAAAACTTCACTCAGGGACTTCAGTGAACTCCCCTTACAATGCTGAGGCCTGACACGCCTAGTGCCTGGGGGCAACCCGGCTCCTGCCCTAGGTAGTTTTGTTGAGCGTGCCTCCCTCAGGTGGTGCCTTTTCTCTCCCAGCAATATTGCTCCGTGAAATTCTGCCGATGATCAAAACTGTTTGCCATGGCTTTGTCCTTTCACCTCATTGGCCTCATCTTTGAAGGACAAATGCTTTTCTACACGGGTGCTGCCTGCCTGAGCTTTCCTTTGTCTTGGCTCAATGATATTCTCATTTCAGCCACACCGCCTGCAGTTTCTTCCTTGCAGAAAAATCTTTCCCAGTGTACTTCTTTAAAATGCTGCAAAATAGTGGGACAGAATATTTCGGTTTAGCGTTAACTTTAAACGGGCATAGGTACAGGCATGTGGGCATGTTTAGAGACAGTGTTTCACTGGTCTAGGGTAAAGGGTGAAGCGCCTGGGTTCCCGTGCTTCACTACTGTATGGCCTCAAGATGATGTGTAGGCACAGCGGCAAAGCCATCGGTGGCAATTCTCTCATTGTCATTGCGATGGGAAGATTCCTTATTCGCTAGGAAATGTTTTTACCGTGGAAGACGGGTCACCGCAGAGCTGTCTCTTTTGTGTTGAGACAAACTTTGCTGAATTTACCTGCCAGCAGTTGCGTGTCCTCCCTTTCTTTTAAGGTCGATGGAGACGCACGAGTGTAAGGAGAACGGTGAATGGTGGCCGTTCATAAGCCAGGATCATCAGAAACCGCAGAGTAAATTTTAGGAACGTAGACGTAGGACAGCGGAGAAAACTTCACTCAGGGACTTCAGTGAACTCTCCTTACAATGCTGAGGCCTGACACGCCTATTTCCTGGGGGCAACCCGGCTCCTGCCCTAGGTAGTTTTGTTGAGCGTGCCTCCCTCAGGTGGTGCCTTTTCTCTCCCAGCAATATTGCTCCGTGAAATTCTGCCGATGATCAAAACTGTTTGCCATGGCTTTGTCCTTTCACCTCATTGGCCTCATCTTTGAAGTACAAATGCTTTTCTACACGGGTGCTGCCTCCCTGAGCTTTCCTTTGTCTTGGCTCAATCGATGCAGATTCCTGTGCTGAATACGCCATGGACTAGCACAGGTGGGTTCTTGTCAGTATACCGGGCAAACGGAGCAATTTCGATTGTCAAGACCCACCTGGCTTGATCAAGGTTCTTTATTCCAGTGAAAACGATTTGTATCCAAATTCTAGAGGAGCACCAGTGTGCCTCTGGGAGCTACACGCGGGCCTGCTGAACAGAGGCTCCGGAGTTTTCATTTTCTGACTAAAATTCAACACGGAATTTCATGGATCTAAGGAAACCGTGAATTGTGGACGTACCAGATTCTCACATCTTCATTGTCTAATGGAAGCTGAAGTTTCCCAGTCTGATCCGGCTGCCACTTCATTTCTGGCAATGACCATTCAATTGTGGACGTTCAGCCCTCTTCGGAATTCCCTTATACCGGCATCTTCCCGCGCCACATAAAGACCACTCGGTGGAGGTTTATGTGACTCAGGAAAACTCTTTATTTCAGGCGTCTAGAACAAAGGGAATTCACAGAGGTTGATGATCACTTATTAAAGTCCCGTTTCTCTATGATGCCCACTGATGACACTTCTACATCTGAGGGCAAAGAGCTCGTGCAGCATGATATTCTCATTTCAGCCACGCCGCCTGCAGTTCCTGCCTTGCAGAAAAATCTTTCCCAGTGTACTTCTTTAAAATGCTGCAAAATAGTGGGACAGAAGATTTCGGTTTAGCGTTAACTTTAAACGGGCATAGGTACAGGCATGTGGGCATGTTTAGAGACAGTGTTTCACTGGTCTAGGGTAAAGGGTGAAGCGCCTGGGTTCCCGTGCATCACTACTGTATGGCCTCAAGATGATGTGTAGGCACAGCGGCAAATCCATCGGTGGCAATTCTCTCATATTGTCATTGCGATGGGAAGATTCCTTATTCGCTAGGAAATGTTTTACCGTGGAAGACGGGTCACCACAGAGCTGTATCTTTTGTGTTGAGACAAACTTTGCTGAATTTACCTGCCAGCAGTTGCGTGTCCTCCCTTTCTTTTAAGGCCGATGGAGACGCACGAGTGTAAGGAGAACGGTGAATGGTGGCCGTTCATAAGACAGGATCATCAGAAACCGCAGAGTAAATTTTAGGAACGTAGACGTAGGACAGCGGAGAAAACTTCACTCAGGGACTTCAGTGAACTCCCCTTACAATGCTGAGGCCTGACACGCCTAGTGCCTGGGGGCAACCCGGCTCCTGCCCTAGGTAGTTTTGTTGAGCGTGCCTCCCTCAGGTGGTGCCTTTTCTCTCCCAGCAATATTGCTCCGTGAAATTCTGCCGATGATCAAAACTGTTTGCCATGGCTTTGTCCTTTCACCTCATTGGCCTCATCTTTGAAGGACAAATGCTTTTCTACACGGGTGCTGCCTCCCTGAGCTTTCCTTTGTCTTGGCTCAATCGATGCAGATTCCTGTGCTGAATACGCCATGGACTAGCACAGGTGGGTTCTTGTCAGTATACCGGGCAAACGGAGCAATTTCGATTGTCAAGACCCACCTGGCTTGATCAAGGTTCTTTATTCCAGTGAAAACGATTTGTATCCAAATTCTAGAGGAGCACCAGTGTGCCTCTGGGAGCTACACGCGGGCCTGCTGAACAGAGGCTCCGGAGTTTTCATTTTCTGACTAAAATTCAACACGGAATTTCATGGATCTAAGGAAACCGTGAATTGTGGACGTACCAGATTCTCACATCTTCATTGTCTAATGGAAGCTGCAGTTTCCCAGTCTGATCCGGCTGCCACTTCATTTCTGGCAATGACCATTCAATTGTGGACGTTCAGCCCTCTTCGGAATTCTCTTATACCGGCATGTTCCCGCGCCACATAAAGACCACTCGGTGGAGGTTTATGTGACTCAGGACAACTCTTTATTTCACGCGTCTAGAACAAAGGGAATTCACAGAGGTTGATGATCACTTATTAAAGTCCCGTTTCTCTATGATGCCCACTGATGACACTTCTACATCTGACGGCAAAGAGCTCGTGCAGCATGATATTCTCATTTCAGCCACACCGCCTGCAGTTCCTTCCTTGTAGAAAAATCTTTCCCAGTGTACTTCTTTAAAATGCTGCAAAATAGTGGGACAGAAGATTTCGGTTTAGCGTTAACTTTAAACGGGCATAGGTACAGGCATGTGGGCATGTTTAGAGACAGTGTTTCACTGGTCTAGGGTAAAGGGTGAAGCGCCTGGGTACCCGTGCTTCACTACTGTATGGCCTCAAGATGATGTGTAGGCACAGCGGCAAATCCATTGGTGGCAATTCTCTCATATTGTCATTGCGATGGGAAGATTCCTTATTCGCTAGGAAATGTTTTACCGTGGAAGACGGGTCACCACAGAGCTGTCTCTTTTGTGTTGAGACAAACTTTGCTGAATTTACCTGCCAGCAGTTGCGTGTCCTCCCTTTCTTTTAAGGCCGATGGAGACGCACGAGTGTAAGGAGAACGGTGAATGGTGGCCGTTCATAAGCCAGGATCATCAGAAACCGCAGAGTAAATTTTAGGAACGTAGACGTAGGACAGCGGAGAAAACTTCACTCAGGGACTTCAGTGAACTCTCCTTACAATGCTGAGGCCTGACACGCCTATTTCCTGGGGGCAACCCGGCTCCTGCCCTAGGTAGTTTTGTTGAGCGTGCCTCCCTCAGGTGGTGCCTTTTCTCTCCCAGCAATATTGCTCCGTGAAATTCTGCCGATGATCAAAACTGTTTGCCATGGCTTTGTCCTTTCACCTCATTGGCCTCATCTTTGAAGGACAAATGCTTTTCTACACGGGTGCTGCCTCCCTGAGCTTTCCTTTGTCTTGGCTCAATGATATTCTCATTTCAGCCACACCGCCTGCAGTTTCTTCCTTGCAGAAAAATCTTTCCCAGTGTACTTCTTTAAAATGCTGCAAAATAGTGGGACAGAAGATTTCGGTTTAGCGTTAACTTTAAACGGGCATAGGTACAGGCATGTGGGCATGTTTAGAGACAGTGTTTCACTGGTCTAGGGTAAAGGGTGAAGCGCCTGGGTTCCCGTGCTTCACTACTGTATGGCCTCAAGATGATGTGTAGGCACAGCGGCAAATCCATCGGTGGCAATTCTCTCATATTGTCATTGCGATGGGAAGATTCCTTATTCGCTAGGAAATGTTTTACCGTGGAAGACGGGTCACCACAGAGCTGTCTCTTTTGTGTTGAGACAAACTTTGCTGAATTTACCTGCCAGCAGTTGCGTGTCCTCCCTTTCTTTTAAGGTCGATGGAGACGCACGAGTGTAAGGAGAACGGTGAATGGTGGCCGTTCATAAGCCAGGATCATCAGAAACCGCAGAGTAAATTTTAGGAACGTAGACGTAGGACAGCGGAGAAAACTTCACTCAGGGACTTCAGTGAACTCTCCTTACAATGCTGAGGCCTGACACGCCTAGTGCCTGGGGGCAACCCAGCTCCTGCCCTAGGTAGTTTTGTTGAGCGTGCCTCCCTCAGGTGGTGCCTTTTCTCTCCCAGCAATATTGCTCCGTGAAATTCTGCCGATGATCAAAACTGTTTGCCATGGTTTTGTCCTTTCACCTCATTGGCCTCATCTTTGAAGGACAAATGCTTTTCTACACGGGTGCTGCCTCCCTGAGCTTTCCTTTGTCTTGGCTCAATCGATGCAGATTCCTGTGCTGAATACGCCATGGACTAGCACAGGTGGGTTCTTGTCAGTATACCGGGCAAACGGAGCAATTTCGATTGTCAAGACCCACCTGGCTTGATCAAGGTTCTTTATTCCAGTGAAAACGATTTGAATCCAAATTCTAGAGGAGCACCAGTGTGCCTCTGGGAGCTACACGCGGGCCTGCTGAACAGAGGCTCCGGAGTTTTCATTTTCTGACTAAAATTCAACACGGAATTTCATGGATCTAAGGAAACCGTGAATTGTGGACGTACCAGATTCTCACATCTTCATTGTCTAATGGAAGCTGAAGTTTCCCAGTCTGATCCGGCGCACACTTCATTTCTGGCAATGACCATTCAATTGTGGACGTTCAGCCTTCTTCGGAATTCTCTTATACCGGCATGTTCCCGCGCCACATAAAGATCACTCGGTGGAGGTTTATGTGACTCAGGACACCTCTTTATTTCAGGCGTCTAGAACAAAGGGAATTCACAGAGGTTGATGATCATTTATTAAAGTCCCGTTTCTCTATGATGCCCACTGATGACACTTCTACATCTGAGGGCAAAGAGCTCGTGCAGCATGATATTCTCATTTCAGCCACACCGCCTGCAGTTTCTTCCTTGCAGAAAAATCTTTCCCAGTGTACTTCTTTAAAATGCTGCAAAATAGTGGGACAGAAGATTTCGGTTTAGCGTTAACTTTAAACGGGCATAGGTACAGGCATGTGGGCATGTTTAGAGACAGTGTTTCACTGGTCTAGGGTAAAGGGTGAAGCGCCTGGGTTCCCGTGCTTCACTACTGTATGGCCTCAAGATGATGTGTAGGCACAGCGGCAAATCCATCGGTGGCAATTCTCTCATATTGTCATTGCGATGGGAAGATTCCTTATTCGCTAGGAAATGTTTTACCGTGGAAGACGGGTCACCACAGAGCTGTCTCTTTTGTGTTGAGACAAACTTTGCTGAATTTACCTGCCAGCAGTTGCGTGTCCTCCCTTTCTTTTAAGGCCGATGGAGACGCACGAGTGTAAGGAGAACGGTGAATGGTGGCCGTTCATAAGCCAGGATCATCAGAAACCGCAGAGTAAATTTTAGGAACGTAGACGTAGGACAGCGGAGAAAACTTCACTCAGGGACTTCAGTGAACTCTCCTTACAATGCTGAGGCCTGACACGCCTATTTCCTGGGGGCAACCCGGCTCCTGCCCTAGGTAGTTTTGTTGAGCGTGCCTCCCTCAGGTGGTGCCTTTTCTCTCCCAGCAATATTGCTCCGTGAAATTCTGCCGATGATCAAAACTGTTTGCCATGGCTTTGTCCTTTCACCTCATTGGCCTCATCTTTGAAGGACAAATGCTTTTCTACACGGGTGCTGCCTCCCTGAGCTTTCCTTTGTCTTGGCTCAATCGATGCAGATTCCTGTGCTGAATACGCCATGGACTAGCACAGGTGGGTTCTTGTCAGTATACCGGGCAAACGCAGCAATTTCGATTGTCAAGACCCACCTGGCTTGATCAAGGTTCTTTATTCCAGTGAAAACGATTTTTATCCAAATTCTAGAGGAGCACCAGTGTGCCTCTGGGAGCTACACGCGGGCCTGCTGAACAGAGGCTCCGGAGTTTTCATTTTCTGACTAAAATTCAACACGGAATTTCATGGATCTAAGGAAACCGTGAATTGTGGACGTACCAGATTCTCACATCTTCATTGTCTAATGGAAGCTGCAGTTTCCCAGTCTGATCCGGCTGCCACTTCATTTCTGGCAATGACCATTCAATTGTGGACGTTCAGCCCTCTTCGGAATTCTCTTATACCGGCATGTTCCCGCGCCACATAAAGACCACTCGGTGGAGGTTTATGTGACTCAGGACAACTCTTTATTTCACGCGTCTAGAACAAAGGGAATTCACAGAGGTTGATGATCATTTATTAAAGTCCCGTTTCTCTATGATGCCCACTGATGACACTTCTACATCTGAGGGCAAAGAGCTCGTGCAGCATGATATTCTCATTTCAGCCACACCGCCTGCAGTTCCTTCCTTGTAGAAAAATCTTTCCCAGTGTACTTCTTTAAAATGCTGCAAAATAGTGGGACAGAAGATTTCGGTTTAGCGTTAACTTTAAACGGGCATAGGTACAGGCATGTGGGCATGTTTAGAGACAGTGTTTCACTGGTCTAGGGTAAAGGGTGAAGCGCCTGGGTTCCCGTGCTTCACTACTGTATGGCCTCAAGATGATGTGTAGGCACAGCGGCAAATCCATCGGTGGCAATTCTCTCATATTGTCATTGCGATGGGAAGATTCCTTATTCGCTAGGAAATGTTTTACCGTGGAAGACGGGTCACCACAGAGCTGTCTCTTTTGTGTTGAGACAAACTTTGCTGAATTTACCTGCCAGCAGTTGCGTGTCCTCCCTTTCTTTTAAGGTCGATGGAGACGCACGAGTGTAAGGAGAACGGTGAATGGTGGCCGTTCATAAGCCAGGATCATCAGAAACCGCAGAGTAAATTTTAGGAACGTAGACGTAGGACAGCGGAGAAAACTTCACTCAGGGACTTCAGTGAACTCTCCTTACAATGCTGAGGCCTGACACGCCTAGTGCCTGGGGGCAACCCAGCTCCTGCCCTAGGTAGTTTTGTTGAGCGTGCCTCCCTCAGGTGGTGCCTTTTCTCTCCCAGCAATATTGCTCCGTGAAATTCTGCCGATGATCAAAACTGTTTGCCATGGTTTTGTCCTTTCACCTCATTGGCCTCATCTTTGAAGGACAAATGCTTTTCTACACGGGTGCTGCCTCCCTGAGCTTTCCTTTGTCTTGGCTCAATCGATGCAGATTCCTGTGCTGAATACGCCATGGACTAGCACAGGTGGGTTCTTGTCAGTATACCGGGCAAACGGAGCAATTTCGATTGTCAAGACCCACCTGGCTTGATCAAGGTTCTTTATTCCAGTGAAAACGATTTGAATCCAAATTCTAGAGGAGCACCAGTGTGCCTCTGGGAGCTACACGCGGGCCTGCTGAACAGAGGCTCCGGAGTTTTCATTTTCTGACTAAAATTCAACACGGAATTTC